>NW_019154129.1:11230145-11689560 GCF_002288905.1 Enhydra lutris kenyoni | reverse complement strand
GATTTTCATGTTTTTTCATTTTATATATTTATTATTATTATTATTATTATTATTATGTCGATTTTCATGTTTTTTCATTTTATATATTTATTATTATTATTATTATTATTATTATTATGTCTCTTCACCAGCCCATGAGTTCCTCAAGGGCAGGGCCATGCCTAACTTCTTCTTCATTGGATGCCAGCACCCAGCACAGTGCCTAACACATGAGGGCTGCTCAATAAATAAATCCATTTTGAAAAGTTAAGTAAACAGAGATTTACTTCTTTGAACTACACATAATAAGCTTGAACACTTTGTTCTTTTCTTAGTCAGACATTTTGTGTGCAATTAGGCATACAATAAATGATGATGGGACAACATCTGTGTCTTGCCTGATGTTCATCACCAATCACTAAATTAGTTGTGCCTCTTTTGACAGTTCTGTTTTCAACCTAATGATTTGTTTCTTTTACCTTACGGCTGTTGGCTTTTTTGGTTCTGTTTGCCTGACAAAGTGCAGATTATGTTGGTATTTGCTCTTTTATTTATAATGTCATTAACTTAAAAAATGCTTTTGCTTTCAGTAAAAAGCCCTATTTAGGGAAGCGTATTAGTCAGGATGGTTTGGGTTATGCTGTTGTAACAACAATCCCTAAATCTCAGCTGTGCAGGGCAACAAGGTTTATTCTTGGTCACGTACATGTCCAGTGTGTGTCTGGGCACTGTGGGGTGGTCTCTCTGTTCTAGTCGCTTAGGGATCTAGGCCGAGGATCTGTATCCATCTGTATATGTCTGCTTGACATCCATTGTAGGGGGAAGGGAATGTGTGAATCAGAGTCTCTTAATTCTTCCACCTGGTGGTGACATAAGTTACTTCTTCTCATGTTTCACTGGACAAAATAGATCACATGGTCATGCCTAACTTCCGTGTGCCTGAAACATGAACCAAATAATTGTGAACAGCCTTGCTGACTACTCCCATCAGTTACACAGAAGACCTTATTAAGGTGATTCCCCTGAAATTGAAATCCATTAGCCTTCAGAAGATATGTGCATTTCCAAGCTATCCTTCAGTACTGTTTGGTTTCAGAATGTCAGACTTAAGACTTTTGTTAGAGGACCGTATGGTGTGATGGTTAAATGCAGGCCTCTGATGCTAGTTTGCATACGAACAGGTGCCATTTCTTTTCTTCTCTTCTCTCTCTCTTTTTTTAAGGTTTTATTTATTTATCAGGTGCTGTTTCTACTGCTTCTTGGCTGTGTGATCCCTGGCAACTTTTTTTACTTTTTCATGCTTCTGCTTCCTCATGAATAAAATGGAGGAAATAATTAAAATAATTACAATATTATTATTATATATTTTTATTAAATCTATTTTTTATTAAATATATTTATATATTTTTATTAAAAATATCTGTATAATCTATCCCTATAGGGATAGTTCAGTATTTCAAACATATGGGTTCAAAAATAGTATTTATTATTATTAATTTTGGTAGGTAGTTACTAAATTTTCTCAAAACCAGGAGTTCAATAACTTTGAATATTTGGTTGAGATCCATCATTGAAGGAAGTGATTTCTGAAGAGCAAGGCTGGGGGAGGGGGCAAAATTTAATGGGTGTTTTATTTTTTATTTATTTATTTTTTAAAAATATTTTATTTATTTATTTGACAGAGAGCGATCACAGTAGACAGAGGCAGGCAGAGAGAGAGAGAGAGTGAAGCAGGCTCCCTGCCGAGCAGAGAGCCCAATGCGGGACTCGATCCCAGGACCCTGGGATCATGACCTGAGCCGAAGGCAGTGGCTTAACCCACTGAGCCACCCAGGCGCCCTAATGGGTGTTTTAGATTGTGGACTTCAGTTGTATGCACCTGGGGCTGAGTTCTAGCTTTTGCACCTTTGCTAAGTTCTATCATTTCTGTTCACTGACTTCACTAAATTCTGTCGTTGCTGTGGGCCTCAACCTCATTGGTAGCAAATGGAATTAATAGCATCAAATTTTCAGGCTGTGATAAAGATTATTATGTGAGAGAGAATGGAAACTTCCCTCAGTGATCAAAAGTGGTGGCTTACTTCTATATTAATTTTCTATTGCTTTATAACAAGTTATTACTGGCTTAAAACACCACCAGTTTATTATTCCATGTTTTCCATGGGTCATGAGTCTGGTCAGGGTCTCACAAGGCTGCAACCAAGGAGTCAAATGGGGTTGGAGTCTCCTCAGAGGCTTGGGGTCTTCATCCAAGCTTATCCAGTTTGTTGACTGAATTCAGTTTCTTGTGGGTGTTGGGCTGAGGACCTCAGCTCCTAGGTGCTGCCCCTCTCCACAGACAACTCATAGCATGGTTGTCTGCTTCTTCTTGAAGGCCAAAAAATGAATCTCACTGAAACTTCACCTCTTTAAAGGGCTCACATGATTAGGTTAGGCCCACCCAGAATGATCTCCCTTTTGATTAACTCCAGGTCAGCTGATTAAGGACCTTAATCACATTTGAAAATCTCTTTGCCTTTCCCATGTAACTCAATCACAGTCATGTAACTCATGACTCATGTAACTCATGTAACACATGTAATCCCATGTAACTCAAACACTGTTCACACTCAAGGATGGGGGGGTTATAGAGCACATGGACACCAAGAAATGGGGATCTTGGGACCATCTTAGAGTTTTGCCTACCACACTTACCTTCCTCTAAGAAGAACAGGTGTTGGAGGGGGAATTATCACAGATGAGCACATCCAGAGGTCTAGAAAGCCTGATGTTGGGTTCAGATGGAGGAGGCCGGGAGGAAGTATGTAAAACTTTGTCCATTTTTGCTTCTGTTGAGGCTGTGCCTTCCTAAGCCAAGACCAAGATTAAGACCAGGTTGTTTAGATTTTTCTTCCTTCCTCCCCACGCACGGCCTGTACTCTCCCAGATCTCCTGCTCCCAACCTGAGACCCTTCAGCTATGAGGTAGAATCACCAGGTGCCATGATCAGAGATGTAGGTGAGCAATAGGTGGAGTCAGGACAGAGAAATTCCCACAGGACGTCTTCCCAGTGGCTTTGCAGACTGAAGGCAAAGGAAAACAAACCTCAAGTGGAAAAAAAAAAACCTCAGAGAGAAAACGAATTTTAAGTGGTGATGTTTTTTCAAAATCTGCCAGATGTCAGAGGCTCTTTGAAATAAAACAAATGCTGTCTCAGTTCTGCAGAAGGAGGCCTGCAGGAGCTGATGTGATGTGCCGAGAACCAAACTGCCAGCCACCTGTGCAGGAAAATAGTCTCCTTTTGCTCATGGGGCCATGGGGCCCACTTGATAACAAGCAAAATACAAGTCAAGGTCAGCTAGAAACAAAAAGCCACTAACCCTGAGGTCTTTAAGTTCCCTGGCAAAGCCTTGAGCATGGCAGGGTCACGCCCTGGGAGCGAGTTGAAAGGGTCATTCTGAGACCTCTTTCAGAAGGCCTGTGACAGAGGCCCACAGTTTTCCTAATGGGACTGCAGGGGAGCAAATGAATACCCAGGGAGGTGTTGAGCTGGCCTGAGAGCCCCTTCACTCCCTCTGCAAATCCAGCTCTGTCTGCACTTGGAAACTGCTCTTAGTACTTGTCACCATCTGCCCTACAAAACGGATGGAAATTGCTTGCTTGTACATCACTGCCAAGCAAGATGGAGAAGGACCCTCCTCTGTCAACAAAAAAGGTGGCATGATAGAGTAAGATGGAGTGCCAGTTTGGATTATGAAGGATTCTTAGAATTGATATAATTCCAAAGGGGGAGGGGGAGCCTCAGCCAGCCTGGGTTTGGAATGACATTGATAAAGCTGGTGGTGCTCAGGGGGATACAGATTAGAAGAAGCCTTTGTCCTCGCCTGATGCTAAATGGGCTGCCTGTAAGATGAACTAAAATTCAGAGTTGAAAAACAATTGCAAAAGACCACATATCATTGAGCGTTGTTGATAAATGTTAATGAGACAGGAGCAAGCACTGAGATTGGGCAGTATTGATTAAGAGAGGAAATAAAATGCACCGAGTGTTCTTGACAATCTGCATGTCAATGACTGCATTTTGTTTAAAGTATCTCTTGCCACAGCATACATCCTTGTAAATCTGGGGTGTGATATATGCTGTTGTCTCCTTCCCTTCTTCCCTACTCTCTCTATTTCATTCATTGTTGCTCATTCATTCATTCAACAAGTATTTGAGTCCCTACCACATATCCACACAGCACCAGGTACTAGAGTTACAAAGGCGGGCAAATAGAGTTGTTTCCCTTGGAGTTTACCTACAGTGGTAAGAGGGATGCTTTAAAAGGCAGTTCCAAGGCAGGCGGTGGCTGGGTGGCTTAGTTGGTTAAGCTCATTTTGGCTCTGGTCATGATTTCAGGGATGGGAGATGGAGCTCTGTGTTGGACTTTATGTTGTGAGAGGAGTCTGCTTGAGGATTCTCTCTCTTCCTGTCCCTCTGCCCTTCCCCTCCTTCTCTGTCTCTCTCTAAAATAAATAAATAAATCTTAAAAAAAATTCTGATTTTTGGGCGCCTGGGTGGCTCAGTTGGTTGGGCGACTGTCTTCGGCTCAGATCAAGATCCTAGAGTCCTGGGATTGAGTCCCACATGAGGCTACTAGCTCCATGGGGAGTCTGCTTCTCCCTCTGACCTCTCCCTCACTCTCTCATGCTCTCTCTCACTCTCTCTCTCTCAAATAAATAAGTAAAATCTTAAAAAAAAAATTCTGATTTCTAACTTCTACTGAAAGCTCAGAATATGTGGCACAGTCAGCCAAAGCTGAGGGCTGGCTGTTCTCTACATGGGGACTCAGTTTGCCCTTGTCCCCATCTAGTCCCTTAGGCAACTGATTCAACAACCCCAGTTGTCACGGTAATTCTAGTGTTTATGTAGCTTTCCTCCTGGGGGGGTTGGATATTGAAGGAGCAGGAATGCTCCTCCCACATTTTCTACCTTTCTGTGTTTGCTTTCCACCATGGCTGCTGTAACAAAGTACCACAAACCAGGTGGCTTAAGACCACAGAATTTTATTCTCTCAACAGTTCTGGAGACAGAAGTCCAAAATGAAGGTGTCGGCAGGGCACTGCTCCTTTGGAAGGCACTAGAGAAGCCTCCCTCCTGCCTCTCTCCCAGCTTCTGGTGTCCCCCTCAGCTTATAGCTGCACCCCTCCAGCTGCCTCCATCACACATGGTCTTCTCCCATGCCTCCTTCATGTCTCTGTGTCTGAGTCTTCCTCTTCTTTTTCTTGTGAAGACACAAGTCATTGGATTAGCTCTCCCCCCACCCAATCCAGTATGACCTAATCTTAACCTAATGGCATCTACAAAGATCCCATTTCCAAATAAGGTCACATTCACAGCTGAGGGTGGGGGGGGATAGGATGGGGGAGTGGGGGATGGGGCTGGGGCGTATCTTTTTAAGGGAACACTACACGGTTAACTCCACTCACTTCTAGCTCCCCTTCTAATCCCTTCCCATTCCAACTTCCTACACCTTACCCTTGGAAATTCCACTCTGCCCCACATGCCATTGCCTGATGCTTTTTTTTTTTTTTAAGAATTTATTTATTTGGGGCGCCTGGGTGGCTCAGTGGGTTAGGCCACTGCCTTCGGCTCGGGTCGTGGTCTCGGGGGCCTGGGATCGAGTCCCGCATCGGGCTCTCTGCTCGGCGGGAAGCCTGCTTCCCTCTCTCTGCCTGCCTCTCCGTCTACTTGTCATCTCTCTCTGTCAAATGAATAAATAACATAAAAAAAAAAGAATTTATTTATTTGACACAGAGAGAGAGAGAGCACAAGCAGGGGGAGTGGCAAGTAGAGGGAGAGGATGAAGCAGGCTCCCTGCTCAGCAGGGAGCCTGACGCAGGGCTTGATCCCAGGACCCTGGGATCATGACCTGAGCTGATGGCAGAGGCTCAACGGACTGAGCCACCCAGGCACCCCTGCTGGATGCTTTTCAGCATTCTTCCTCCTGGCCCTGCCCCATTCCCACTCTTCTTTCAATCTCAACCCAAGCCTTACCCCTCCCCCTGACCACCCATAAAAGGCCCTTATTTTTTCCCAAATGGTACCCCATTCCTTGAAACTGCCTTTTAAAGATTTATTTTATTTATTTTAGAGAGAGAGAGAGAGAAAGAGAGATTGAGAGTGTTGGGGTGGGGGAGGGCCAGAGGCAGAAGGAGAGAATCTCAAGTAGACCCTGTTCGGAGCACAGAGCCTAATGTGGGGCTTAATCTCGTAACACTGAGATCACTACCTGAACTGAACCCAAGAGTGGATGCTTAACCAACTATACAACTCAGGTGCCCCTAGAAAGGAGATTTAAAAAAAAAAAAACGCAGAAAGTCCTCACTTTTGAATATTGGCAACTAATCAATAAAAATTTAAAAATGCCGTGCAGACAAACCCAAACAGGTCTGCAGCCCTGATTTGAACAGTGTTCTAACTGTCTGAGGCCTCATGGGAGAAGTTTAAAATATGAGAAATCATCTACGTAGTCACACACAATTATTTTTTTTTAGGGACAGTATAAAAATGACCAATTTCCCATTAATATTGAAAAAATACACTGAAGAAAGACTCTGAGTGTTGTCTAAGGAGACCTAGAATGACCATCTCAGAGACAGCTGAGGTTTGTAATTGTCCTTCTCCCAAACTTTCTAAGGTCCATGTCCCTACACATAGAGAGGACTTGAGGCCCTATTCAGAAGACACTGGGGACTTCAGACTTTAATGTGTACGTACAAGTCACATAGGGATCTTTTTTCTTTTTAAAGATTTATTTATTTATTTATTTGAGGGGGGAGGGGCAGAGAGAGAATCTTTAAGCAGACTCCGCACTGAGCATGGATCCCACAACCTGTGAGATCATGACCTGAGTCAAAACCAAGAGTTGGACGCCTAACCAACTAAGCCATCTAGGTGCCCCTAGGGATCTTAATAAAATGCTGATTCTGATTCAGCAGATCTGGGGAGGGGGGCTGAGGTTGGGCATTTCTGACGAGCTACTGAGTTGGTGCTAATGTCAATGCAGACTGGTTTGAGAACCTCACTTGGAGCAATGAAGTTTTCAAGGACCTGTGCTACCACTGTGCACATCAGAAGAGAAGTTCCCCAGCTGTGACACTCACTGCCCCTAGCCTATCTCCCCACTATCTGGGGATGGATGGGGACCTAAGTGGGAGAGGTGGGAACCACGGGTACCTTCACCTTTTGGAAGAAGGGAGTAGGGAACTTTGCTCAAGGTGCCAGAAAAAAAGGTTTTGGGGAGGTTCCTCGTGCTGCCTTTGGCTCAGTGGATGGAGTGGTAAAAGAGCAGGTCTGAAAGAGAGGAAGCAAAGGAATTTGGAGAGCCAGCTGCCTTCCCTGAACCAAATTCCAAGTTTGGCCTGTTGGAACCCTGTTGTCTCTGTCTCACCCAGGCCTGGAACATCTGGCCTCTCTTCCCATGCAAACATTTTTCTTTGTACTCTTGGAAGAATTGGACCCATAGATTGAATCCACCTTCAGGCATTTAACTTGCATGGCCAGCACTTACTCAGCAGATAACCACCAGCCTCATTAACCTTGGCTCGTTCTCAAGAGGCTTTGGGGGTGGGGGGTGGGGGTGGTGATGGTCACGGAGCTTATGAATTATTCGTTGATAATTCCTGAAATATGTTGGGGGAGCAGAGTCCTTTATTTTGTTGAGTAAATATAGTTGGCATTCCAAGCCCTATTTGTTGGTATTGTTGATGTATACATACATGTGTATTGTGTGAGTGTTGATGTGCCTGCACTCATTTAAAAAATGTATTCATTTATTTGTTTGTTTATTTGTTTATATTATGTTAGTCACCACACAGTACTTCATTGGTTTTGATGTAGTGTTCCATGATTCATTGTTTGCATATTAACACTCAGTGTTCATTGCAATACCCATCACTGGGCTAATCCATTTGAAATGCTGAATAGTGACTTCTTCCTGGAGGTGTCTCTCATCCACCTGGTATTGCCAGGAGATCTGAAAAACCAGTGCCCTGGGTTCTGTGAGCACCATGTTCCTCAAAATGTGGTCCTTTGCTCGTCTTTGTCAAATCACCTGAAGAGCTCACTAATATGTAGAATCCTGGGTCCTACCAGGGACCTGCTGTATTAGACTCCCTGGCACTGGAGCCCAGGAATCTACCTTTTTATCAACCTACCCCAGTGACCATGATGCACAAGAATATGGAGAATCGTTGCCAAAGATGAGACTTAGAAGGTTCTTTCTGCATGTCAGCTGGGTCTTTCCCCTTATCTTTGGGTGGTTGTCTTGCTTTGTGATATATTTTATATTACAAAGTATTTGTGTTTCTCAGGGATTATTGGTCTGAGTTTTTAAATGATCACTGTGGCCCAGTGTTGTGACATTCGCTGCTCACCTTCATTTCTTCATGTTCTGTCAACAGCCCTGGTTATCCTCTGGGGACTCTTGCCTCCTCTACTCTCCCCAGGTCCTACAGCTGCTAGGTAGTGGAGTCAGGATGCAAGCCCAGATAGCCTGCCTTCAAAGTCTGCGGTCTTACTCACTGTGGCATGTGTCACAGACACTGCTGGGGGCCCTGCCTACTTGTTCAGCACTCACATTCCTTTGTATGCAGAGGTTCTTTCTGCACCCATGTTCTGCTTGCTCAGCCAGTGCATGGGGTAGAGCCGATTACCTGGAAGTTACCGTGCCAGGAGCAGTCCTCAGCCAGCCACCAGCAGGGGTGCATTGTCAGCCATCCAGCTTCCTTCTTCAGAGACATGCCGTATATAGTTTCCCTGAATTGCCCAGTGCAACTGAGCCCCACTTGCCCACAGCAGGGCCTGCTTATCACTCTTCTAGTATTGGCTTCTTCCTGTCAGCATCTTATGTCCCCACTCCCCTATCAGGGCTTCTTTTAGGATCACCTCCCAAATCAACTATTTGTAACCAGATCCTTATCTCAAGGGGTCTGCTTCTGGGACATCATGTGCTTAGACTGCCTTAAGCATATTATCTTATTTAATCTTTGCCCCATCCTCGCCTGGTAGGAACTATGATCAGCCACATTTTACAGGTGAAGAAAATGAGGCTTGGAGAATGGAAGCCACTTGGCCAAGCTTAGGAGTGGAGCTCCGCTCCAGCCAGGACTGGAGCCCAGGTCTGCTGGCACCAGTGTTCAGTTCTGAGTCTGCACTTTGTACTGTGGAGCTTGTGGGTAACTGGTGGGTAGCGTGTGGCACGTGTTGAATTGGGCTTCCGATCTGTTCTTGCCATGCTTCCCACTCCTAGCTGAGAGGGGGATCATGGTACTTCTCTTTAAATTTACAGTATGGGTTGAGAAGGTGAGAACCTGACCTCAGGTGTGGCTGCCGTACTCCTTGTTGAGCCAGTGTGCCCACCTCAGGCCTGGCTAACTTGTGTACTAGCCTTTTGATAGGGACTTGAACTGAACTTGGCAGAGTGAACTTCAGCCAAGACAGATCCTTTCTTGTGGAGCGCTCCCCAATCCTCGCCGCCCCTGGCCTAAGTAGAGCGCCCCCCACCTCCCCCCATGAGCCGAACCCTGGGTCCTGATGAAATGCTTCTTTCAAAACAGACTTTTCCTGGTGGGAAACCCTTCCAGGGTTTTTGTGTTGATCAATTTCAAGCCTATGATCTTGTTTGCAGCTGCCCGGGTTGTTCCCAAGGTCTGCCTTCATGTTATAATTTTGCACTTGAAGCCTACAGGCCATTCTGACAAGAGTAGAATTTCTATTTTTAAAAGAATAAATAATAAGCTGCTCTGGAATAGTAATAACTTCCAGAGCCTCCTTAGGTCCAGTCTCTTACTTGTTCTTTTGGTGAATTCATTGAATTCTCAGGCTCCACAGGTGTGAGGAAGTGAAGTCAAACACTCACCCAACAAATATCCATGGAGTGATTAATGCATGGAGGCCTGTGAACGTGTAATGACAAACACGAGGAAGTTTATTATGGAAAAGAAATAGTGATATGAGAGAAAATAACAGTGGGCCAAATTTTAAAACCATTATTGGGTTTGTTGTATTGATTATTAAAGGATTTGTAGATTTTATAATTAAAACATTATAGATCTTATAATTATTATTTATAGTAAAAATTATAGATTATTCTCCATACTTACTTCATATCATGAGTGGGATTATTCACCAACTAGCTGTTTTTTTACTTTAGAATATATCATGGACCCCTTTCCAAGAGTGTACATAAGGGCTGCTTCATTTAAAAAAATTTCTTATCAAAGTATAATTGACACACAATGTGAGATTAAAATTGTTGAAGACTGACTCATTTAAAAGTTGATTGATAGAAACTTTCAAACATGGGGGCGCCTGGGTGGCTCAGTCGGCTAGGCGTCTGCCTTCAGCTCGGGTCGTGATCCCAGGGTCCTGGGATTGAGCCCCGCATCGGGCTCCCGCCTCAGCAGGAGCCTGCTTCTCCCTCTCCCTCTGCCTGCCATTCTGCCTACTTGTGAACTCACTTGAGCTCTCTCTCTCAAATAAATAAAATCTTAAAAAAAAAAAGAAACTTTCAAACATGCACAAAAGTTGTGAGAATAATAAAATGAATCCCCTTCACCCAGCCTTAACAATGATCAACTTCTAGCCAAACATATTTCATCTGATTGACCCCATCCAATTCCTCCCCTGCCCACATTATTTTGAAGAAAATCCCGAACATTATTATCCCTGCATTTATAATATAGACTATAATCCTTTTTAACTACTGTATAATATTCCATTGATAAATATTCCATAGTGTATTTATCCTGTCTTCTATTGATGGGCATTTCAGCTATGTTTAATCTAGGTAAAGACACATTTTCTAGTTGTAACTGTGGAATTAAATGAAACCTCCCCCCCCAGACTTGAGTAAAACAAAAGTACGCTTTATGGCTGCCTCCTGCTACTTCCATACCTAATGGGGAGGTAGAAAGGGGTCTCTGAGCCAGGCAGTAAGGAGTTTAGTTTGCTGGCCATGGGGTGGGGGTGGGGTGGTCATCCTCATAGCCTGAGAGACCCCACAAAGAGTGTGATTCAGGCCATCTGGTCAGAGAGACACAGTGGTTTCACCAGTGGGTCTCAGGAGAACACAGAACAGACTCAAGTGAATGCTGTAGTTTCCTAAGGCTTCCACAACAAATCCCCTCAACCTTGGTGACTTAGAACAACAGAAACTTCTTTCACGGTTCTGGCAGCCAGAAGTCTGATATCAAGGTGCTGGCAGTGTCACACTTCCTGCTAAGGCTCAAGGGGAGGATCCTTCCTTGCCTCTTCCAGCTTCGTGTGGTTCCTGGTGTTCTTTGGTTTGTGGCTGCATTCCCCCCAGCCTCTGCTCTGTCTTCCCATGGCCTTCTCTCCTGAATATCCGTGTGTCTTTTTCTGTCTCTTATAGGGACACTCTCATCAGATTAGGACCTGCCCTAATGACCTCGTCTTACCTTAATTATATTTGCAAAGACCCTATTTCCAAATATGGTCATATTCTAAGGCTTGGCATAGACAGGATTTGGGGGTAGAGAGAGGGATAGTATTTAGCTCACTACAGGGAGTGTCCTGGTATACTTGCAGTTGCCCTAGGCAAAAGGCTGGAGCTTTTCTGAGGCTGAACAGGTGTTACTGTGGCAGCCAGGCACTCACAGGCGAGGTATGGAGCAGTTAGGGAGGTATTCACCAGCAAGCAAGTCTCAGCAGGTGAATGCGAAGGTCCACAAGGAGCCCGGAGGTTGGTCTCTCTGGGCATGGTTCAGCAGCTTCATTGATATCAGGGCTCTGGGCTGGTTTTCTGCAATTCTCTTGGGTTTTCTCTCTTGGTTACAAGATGGCTTCTGTGAGCCAAGCAGGAAATCTTTACATAGCTCCATCCGAAGGTGTGAAATATATGTGAGGGAGGGAGTGCTGGGGATGGCCAGGGTTATGTGTGTGTGTGCGTGTGTGTGTGTGTGTGTGTGATGGTGGGGAGAGAGACAGGTATTCTTACGAAGGAGGAGATGTCTTTCCTAGGAGACCTTCCTTTTACATCTCCTTGGTCAAGACTGGGTCACATGGCCACCCTAGCCGCAAGGGAGGGTGGGAAAGCAAGCATCTCTTGTTTGACCTCCATAGACAGAGGCAAGAGAGAAAGAAAGAACTGTGGAGGGATCTCTACCTATGGACAGACAACCCTCTCAAATCAGTAGCTTTAGTTATTTTCCTCACACATAGGACAATGCTGAAAAAACATGCTTGTCCATAAATATTTGTACATCCATGATTGTATTTTGGGATGTGAGGTTGCTGTGTTCAAATACCCTGTATGATCCTGTTGGAAGCTTTCTTCAGGCCTGGATGTGGTTCTTGTTTGCTTATCTTCAAGCCGATCATAGCCCACGGTTTTCAGGGACAACTGAGCAGGAATATGCATTTCTTTTTCTTCCTCTTCAAATTCATTTTCTCGACCCGATGTCCCTTGCCTGTTTTGGCAGTGAGGTTCTCTGATGACTCTGGAGCTGTTGTATACATTATTCATACATCTTTTTATATCACCTACTGTGGCACCAGCTGGGGACAGCGAATACTACAAACATGGCACCAATAAAAAAGAATGTGTAATCAGTCTTTAAAAATTCCTTCTTGTCTGCCAAGGGCGGCACGTGAGGGTGGAAAGTGAGCAGCTGGCTGGTCCTGCTAATTTTGAGGAGGCTTTACACTGAAAATGATGGTTGCTTCACCATCAGTCTCTCTCTGACCTCTGGGAAGAGGCAGATCCCAGGGGCCTGAGCAGATTTGTTGGGGGAGAGAGCATATCTAATGCCACAAGTGAGAGGAAAAAGTAAAACATCTTCTCCAGAAGTGGGGGTATCATTACCAGCCTTATGCTTCAGATGCCGACAGAGAGGTGGGGTTTGTTGGTTATTGCTTATTTGTTGTTTTCCTTCCATTTGCTTTTATTGAGACACAATATTTATACATAAAAGTGTACTCATCTTAAATTTGCAATTTGATGATTTTTTACACACCTATACACCCTTTGTTGTGGTTCAGTTGTGTCCTCACAAAAGATATCTGGAAGGTCTTAATCCCCAGGACCTCAGAATGTGACTTGATTTGGAAACAGGATTGTTGCAGATGTAATCAGTTAGAATGAGATCATGCTGGATTGGGGTGGGCTCTTAGTCCAATATGGCAGTCTTTTTTTTTAGTTCAATATGTCATTTTTTTTAATTAAAAATTTAAAAAATCTATTTGAGAGGCATGCACATTAGCAGGGCTAAAGAGAGAAACAGACTCCCCACCAAGCAGGGAGTCCGATGTGGGGCTCAATCTCAGAACCCTGGGATCAGGACCTGAGCCGAAGGCAGACACTTAACGAACTGAGCCACCCTGGCGCTCCTCACAGGTGTCTTTATAAGAAGAGGGAACTTCGGACACAGACACACACATAGTGAGAAGGCCACGTGAAGGTGAAGGCACAGACTGAGATGATGCCTCTATGAACCGAAGAAGGCAAGGATTGCTACCAGCCACCAGAAGCTGGGAGATGCCGGGAAGGATTTCTCTCCTAGAGCCATCAGAGAGCATGGCCATGCTGACACATCCGTATCTCAGACTTATGGCCTCCAGAACTGTGAAACAACAAATTTCTATCACATTAGGCCCCCCACTTCCTGGTCCTTTGTTATGGAAGCGTAGCAAACGAATATACCCATGTGATCACCACCGAGATGTGGATACAGAACCTATTGAGCACCCAGAAGTTTCCCTTGGGCCCCTTCCCAGATTATAACCTCTTTCTCCACCTGAGCTTACCATCTGCTCTGATTTCTATCAGCATTGGTGTGTTTTGCCTATTCTTGAACTTTGTGTCACTGAAATCGTGCAGTAGGAGCTCTTCTGTCTCCGGCATCTTTCACTCAGCATCATATCTGTGAGATTTCTTCATTGTGTTGTGTGTGATGATTACTGCTGATTTTTTTCCCATAAATGTTTACTCATCGCCTGTGATGTGTTGTGGTAGGCCCTGAGGCTATGAGGACTACAGGGGTTCTCTGTCCAGTTTGGAAGAAAGAATTGTAAATTACACACCATGAGATGATGTGGACATGTGTTGATAAGGGTTTGGACTTTGGGAGCCAGCAGGGCAGAGCACAGGGAATCCAGGACAGTCTCCACAAAAGTGGTAAAGTTCATACTGCACATTTTGGGGTGGTAGCCTCGTTTGAGTGGAGGCATGGAGGGGGGTGCAGGGATTTGTGCAGGTATCTGTGAAGAGTCTGGTGTGGCTCAGGAATAAGACATCACAGGCAACTGAGAGATCTTTATTGACTAGTGTAGGGATTGGTAATCTATAGCCCTTGGGCCAAAACTTGCCCACCACCTGCTTTTGTATATAAAGTTTTATGGAACACAGCCACTCCCATTCTATTTATTTATTTATTTATTATTTTATTTTTTCAGTGTTCCAAAATTCACCGTTTATGTACGACACCCAGTGCTCCATGCAATCCATGCCCTCCTGAATACCCACCACGAGGCTCACCCATCCCCTCACTCCCCTCCCCTCTAAAACCCTCAGTTTATTTCTCAGAGTCCACTGTCTCTCTGGTTCATCTCCCCCTCAGATGGTTCATCTCCCCCTCGGATCCAATTCACTATTTCTTTCCTTCTCCTAATGTCCTCCATGTTATTCCTTATGTTCCACAAGTAAGTGAAACCATATAACTAACTTTCTCTGGTTGACTTAGTTCACTCAGCATAATCTCCAGTCCTGTCCATGTTGATACAAAAGTTGGGTAATCATCCTTTCTGATGGCTGAGTCATATTCCATTGTATATATGGACCACATAATCTTTATCCATTTGTCTATTGAAGGGTCTCTCTGCTCTTTCCACAGTTTGGCTATTGTGGAAATGGCTGCTATGAACATTGGCGTACATATGGCTCTTTTTTTCACTGCATCTGTATCTTTGGGGTAAACACCCAGTAGTGCAATTGCAGAGTCATAGGGTAGCTGTGTTTTTCATTTTTTGAGGAATCTCCACTCAGTTTTCCAAATTGGCTGCAGCAGCTTGCATTCCCACCAACAGTGTAATCCCATTCTTTTACATATGATGTATGGTTGCTTTGGCATTATGACTGCAGCCTGGAGTAGTCATGACAGAGGCCATATGGCGCCCAAAACCTAAAGTATTTACTATTTGGCCCTTTAAAAAAAATAGGGGATCCCTGGTCTAGTGTATGCCGGAAGTTGGTCCTAAGTGCTCTTTAGTTATATTTCTGTTCTGTAATTACAGTGACCCTGCAAGAGAGCTGTTATTGCCCCTACTTTAAAGATGAGGATCTTTAGGCTCAGAGCGGTAGTCATTTTTCAAGGTTGCAGCTAGCAAGAGGAGGAACTGGATGCGTCTGAGTTCAAAGGAACTTCTCCAGAGTAACTGGAATCTCTTCAACAATTAGCAATCATTGTAGGAGATAGTTTGAGGCCAGATTACGGAGAGTCACTCATGCGTTTTCACCTTTGGGCAATGGGGAGACGGTGAAAGTTCTTGAGAAAGGGAATACTGTGATCAGGCCAGTTTGAAATTATCATATCCCAGTGCTTTGCTGGGTGTGTGGTCTAGAACTCATCAAGCAGGGTTTGTATACCTCCACAAAATTTTTCTCAGGAGGATCATTCATTGTGAGGATCATTCATTCAAAAGTGCCGACCAATATCCTGCATTGCTGAGTTTTGTCTTTTTGGAGCTGGACTCTCTCTTGACACAGCCCTAAGGATGGTGAGTAGAGATGAGGGAAGTCTATCAGCCCAGTATCTAGATTAGATCTGAAAGCATACACATGCTAGTCTCTGTACTATAGGTTTCTACGCATACACGTGACCTCATCTTATCCTTACTACTGTCCAAAAAGCATGTGGAATTATCTGCCTTCCTGTATGGATGGTGAGGTTAAGAGATTTATCCCTTCGAAGGTAGACCAGTAGTTTCAGGAGAGGGAAATGGAGAGTGACTTCTATGGGGTTTCTTTTGGGGGTGAAGCAAATGTTCTGGAATTCCAGAACTATCGTGATGATAGTTGCGCAACTTTGTGAATATTCTCCAAAATGCTGAATTGTACACTTTAAAAGGGCGAATTCATGATATGTGAATTATATCTCAATGGAATGCTACTTTACACCCATGAGGATGGCGATCATAAAAAAGACATATAATACCAGGTGTTGGCGAGGATGCGGAGAAATTGGAACACTCATGCATTGCTGGTGGTAAAGTAAAACAGTGCAGCTGCTATGGAAAACAGTCTGGCAGGTTCTCAAAATGTTTACATAGAGTTACTATATGACCCAGCAATTCCATTTCTAGTTATATACCTAAGAGAATTGGCCACACAAAAACTTATACACAAATGTTCATAACAAATTTGTTCATAATAGCCAGAAAGTAGAAACACCCCAAAATGTCCATCAACTGATGATCAGATAAATAAAATGTGGTCCATTCATACAAAGGAATATTATTCTGCTGTAAAAAAGACACATGCTGGGGTGACTGGGAAAAAAGAAAAAGGACA
This sequence comes from Enhydra lutris kenyoni, assembly GCF_002288905.1. Classification (NCBI taxonomy): domain Eukaryota; kingdom Metazoa; phylum Chordata; class Mammalia; order Carnivora; family Mustelidae; genus Enhydra; species Enhydra lutris. The sequence continues at coordinate 11,673,031 of NW_019154129.1, read as the reverse complement.
CATGCTATAATATGCATGAATCTCAAAAATGTGATGTTAAGTGGAAGAAGCCAGAAACAAAAGGCCACATGTTGTATGATTTTATTCATATGAAATGTCCAGAATAGGTAAGTCCATAGAGATAGAAAGTAGATTAGCAGTTGCCTGCAGGGAAGGGGACTGGGGAGTGAGTACTAATAGGTATAGTGTTTCTGTTTGGGGTGAATAATGCTAATAATGCTAATAATAGTGCTGGTTGCATATCTTTGTGAATATACTGAAGATTACTGAACTGTGCATTCTAAGATGTATCAGTCATATGTTAGTAACAACAACAAGAACAAGAGAGACCCTCATCCGTGATGGCACAAGGAGAATTGTCAGGGCCAAGGTTGAACTCAGGTTTTCTATTTCCAGGCCCAAGCCTGGTTCTCATCCTGTCCAGATCCTTATCCCTCCATTTCCATGGATGTCCATGTCATACCAAGAAATCCCAGATTACTGGTTTTATTTGCTTTAGAGGGGGAAACACATTATTACAGGAGACGGTAGGGCAGAGTGATTAGACTGGTGAATGGAATCTCTTCTCTGCCACTCATCAGGTGTCTCAGTTTCCTCATTTGTCAAATGTGGTTGGTAGTACCCATATGGATCTCATAGGGTTGCTGGGAGGAGTCCATGAATTCATACAAGTGATCCCTTTTGAAGTATGTGTGGTTGGTAACAAGTGCTCAGTAAATTTCTCCTGTCTCTTTCTGAGTTGTTGGGGACCTTGATCTGGACCTTAGCTCAAAGTCTTTGCTTGGGTGTGTCTGTAACTGCCTCATCCTGGTTGTCCAAGAGTTAAGTGGTTAAGATCCAGCTGATGATATATGGTGCAGGTACAAAGGTGAGAGGAGAGAAGACCTCCAGGAACTGATGATACCAGACCAACCTTTGTTCTTTGAGTCATTACTATTTTCAACTCTCTACAGCCCTGATTTTGAGCGTGATATCTGTAAAGCTTAAAATTATCTGATGGTACAGGGGCCACATAGTAATCATAGAAACTTTAATATTCATATTAGAATTTGAGTGAATGTGTATAATCAAAAACTTTTGAATTCTACTTCCCATTCTCTGCTAGGTCTCCTCAAGGCTGAATAGCTTTGAAATGGCCATAAATTTGCATAATGGCTTCCATAAAGCTAATCACTTTAGGTCTGGAAGCATTTTTGCCTGCGGCTGTTATAGTCTTCCACTGTTTCCCTAGCTGACATATAAAATCAGAGGAATTGAGGATTTTTTAGGTAGAGTAAGGGATGTTGAAGAGTCTAGCTGTGACTTACTTGGAGCCTGGAAGGACAGACCAAGCTCCAGGATAAGTGGCATCAGAACTTGTTTTTCCTGCCATTTTAGGGGACGTTGTAGGAGAGGCAGTATCCAGAGGAGACCAGAGAAGGTCTATAATAGGGGTTTATGTATTATTTGGTTAGAAGTTATTTCTTTAAATCAGTCTTGAAAGGGGCCACTGGCTAACTCCTTGTGAGTTGGTGAATGCCAGAATGCCATATAGCTAATGAAATCTGGTTAAGATTTTCCTTTCATTTTTGTCTCTCCTTCTCAGGTACTCGGGTCTCCCAGGAGCCCCAACCACTGGGTAGTGATCACTTTGTTTCCATGCTTCTTGAATTTGTAGGTCTTAAATCTGAACCTTGAAAATCTGTATTTCATGGTAATGGAGAGAGGTTTACTTTAATTAAAATTTTATTGTTTCACTAGCCAATAAATTCAAATGGTACAAAATCAAAAAGTACAAAGGGGTTGCTGTAGGCTGAATATTTGTGTCCCTCCCCCCCATTCACATGTTGAATCCTAACCCCTAACGTGATGTTATTAGGAGGTGGTTGCCTTTGGGAGGTGATTAGTTTATGAGGGTGGAGCCCTTATGAATGGGATTAGTGCTTTTCTGAAAGAGACCCCAGAAAGCTCCCTTACCCTTTCTGCCATGGACACAGAGAGAAGATGGCCATTTATGAACCAAGAGACACTGAATCTGCCGGCACCTTGATCTTGGACTTCCCAGCTGACTGAACTGTGAGAAATAAATTTTATTGTTTATAAGCCACCACAGTCTATGGTATTTTGTTATAGCAGCCTGAACGGACTAAGGCATTGAAATTCAGCCTTCCATGCCTCTGCCCCTGCTACCAGTTCTCCCCCCCCCGCCATAGGTAACCAGTGTTATCAGTTTCTGGTTTCCTTCCACATTAATCTATATCATCTACATCTATACCTATACCTATACCTACTCATCTTCTATAAATGATAGCTTGCTGTAAATACTATTTTGCACGTTTTTCCCTTTAAATTATGTGTTGGTTTCCTATTGTTGCTATAACAAGTTGCCACAAATTTAGTGCTTAAAACAACACAAATTTGATTTTTGCATAATCTGGAGGCCAGAAATTCCAAATGGGTCTCAATGGGCTAAAATAAAGTTGTTTCCTTGCCTTTTTTTTTTTTTTTTTTTTTTTAAGCTTCTAAAGCCTGCCTGCATTCCTTGGCTCATGACCCCTTCTTCCATCTTTGAAGCCAGAAGCATATCTTCAAATCCCTCTCTGACTCGGATCCTCCTTCTTCCGTATTGTAAGGACTCCTGTGATTGCACTGGACTCATCTGGATAATCCAGAATAGTGTACCTACCTCAGATTCCTTATCTTAATCACATCTGTAAAACCCTTTTTGCCATGTAAGGTAACATATTCTTAGGTTCTGGGGTAAGAATGTGTACTTCTTTGGGGACCATTATTCCACCCATCAGAATAGATCTTGGGGATTGTCCCATGTTAGGGCATAGAGTGTTCTTTCCCTTGTATCAGCCTCACAGATACTTTTCCATTGTTTGGATATGCCATAATTTTCTTGATCAGTTCACTCTTGATGAACACTTAGCTTGTTTCCAGCCTCCTGTTATTCTGACCCGTGCTATAAGGAATAACACTCTGTCTGGCGTCTTTGCTAGTATATCTGATGAATTTCAAGAAGTGGAATTGCTGAGTTAAAGCTGTGAACCTCTCTAATTTTATTAGGTATTGCCAAATTGCTCTAAGGGTGGTTAAAAATTCATTATAGAAAATTTCAAATATATAAAAGTAGAATAGTTTAGTGCCTACTGTGTATCCATCATCCATTTCAACAATAACAATTATGAACTCATGGCCAATCTTGTTTGATCTCTGTCTCCCATATGCTTCCTCCCCCCAGTGCCTTGGTTACTTAGAAGTAAAATCCAGACATCACATACTCTGAAAAAAAGATGTAAAAGTTTGAAACACAGTAGGATGTGTTAATGAGATTGTTGTGGCAGGATGGAACCAAGAGGAGAATCCTTCCCAGATGTTACATTCAGAACACTTGTGTTCCTGGGAGAGTGACCCTCCACCTGGGAGAGATCCGTCTGCCAATTGCCACCATTATCGCTGTCGTTGTGGAGATAGTGGCTGACCCACCCCACCCTCTGAGATGGTTTGGTTTCACCCAGAGGATGATCTCAGAAATCAGCTTTGCACTGCAGATTCGTGCAGATGATGTTCTGGAAGGTTGAGTGGCTGGGAATGAGCTGACTCAGCTATAGCTGCTTTGGAACTTATACTGAGCAAGCGCCCTGGAGCTATAAAAAAGTACTTTTTGACCCGCCATATCTGCACATTATCAGCAAGTGAGAGCCTTTTCTGTAACAATACCAGAACTTTGATATCTTGCTTCATCAAATTTTCGTACCACTTTTCCCAAGAATAACAAAAAAGGATCCAAGCAGGGATAGGGTTTTGGGGAGACTGGCTTTCTGTGGGGAAGGGGTGGTTTTCTCCACCACTGATATCTTGACAGAAGACAAACTCTTTCTTAGCAAATCCGAGGGCATGGTGTTTATGACATTGTGACCAGGGTGGTGAGTGATCCTCCCTTCGGCATCATGAGAGCCAGCTCCTGAGTTTTGGCAGCCTTTTAGGTCACTGACTCTAATGGAACATCCCAAAGGAGCAGGCAAGGTGATATTATGCCCAATTTCAAGATAGAGAAAAAGAAGGCACAGAAATCCGAAAGGACATAGAAAAAAAGTCTCTCCTTAGATTTATGTCACCCTGCCCGTCCTACCAGTGAACCAGCAATTCCCAAGGGCTTCTCCCTACCTCCACAGCTACGACCCTGCTCTAGGCCTCCTTCATCCCTCCTCCAAGTTATTATAGCAACTTCTGACTGGGCCTTCTGCTTCCATCCTCCCTCATCTTCAGCAACTAGGATGTGTCACTCCTGTGCTCACTAGACCTCCAGTGACTCCATCTCATTGGGCCAAAGGCAAAGTCTCCCACCTCCTGCTGCTCTACCCTCCCTTCCCTGTTCCTGGTGATTCGTGCAACAAAAAAAACTTCAGCACACTCAGTTTGCTGTTCTTCCATTTGGAATACTCTTCCCATAGGAGAACTTCAGGGTTTGACCCTGGTCTTCAGGGTCATCCTTAACTTAGTGGAAGCTTTCCCTGGCTGTACAGCTGAGGCTGCAATGTACCCCTGACACTTTTTATTCCTTTTCTTGCTTTACTTTCCTCTTTAGCACTTAAAACTAACTATATATAATGTATATACTACACATATAATATCAATATATAGTTACATGTTTTTATTATATTTTTATTATATTACTTATTTTTAATTTTTATTATATTACTATATTTTTATTATATTTTATTATATTCCTATATATTAATTAGCTATGACTGTATAGTAATACATTCCATCCATGGTAAGTTAACAACATGTTACTGTATTAACTTGTTTACTGTCTATCTGTCTTAACTAGACTGTAGGTCCTTTGAAACCCATGAATTTTGTCTCTCTTGCTCACTGCTCTATCCTCAGTGCCTGAAGTGGATACCTGGTGCATAGAAGGTTCTCAGTAACCATTTTTTGAGTGATAACTGCATGAAGGAGGTTTGATTACAGCACCTACATATTGGAGTGGACAAGGCCAACACTTACCCTGAGAGCAGTAGCTTAGGTAACTTATTTTTGTTCATCTGATTCTTTTAAAAAAGAGTATCACAGGGTAGTAGTATCACATAGTTTAGAGGGAATTTTGTTTCCTTGATTAACATGATTTTCCTGGTTGTTACATCCAAGGCACTGTCAGCGGCCTCAGCCTTAACCTTTTTACTCCCACCCCTTCAGCCTTAGGCAGCATGGGGAGGGTTTGGCTACCTCCTGCCTGGCCCTGAACTGGGCACCATGACTGCAAGGAAGCTCCATCAGAAATTCAACTGGCTCCAAAAAGATAGAAAGAAAAAAAGTGTGAGGGAGTGAATGATCAGTTTTAAGAGAGAATTATAAAACCTGCATAGAAATCTTCTAATTTAGGTTGAAATTTGTGATGAAGTTTGGTGTTTCCTATGTGGGAAGGGAGAGTGCTCTACAACCTGGGCCTTTCTGGTGCCCAAGATGAATCCAGAAATGTTCCAGGCTCATTCCCAGAGTGCTGAAAGATTTGCTACAAGGTAGAGGCTACGGCATGATCTCCCCCAAATCAGGACGGGGCAGGAGTAGGTCAAGGAGTGTAAAGGGCCTTGGGATGCTAGCATTCAAGGGCACATGGGTGCATATTGGCAGCCCTCAACAGGGCAAGCAGGCTGCTGACCTGCTCCTTCCAGAGCCATGTTCTATCTCCCTTCTATCCACTGTTAAAATCTGTGGTTGTAACATCAGCCATGGAGTTCACAAATATACTTCAAACCAGATACTCTAGAATTAAACTTCATTGTAGAATTAAACTCTTGGCCAGTTGTAGGACTTCTGGGCGCTGGGTGTACCTGCTGCAGGGTGAATAGGGCCACACAAGATGTCTTCTTGGGAGCCCCTCCTTGAAGTTGCTTTCAAACGAATTCTCAGTCACATTCCCAGCTGGGTCTGCTTCAAAGTCAGTTCAGATGTTGTCCCAAAAGAGCTTTAGGTATTTCTCTAAGTTCATTTTTCTTGTAATTTATTAATTTCCTTTTAAATTATGTAATATTTCAAACATACAGAAAAGATAAGGAAATATAATACAACAGACCCCCACTAACAACCTAAATTTGCAATATTTTCTTTAGATGTTTGTTTCTTAAGAAATGACATCACAGGGCGCCTGGGTGGCTCAGTGGGTTAAGCCGCTGCCTTCGGCTCAGGTCATGATCTCGGGGTCCTGGGATCGAGTCCTGCATCGGGCTCACTGCTCGGCGGGGAGCCTGCTTCTCTCTCTCTCTCTCTCTGCCTGCCTCTCTGTCTACTTGTGATCTCTCTCTGTCAAATAAATAAATAAAATCTTTAAAAAAAAAAAAAAAAGAAAGAAAAAAGAAATGACATCACAGATATAGCTAAACCACCCCACCCCATCTCATTTCCCTCCTTCCCAGAGGAAACCACCTTCCAAAGTTCTTTCCTGCACGTGCTTTCCCAAGCACATATTTGTCGCATAGGATTGACCTGCATGGTGGCTCCTGGAAAGGGCCTTGTCTGTTTGGGACACATGAGCAAGGACCAAGGGATAGATGCAGGAGCAAGTTGTACTTTGCCGCTTGGTGTATTCTAAGACAAATGGCCTGAGGAGCTAAAGAGAGAGAAATACACAGTCTGGTCTCACGAGTTTCTTTTACGCATGTGTGTACATTACCTTCTGCTCTCCTCAGTGCATTTTCTTCCTCTTGATTGCAACCTCCTGCCAAAAGTTACAATAAAATGGAAGTATTGAGATGGCTCAGGATTGACTTTTAGTTTCTTTTTTTTTTTTTTTAATTTTATTTATTTATTTGTCAGAGAGAGAGAGAGGGAGAGAGAGCGAGCACAGGCAGACAGAATGGCAGGCAGAGGCAGAGGGAGAAGCAGGCTCCCTGACGAGCAAGGAGCCCGATGTGGGACTCGATCCCAGGACGCTGGGATCATGACCTGAGCCGAAGGCAGCTGCTTAACCAACTGAGCCACCCAGGCGTCCCTGACTTTTAGTTTCTGTCTGGATGCTTGGCGTAGCAAAAGAGCTGCCCCGGCAACTGTTTGTCTCTGTCATTGTACAAGTTTGCAAGTTTGTATACACGTATCCCCTGTCTCGTCTCCCCTACCTGCCAATAACACATAGTTGTTCCTTTTATGGTTGTGCTGCAGCAGCAAATTCAGCTCAGTGTTTAGCTTTCTGGAAGAGGTATGTTCTTATCAATTACAGGTTCCAATAAAAGTAGGTGTGTGATGAGCAACCATTGCCCCTAGAATAACATGATGAAAGCAAAAGTCAGGTAGCTGAACAAAGTCACACGAAAAGAGGTATGAATATAAATTTCTATTGTGATTTTCCCTTTAACTCATGGATTATACATCGGGATATTTTTAATTTTCCAAGTGTGTATTTATGTTTAGCTATCCTTTTGCTGTCAGTTTTTAATTTTGCTGCATTATGGTCAGAAAACGTGGCCTGTAAATCAGTTATGTAGTGGATTTTGTTGTGACTTCTTTTTTTTTCCAAAGAGTTTATTTATTTATTTGACACGAGAGCAAGATCAGAAGTAGGCAGAGTGGCCGGCAGGGGGAGAGGGAGAAGCAGGCTCCCCGCTGAGCAGGGAGCCAGAGGTGGAACTCGATCCCAGAACTCTGGGATCACGACCTGAGCCGAAGCCAGACGCTTAATGTCTGAGCCACCCAGGCGTCCTCTTGCAGCTTCTCTTATGGCCTCATACGTGGTCAGCTTCTCACAAATAAGTCATGTGTACTTCAAAGGCATGTGAATGTTCTGTCTTTTTAGGAGAGAGTTTTAATTTTAATTTATTATTTATTATTTTAATTTTTTAAAAAAGATTTTATTTATTTATTTGACAGGGAGAGACACAGCGAGAGAGGGAACACAAGCAGGGGGAGTGGGAGGGGGAGAAGCAGGTTTCCCGCTGAGCAGGGATCCCAGGACCCTGGGATCATGACCTGAGCTGAAGGCAGATGCTTAACGACTGAGCCACCTAGGAGCCCTTAGAGTTTTAATTTTTGAATACATAATCAAGGTTAGCGGTGTAATTGAAGTCTCCTTTCTTTGTCTGCTAGATCTCTCAGAACCTTATTCGTCAGTCAGGGTAACATTGGACAATGTTGTTGACAAATAAGCCCTGAAATCTCAGAGCTTTCACACAACAATCATTTATTTGTCACCCATGTCACAGTCCAGTGCAAGTCAGTGTTTCAGAGATCTTGGAGGTTTCTATTTTGTAATTCTGCCATCTCAGAGTTTTTCTACTTAGAGCCATGTGTAAAGGGAGGAAGCATGGAGAACCCACACTTGCCTTTCATTATCTGGGACCAGAAGTGACATGTGGTTTCTCACATTCCTATTGGTGGAAATGCAGTCACCTGGTCCCAAACATAACCACAAGGGAGACTGGGAAATGTCAGAGGAACAGTATGGTGGACACACTTTTGTGTCTGGCACACAGAAAGTGTGGTAAACATATTAAAAAAAGATTTTATTTATTTACTCGAGAGAGAGAGAGAGAGAGAGAGAGAGAGAGAGAGAGCGCATGTGCAGAAGTGAGAGAACATAGGCCGAGGGAGCAGCAGAGGGAGAGGGAGAAGGATACTTCCCTCTGAGCAGGGATCCTGGTGTGGGGCTCGATCTCATGAACCTTAGATCATGACCTGTGCCAAAGGCAGCCACTTCACCAACTGAGCAACCCAGGTGCCCCAACAGTTCTTTCTTTTCTTGGGGATTTGTCTGTCTTCCCATATAACTTTCACAGGTTTTGCTTAGGTAGTTCCAGGCTATGTTGTTTGGTGTTTGCAGCTGGATGATTATTGGATCTTCTTGGCAAAGTAGTCAAGATCCCTACTAGTGTGAATGGAAAGTATTTTATAGAGAGATGGGGTCATGGAATGGTAGCACTTTTGGGGGGGCTTGAAGACCCTCCTACTCCTCCATTTTGCAGATAAGAACAACTGAGTTCTGGAGAGGGAAGTCATTCATCTCACTAATTAGTGGAAGAATTGAGACCAACACTGCGATAGTTTTGCTTTCTGCCATCATGTTGTTTTCCTTCTGTCTTCGCTCTACGGATTTCTTCAGTTTCCCCTACGAACCTCCCATTGTTAAGTTCATAAAGATAGTGATTAATTTGTGCTTCTCAAATAGTCCTTTCCTGGCTGGCATTGGGAACAAGAAATCTCAGTGGATAAAAAACATCAAGTAGTAGCACTTCTGTGAGTGGTTCCCAAATTAGTCCCTTTACTTTTTTTTTTTTTTTTCCTATGAAGCACAGTTGCAGGAAACACACTTAACCTGAGGTGAAGTACATATTAGAGAAAGGTTCTCTCCATAGCATTATCTATTACTCTAATGAGCATGAGAAAGGGGAGAGGGGACACTCTCTCTCTAGCTATTATTACCTCCACTATAGAGTTGACATACACAAGCTCATTATTGCGTTATGTTTTATTCAACAAAATAACTTTAATGTTGTAGCTTAAATTGAATTCACTAAAACATCTTCATCTCTAGCATAATGTGCCTCAAGTGTCTTCTTGGTGCCTGCGTTTTCTCCAGAATTATAGTGCTGAAGCTATGGAAATGGCGAAATTATATGCCATCTGCAAAACAATGTGGCTATAACGTGGTAATTGGCCTTCCACATAATTAAAGGAACATTTCCTCATCAGAGCTGTTCCATCAGATACCCAAAGGCTATCGTTGTACAAATCATCCACTTAGGAAAACCTTTATTCCCAGTAGCCTATAAAAATCTGGTTATGCAAACAGATTTGCTTATTCAGTAACATTAATGGCACCTCACAGTTAAAAAATAATCAAGGTGATTGACCTATACTCTGCCTCCTTCGTGACTGAGTGTCATTTTTATTTTGATGGTCGGGAGCTTTTCGACTCTGGGAAAATTATTCACCGCTGGCATCAAGACCGAGGGAAGGGAATCTCAAAAACCAACAACCTATGTATTCCCAGCCTGTTAATCAATAGAAAATCACTTCAGCTGGATTAGGGTCTTGTACCTGGCAGAAAGGCTTGTACAGACAATGGAATTGGATTCTTACACTTGATGTGACACCCTCTTGAGTCAGATCAGATTCTTGTTTGGTAGACACTAGCTGGAAAATTGCTTCAAGGTCTGTGCAATAGCTGAACTCCTGCTTTTTTTAAATTTATTTAAAAAATGTTTTTAAGCAGCATTATATGTTTTGAGAACTTTCCAGCAGTTATTTTGAATATGATCTTAAATATGGTCCTGAATAACTCATAGTGAGGAAACCCTTGATCTGTGTTTTCTGGAAAGATGTCTGATTTTTTTAAAAAAAATTTTCAAGTTTTTAATTTTTTTTATTTAAAAATTTTTTTTTAAAGATTGTTACTTATTTATTTATTTGACACAGAGAGAGAGAGAGAGAGAGACAGAGATCACAAGTAGGCAGAGCAGCAGGCAGAGAGAGAGGGGGAAGCAGGCTCCCTGCTGAGCAGAGAGCCCAATGCGGGGCTCAACCCAGGACCCCGAGATTATGACCTTAGCCAAAGACTGAGGCTCAACCCACTGAGCCACCCAGGTGCCCCTTCAAGTTTTTTATTTTTTAAGTAATTTCTACACCCAATATGGGGCTCAGACTCAACCCCAAGATCAAGACTGAGCCAGCCAGATGCCTCTGTTTTTTTTTTTTTTTAAGATTTTATTTATTTACTTGACAGACAGAGATCACAAGTAGGCAGAGAGGCAGGCAGAGAGAGAGAGGAAGAAGCAGGCTCCCTGCCAAGCAGAGAGCCCGATGCGGGGCTCGATTCCAGGACCCTGGGATCATGACCTGAGCCGAAGGCAGAGGCTTTAACCCACTGAGCCACCCAGGCGCCTTCTGCCATGTGAATTCTTACCATATCGTTTTATACTCTGAGTTGCAAATGATTTTTTTTTTTTTATTGTTTATTTCCCTCTTCATAAGCAAGGCTCATGGAGGAAAGGACCCATGGTCGTTCACTGTTGTACTCCCAGCACCTGACATTGTACTAAAAGCTTGTGTTTTTTCTCACATGCCATGAAGTCTGCTCTAGGGTAGTGCACACAAGTTCAGATGTTGTGGAGTGTCCTTCTAGAACCTCTTCTGAGTTGACTTGGAGAAAATCCAGAAAGTTCTTCCCAAAATATGGAAGGGAAAGTTAGCTTAAACTTGAAGTTCTTCAAATTCAGGCTGAATTAGAATCCCCTAGGAAGCTTGTTACAAATGTTGACTCCTAGGGCCATCTTTTAAAGAGTCAATGAGTTGCTTCATCTTCAAAATATATTGGGGATCCAGCCCCCTCTTCAGTACCAGCCTGAACTGAGCCATCACTGACTCCCACCTGGATCACAGCTTTATTTCCTTGCTGGTCTCCCTGCTTCTGCCTTTGCTCTCCCAGAGTCTGTTCTCCACAGAGTAGCTGGAATGATTCTTTTAAAACAGGAGTCAGGTCATGTTAGTCCTCTGTTCCAAACCCTCTGGCGCCTCCCATCTCCCTCCGGGTTGAAGCTGTAGTCCTGGCTATGACCTACACGGCCCTGTATGACTTGGCCTCTAATTGCTTCCTCTCCATTCTCATCTGCTACCACTCTTACCATCACTCCCTCTGCTCCAGCAACAGGGCCCTCTTCTCTGTTCCATGATTATCCTGGGCCTGCTTCTCCCTCAGAGCCTTTGTACTTGCTGTGCTCTGCATGGAATTCTGTTTCCCAGACATCCACATGACTCACTCCATCTCTCCCTTTAGCTCTCTATTCACATGTCACCTTTCAGGGAGCTTTTCCTGGTCTCCCTGTCTAAAATCGTGATACCCATACTTCCTCCAATAATCCCTATCCTCCTCCCTACTTTGTTTCCCCTTCACTTTCATCTCTAATTCATAAACATTTAAAGCATTTATCTTACTTACTTTCCTTTCCTCCCACTAGAATGTCAACACTATGAAAGCAGAATTTTTGTCTTTTTTTGTTCATGGCTGTATCTTCAGCACCCAGAACAGTGCTTGGCATGTAGTAAGCTACTGTTAGTATTTGTTAAATGAAAGATGAAACTCAGAAAGCTGCATTTTTAATTGTGGTAAAATGCACATAACATAAAATTTACCTTTATAACCATTTGAAAGTGTAGAGTTCAGTGGTATTTGATACATTCATAATGTTGTGCAGCCATCACCACTATCTGGTTTCAGAGCTTTTCCATTCCCCTAAAAAGGAACCCCACACTCACCTATATAATAGGTGTCCTCTTTTGTTGCTTTCTTTCACTTCGCAAAATGTTTTTAAGGTTCATCCATATATACGAATCTTCATTTTTAAAAAAATATTTTATTTATTTATTTGAAGGTGAGAGAGAGGGAGAGGGATTGCGAGCAGTGGGAGGGGCAGAGGGAAGAACAGACTCTCCACTGAGCAGGGAGCCTACAACCAGGCTGGATCCCAGGCCTCTGGGATCATGACCTGAGCCTAAGGCAGACATTAACCCACTGAGCCACCCAGGCACTCTGGAACCTGCATTTTTAAGAAGCCTCCCTCCTAGGGATTCTTTTTTTTTTTTTTTTTTTAAGATTTTATTTATTTATTTGTCAGAGAGATAGAGAGAGTACAGGCAGGCAGAGTGGCAGACAGAGCAAGGAGCCTGATGTGGGACTCGATCCCAGGACCCTGAGATCATGACCTGAGCGGAAGGCAGCCGCTTAACCGACTGAGCCACCCAGGCATCCCCATCCTAGGGATTCTGATGCAAATAGTCTGAGTACCTCATCATGGGCTCCCCCCCCCCACTGCCTTACAGGTGCCCTGAGAACAAGACTGCCAGCTTAGGCATACCACGAATCCCTTCTGCTTTTATGCTCTTGCTCCCTCAAGTTGCCTTTTTATCTGAATCCTTGGGTTTCTGTACACGTGGTTTGTCTTTGGAGGAAAGGCCATGCTGCTTCTCAGGGACAGGCTATGACTCTCCCCACCCCTTCACCTGTTTTTATGTTCTCACCTGCTTTATTTCTCCTTTAAGGCCATCAACTTCTATTTCTTTCCTAACCCCCCACCAACACGGAGAGGGTGACTTCTGTGTGCATCCACGAGCAGAATGGTTTCAAACAGAGGCTTCAGAAGAATGATTCTAATCCTGGCTCACTAGCTATGGGACTTTGGATTAGTTACTCTACCTTTCTGAGATCTGTTTCTGCTTCTATAAAGTGGGCATTGCAAGGGTATCCACCTTGCAAAGGAGCCCTTGTAGGGCTCCCAGGAGGATGAAATGAACTAGTGCTCAGCTTAGATTTCAACCTTAGGTAATGTTAATCATAAACCTCATTGCTAGACCCAAGTCCACAGCATCACTCTTGCTGATTCCATGCGAAATCAGTTTCTAAGTTTCCAACAACCAAAGCAGATTATAAACAATGGTTTAGCCCACAGTTTGGGAAAAAAGTGGAGTCTCCAAGCGGAGACTCTAGGATGCTCAATGGAAATCCACCCTGAAATCTTCTTTCTCACTGAAGTTTAACATTATCTGGAGGCTTGTGGGGTGGGGCTGGTGACCATCTAGAGAGAAGTGCCGCTTTGAAAGTCAACTGGGTAACAATGTCATTGACAGATGGCACCTCAGAGCACAAATTAACTGAAAGAGAAGCTCACCTCCCTGGGGAAAATGCCCAGTCTAGCAGCAACACTGGGATGGGGGCTTTTCCCGTGGGCTCTCATAGGTGCAAACAGCTGGAAGGTTTTGCTTTCTGAGCTAAGCAGAACCATGTTCCTCACGGCATATTGCCACTCTGCAGCAAATGTTTATTCCTGTTACATTGATTAAAAGTGCTTACAGAAGAGGTTTGAGGGGAGTGGTGACAGCGTGAGTTATGGCTCTGCCGGCTGCCAGTGGAGCCGGCCACTCTGCACGGTGGCTGTGCAAGGGTGTTTTGAAAAGTGGCTGGGCCTGCTAGGAGTGACTGAGTGTAAATGTTGCTGCCACATCTTGTAGCCTGATTGGGGCTATATTTGCAGAGCCCTGAACCAGGGCTCTTGTTCAGACTCCTCTGGTGAATTCCATTTGTCTCTTTACCCCATCTCTCTATCCAGAAGTGCTTTAAGCAGCAGAATTACCCACTACCCCCAGTCTCTCCTTCCAAAAAGGCCTCTCAGCAGTGGGTAGGAGGAAATCCTTGATGAAACCAATTTACAGGACTGTTTGGAGGACTCTAGCTAGCCCTTGAGGTGTTTGCATTTTTAAATTGGTTACTAGTTATCTCAAATGAGTTTCTAATTAGTAGAGCTTCAGGCATTGTAAGGAAATGAAGTGAAAATATGTAAATATTGTGGGGGAAGCCTCCCTTCCTCATGCCTGCCCCATGAGTAGTTTTTACTTTTTCTAGCTTCTTTTCTGAGTGTAGTCATTTTCTGAACTCTTAGTTGGGGTCCCCTGGGGTGGGTTGTTGGGGGTAGGGGGTTATTTTAACATTTGTAAGTGAGGACAGCCTGGTGAAATCATGCAATATGTTGTTTGCTGTGGCAGATTGTATTCTCTGAAGATGGCCATGATTCTCTCCCATATTATGGATTCTTCTAGAAACTTGTCTTATCCCCACAGAGGGGAGTACAATTCCCCTCTCTTGGAATCTGTTTCCACAAATAGGTTGTGGTGGCAGTGCCTCTCTGACTTTGGTTGAGTTAAAAAAAGGCTCTCTCGCTTCCTCCTGGTTCTGTTCACATGCTCACTCCTGGAAGCCAGCCACCATGCTGCAAGAAAGCCCAGGGAGCCCATGGCAAGGCCCACGGGGAGGAACTGATGCTTCATGCCCACAGCCCTGGTTGAGCTCTTAGAGGACACTGTCATCAACTCTCCAGCCATGGAGTGAGCTATTTGAGAGTCGTCCCTCTAACCTCACTCAAGAAACCCCAGCTGACAGCATGAAGAGTAGAAATGAGCCTTTCCTGTAGAGCCCTGTACAAATCACAGATTTGTTAGCAGAACAAATGATGTTATTTTTTTTAAGCCGTTAAATTTTGGGGTGGTTTGTTATGCAACAAGAGATAATCAGAACATCTACTTTGCATGAGGTCCCTGCTCAGGCAGTTAAGAGGACTCTGGAGTCAAAATGCCTGGGTTCGAATCCCCTTTTTATCCTATATCCTCTTGGTGACTTACAGCAAATTCCTTATTCTCCTTGTTTCTCAAATTTCTCACCTATTAAATAGGGATGATGACAGCATCTACTTCGTGCATGTCAGGAAGGTTAAATTTCAACAACAACAACAACAACAACTTGAATAGGTGATTCTATCCCATGGATGTGAATTCCTTCACAAATATTTTTGGTATTAGATGCCAGGGCATGATAGGGACTGGGAGAGAGCCGTGAGAAAAATAGCCCTGGTTCCTCCCTTCTGGAGTTTATAGTCTAGTGGGGCACATGGATGTTAAATAAAGTCAACATATGATGACCAAATTATGATTGCTTTCTTGGGGAAATGACATTTAGGCTGATACTTGGATGACCAGTGGGCATTAGCCAGAAGGCAAGCCCAGGGAAAGCTTATGCAAAGATCCTGAGGTATAAAAGAGGGGACCCCATATTTGGGCCTCACTCAATATATCATTATAGTATAACTTTCCTCCAAACATCTGTAAGTGCTTCTTTCTGACAAGCATCTAAATAGTTTCTGGCTCCTTTTTATAGAATTGTAGGTATGCCCACAGTTTGAAATATCCTCAGGGCTGCTGGCTCTGAAAACAAAACACAATGAACACAATGAAGTGTATATCAGTTAGGATTCTTGGCTGCAAACAGCAGCAAATAACCCTGTTTATGAAGCAAAAAGGGAGTTCACTGCAAGGTTCTTGGGGGCTTGAAGAATCCACAGGGAGCTGTAGGACCAGGCTTGGGGAATAGGCAAAAATGTGTGTATGTGTGTTTGTGTGTGTGTGTGTTTTCGGGGGATGGGAGAGGCTTGGTTGGGGTGGGGCTTGGAGTGGGGGGCAGCAGTGGTTGGAGCCAGCCAGCTGGAGCTATCTGTTGGGATAGAACTTATTCCTGTCTTTGCAAGTCTTTTTCAAGATTTAAGGCCCTGGTAGCAAGCATCATGGGTATTTGGGAAGGGGTTTGGCAGTAGGAAATAGGTTTGGGATTTAACCCCTGCCAAAGCTGTGTATAATGAGGATTTCTCTCTAAAGACAGGTCAGGATGCTAATGGAGGTATCAGCCATACACTGACAAGTGTCCACTATCATCTTTCTTGGAATGTGTTTAATGGAGAATGAGAGTGTAGCTGTCTTCCCTGACTACCCTGGCTTCCTTGAGAGAAATAGTGACTCCAGAATTCATTTCTGTCTTTTCTCTACCTTCTTTTCCTGATGGGTGGCACCATCAGGTCTGAGGACTTTGACCAGGAAGTAAGCAGCAGCCTTGTTGCAAGGCAGTGATGCTACACAAAGATGTTCTCACATGACATCACTGCTCTGGACTCCTTCCTAATTCACTTGTGGCTTTTATAGCTTTGGTTTCCTGACATGAGTGTACAGCATTTGTCATTTATGAGACTTGGTTCGGCTTCAGGGCTGGTCTTCCTTATTTTCCCTCTATCCTGTCCTTTCATTTTATTGCATATAAACCCAAGCATTCTCTCCTTTGTGTCCAGTGCACAGACCTTTACTCTGAACTTAAGATGGAAAACTGTGACCCTTTGTCAATATGTGAGTGAGGTATTCTGGACCTCCCTAGGGCGGGCTGATGGGAAAGGGCATGGAGAATGAGCAGAGTGGGATTGGAAAAACCAAGTTAGCTTTAACGAGGGGATAGTGGTCCCCCACATTCTCAATTACTGTGTATAGAAAGGCGTGGAGAATGTAAGACGGCTTTGGGCTGGTGATGCTGTCCAAGGCTGTCAAGTCATGGGGGAGAGGCCAGCAGCCATAATTTTGAACCAGTGCGGATGCTTGATCCAATTTTGGTGGTATGAGAATTGGGAAAAATGTGCTATCCAGTCCTTGAAGGTGTGGTTGAGGGCAATAGAGTCCAGTCTTTTGGGCAGCGGGGGGAGATGGGAGAGTCTGCAGAAGTACTCTCTGGCATTGTGGCTTTGGAGTTGGAAAGAACTCATTTTGACTAGCTGAGCCATGACTCAGGAAAGTGTCTTAATTCTCTGAATCTTATCGCCTCTTCTATAATATGGAAATAAAAATGGAATCCATACCTCAAAGGGCTATTGCAATCATTAATTTATATAATACCTGGTAAGCTCTTGTCACAGTTCCTGGCACCTAGGAAGTGCTCAAAACATGTCAGCTATTGTTAACAAAGACTGGGGAGACTGTGGCTTGTTGGGCATTCAGGTGGATCCCCCAGCCTTATCTCAGCACCATGCAAATCAGTCTACAGCAGCAAGGTGGCTTTCAGGAACAGCTGATACACCCAAGTTTGCTTACCCAAATGGGGTTGACATCTTCAAAGCCTGTGCCACCTTAGAGGATGCCTGCAGCCATGACCTCATCTCATTCTCCTTAGAACCCCCCACCTGTTCTCTGAACCCTCCCTCCCCTGGAATCCTCAGATCCTTTCCTTCTGCCTAGATTTTTTGGCTACCCACATTGCTGGTCTGCCTCCCAGGATGCTCCTTCTCTTTAGGTAGCCCACTGTCTAATGGTAGTCATCAAGTGCCATCCCCATGTTCCCAGACCCTTAATCCCGGGAAGTCCAAGAAGAGTGATTAGGTGCCTCTGATTGCCTGTTTTCCTGGGTAGGAGTTGGTTTACAGATAGGAGTGGAGTCTTCTGCAATTCTTGCAGCTGAGGAGGATAGAGGGGCAGGAACCAACAGCCTTTGCTTTTGGCTGGTGAGATTGTTGTGGCTTTGGGATTCTGTCAGCTAAATTGGGTGTCAACGGTCAGATAAAATACGTGACCATTGACTTCAGTAAAGGCCAGATGTATGAGTACTTGTCTTCATCACTTCTTGGGGTATTACAGGGTTCTGCATCTAACTCATTGAAACAGAAAAGGGAAAGTATTGGTTGACATAACAGGACCATGGAACAACTCTTCCTTGCCCATTTCCTCCCCCTTTCTCACCTCTGTATCTTGGCTTCTTTCCTTCTCCTATAGATGGAATTTTTGTATGTGGTACAGATCGTGGCAGAAGTGTCTTGGCCATTCATCCTACGCCTTTGTTGCCAGGAAGAAAACTGACTTCCCTTTATCAGCTCCAATGTGAAAACTCCCAGAAAGAGTTTGTAATGGACCCCACCTTGGCCACTTGTCAACCTGTAGAGCAGGGGTTTGTGATACTATGCTTGGTCCAACTCGAGTCCAGGGGTAGCAGAAGAAAGTTTGGGGAGGCATAGAGAAGGCCGTCAGGAGAAATCACTGTGAATTGAATCTACCATAATGGATGACTCTGACAAAGCTATTTTCAGTGCCCTGTTTTCTTAGCCACTTCAACTCCTCTTTGGAATAAGGCAGAACACTGATACATTTATCAGTAAAATATGATTTTGTTATGGCAGAAATGAATGGGAAGTTAAAACAAAGAAACCCACAAGAAGTTACCAGTAACCAGGAAATAACAGATAAATCAGTTCTGCCTTATTGTTCTTGATTATTTGTGGTTTTGAAGGTGTGAGTGAATATGAGATCAGGGCGAGTTCTTAGGTTCTCAGTCTGGGGACAGCTTGAAAATGGAAACCCAGTACTTCAAATTACCATGGGAGCATCTTCACAAACCGTGAATATGCAGAGGATATGGGCTGTAAGGCCAGATGAGGAAATGATTCCAAGACTTGGGAAGCTCTGAAGACCAAATGAGACAGCTCCTATGGGATGCCCCAAGCATAGTCAAAATATTACATCTGAGGTTCCTTTATAGAAATATTTTGGAAATACATTTTTTCTCTTTCCTATATAATTCTACACTGCCCTCAAGGGTAGCCTCCATGGCTTTTAACTTAATAATATACAAGGAGGGTAGTGTTTGCAGAGAGATGAGGTAACTATGGAGGCAGTGCCACATTTTTAATTAACTATTGATTTGTAGGATTTGTGTATTGAGGTTAATCAGGTACAACAAGAACAGATAACTTTACTTGGCTTCCTTTAAACTCAAGTATATAAATCTGGTGTGGGGTGACTGTATATTAGAAATGGAACTCTCTCTCTCTCTCTTTTTTTTTTTTTGTCTAAAAGTAATCAATGCAGCCTCGAAGCTGAGAATAAGAAACACAATTCAACCTTCTTCTATTTGTGAGAATCTGTGTTTTATTTTCTTCTTGGGTTATGGAGCAAAGGGGACATATTTCTCTTTCTTGGGTTTGGAAAAACCTCACTACATATGGTGAGCAATAGCCCTTACTATGGAAGGGACAAATGCAGTATTTTCCCAACAAGAAGTCACCTTGTATTCCCAGAGATAGTTGGAGCTGAAGTACATGGATTTTTGAGGGAAAAAAAAATATCATTGAGCTTCCTACTAATTCAGGAGTATTTGCAGGTTAACTTTGAAGGTCTAGTGACAAGGCTGAGAAAAATACACCAAGTAAAATTTCAAACTTACTGAAGGATTACTGTTTCTTGATGCAAAAGATGTATAAAGCCATGATTGTGTTTGTTGTCAGTGTGGGATCCAAGTGTGAATTTTAGCTGCATGGTTCTTTATCTGGCAGCCTCCCAAGAGATCCTGGAGCTCACATCTTTCTTTATTAAATCAAAACCAACTAACAAACAAGCAGCTCACCTAGCTGTCCTTTTGGAATTTGGGAAAGGCTGTAGATCTTCAAGCCTGGATAGAGAAAAGTTAAGGGGAGGAAACTCAAGGTATCAAATATTCTTTTTTTTTTTTTTTTTTTTTTTTTTGGCCAGTCCCCTAGAAGTTTTTGGGTCCTAGAGCATCAGTGTTTGCCACCTTAGAATGCTTTGTGATTTCCTGGATTCTTCAGATGTGCTCGTTGACCACTGTGTACAAAGGATAGATCTATACCTCTTCCTTCTGTGAACCATTCCTTCCCACTTTCAGAGTAATCTTGTTTATTTCATACCGTTCAGGGTATTCTTGTAACTCAAGCTGGTCTAATCAGAGGGCTTGATCCTGCTGGCTATTGATTGGTTCTAAGTGGGCATATTGTAATAATGGGGCCAATCATGGTTTTTCACAAGTCTTCTCTTAGAGGTTTGGGGAAAGATGCCTTTTTTGGTAAGTTGGCCCTGAGAGCTGTGTGTAGGACATAGGCAGGGGGTTGTGAACTGACATCTTGTGTCCGCCCGGGTCAAGCTTATCTGATAATAAAGCAGAGCTGAGCTGAGGGATAAAAAGGGAGACATACACAGAGCCCTGTGATATTATTTGAACCTGGATTCAGCTGAGCCTGAAGCTAGGACCATCCTTCGAACTTCCTGGGTACATAAATCAAAAGCATTTTAATATAAGCTAGTTTGCATTGTATCTTTTTTTAAAAATTTTTATTTAGGGGCGCCTGGGTGGCTCAGTGGGTTAAGCCGCTGCCTTCGGCTCAGGTCATGATCCCATGGTCCTGGGATCGAGTCCCGCATCGGGCTCTCTGCTCGGCAGGGAGCCTGCTTCCCTTCCTCTCTCTCTGCCTGCCTCTCTGCCTACTTGTGATCTCTGTCTGTCAAATAAATAAATAAAATCTTTAAAAAAAAAATTTTTTTTTTATTTATTTTATTTGACAGAGAGAGAAAGAGAGATCACAAGTAGGCAGAGAGAGAGAAAGGGAAGCAGGCTCCCCTCTGAGTAGAGAGTCTGACGTGGGGCTCGATCCCAGGACCCTGAGATCATGACCTGAGCTGAAGGCAGAGGCTTTAACCCACTGAGTCACCCAGGTGCCCCTGCATTGTATCTTTACTATTTGCTAGTCAAAGAGTCTTAATGAATGTATTGGCTGAGTCTGGAAAGTTATACATGTGCTTTTCCATCTGGAAAAGGAGGGTGGTTTCAATAGGTAAGGCAAAAACATGGTGCTGAGTTGTTTTTATTAGAAAAAGAATATGCAATAGCCCCACTTGGAATGTTTTTCACCCCTTCACCGGGATGGGGGTCTACGT
This sequence comes from Enhydra lutris kenyoni, assembly GCF_002288905.1. Classification (NCBI taxonomy): domain Eukaryota; kingdom Metazoa; phylum Chordata; class Mammalia; order Carnivora; family Mustelidae; genus Enhydra; species Enhydra lutris. Next base: position 11,651,986 of record NW_019154129.1, on the reverse strand, counting down.
TGCAACCCTCGAACATGGACATATAAGTATGCTGGGAGTGGTACATTGTCATTTCTGAGACTAGGTCATAAAACGTGATACAGCTTTCTCCTCCTCCTTGCTACTGGGACCCTTGATCATGGAACATAGCCTCTATGTCATGAGGAAGCCCAGGCAGCTCATGGAGAGGACAACACGGAAAGGAACTGAAACATAGCTTTGCTGAGCTCCCAGCCAACAGCTAACCCTGATTTGTCATCCGTGTGAATGAACCATCTTGAAAGTAAATTCTCCGTTAACCAGGTTGAGGTTTATGGAGCAGAGATTAGCTGCTGCTGAGCCTTGCCAAGACCACAGATTTGTGAGCAAAATAAATTGTTGTTGTTGTTTTAAGTCACTAAGTTTTGCTCTGATATATAATCACAGGCGATGGATACAGGCCCTCAAGGAAAAGTGGGGTGACCATGCCAAGAGAAAGGAGAATGGATGCTTGGTGGGGAGTATCATCAGATGTCACCACAATGCCGCCACTTGGCTACCGGCTTGGCTACTCACTCCATAGCCGGTGTGCGTCCCGGTATATTAGGTTGCTTGTACACGTTTACTCACCAAATCCGGGATTGAGAGAACTAAATGATATGCCTTGAAGTTTAAAAAGAGAGAAACTAGAGCGAACGAAAGAAAGTTTTTTTTGTTTTGTTTTGTTTTGTTTTTTTAACCCAGTGGATGATTAAGAGAACTTTGTTAGTCTAAGGGATAATATTGGCTGAAAATAATAAACAGTTCTCTAGTGGACATTAGGCTTGACTGCCCAACATCCATTATGTCCCATTTGACCAATTTTAGCCAGGGGCCAGCAAACTCTTTGTAAAGGGCCAGACAGTGACTATTTTAGTCTTTGCGGATTATATGGTCTCTGTAGCAACTACTCAACTGTGCCGTTGTAGGAAGAAAGTAGCCATGAGCAATCTATGAATGAATGGGCATATCTGTGTTCCAATAAAACTTTATTAACAAAACCAGATGGTGGGCCAGATTTGACTTGTGGACTATAGTTTGCTTGACTCTTGAGTTAGGCTAATTGGTACATTGCTCCGTCATTACTCTGGTGACTATTATCTGTCTGGTTAGTGTGTCCTAAAGTTCACCTGATTGTGCTGAAGAGAATTTACATTTCATGCATAGGATAGAGGGGTTTTCCTCAATCTTTCTGAATGTGAAAGTGGAGCACGGAGCCCCAAATGCCATCACAGCCATCTGGTGATCAGCAGAGGAACCAGCCTCAGGATGCAGTGCAGACTGAGGTTGGTAGAAGAGAGAGATGGAAAGAGACTGGAATCTTGATGGAATTACCCAGATGCATAAGGCACCTGGGCCCTGCCCTACCTCTGACCTGTCTCTTGTGTGAGGGAATAAATTTCCTTTTTGGGTAAACCAGCTTGAGTCCAGATTTTCTGTTACTTCTCTCCAAGAGCATCCAAACCCATACAAGAGTTCAAATAGATTTGGTTGAATCTGTGGATTATCAGTCGCTGAGTCAAACCAAGTGGCTTGGGGAACCCAGTCTTACACTTGTGAGGGCGCAATAGTGAGGGGAAGCCGAACATCCTTCAAACCACCCCAAAACAGAACTGTTTGCCAGGGTCGAAATGCCTACTATGTGAAAAATGTGCTTGGAGCAGGAGAATGTGAATTTGGGACACATGAGTGTTGTCACGAGGCCACTGACTGGTCTTTTGAATAAATTTGAAAGTAATTTATAATTGTCATGGATCCATTGATTTTGGATGAAATGTTTTCTCAAAGAAAATAAAAACAAAAGAGTTTCGACCAATGGCTTTAGGTTGAAGGCAGAGGATAAGACGAGGGGTGAGAGAGTGGTACACATAGCCGAGCCTCTTTTGTCTCCAACACTGATCCCACCCATGTCCCTCAGGTTCTTTCCCCATGGATTTCCATGGGATTTAGGAAACTAGAACATTGTAAAAACTTTTTTGGGTGTGGTAAAATACATATAACCTAAGCCATACCATTTTAGCCATTTTAAAGTATATAGTTCAGCGACATTAAGTTTATTCACACTGTTGTGCAAGCATCACCACCACCCATCTCTAGGACTTTTCCCCCTTATCAGACTGAAACTCTTTGCCCATTAAACACTAACTCTCATTCTTCCCTGTCCCAGCCGCTATTCTCCTTTCTGTCTCTGTGAATTTGACGGTGACAGGTACCTCACATAAGTGGATTTTTGTACTATTTGTCTTCTTGAATCTGGCTTATTTCACTAAGCATAGTCTACAGGGTTCATCCGTGTTGTAGTATGCATCAGAACTACTTTGTTAGGACTGAAAAGATGTTACATTGTATGTATCTACTCCATTTTTCTTTTATCTTTTTCTTTTATTTATTTATTTTTTGGAAAATGGCACATTTTTAAGAAGTGTTAGCTAAATGTTGAATTTGGAAAGAGAGAGCCACAATAAGATATTAGAGTGTGCCTAGAAAAAAAAGGCAGTTCATACCCCTAGCCTCTGCCTGATGTCAGCACTTTTGGCCTGTTTTAGTTGCTCCTTATCTGTTACCAGAATTGCTCCTTGAAAGTGCTCTGATCTCCAATGTGTCTCTGTGTGCTGAGACCCTGTTATGAGGCAGAGTGGATAAGAGTGTAGGTTATTATTTCCTAGCCATGGGATCTTAGGTTCTTAGTCTGTTTTATCATCTGTAAAATGTGGATAATGAGTGTGGGGTGTGTGTGTGTGTGTGTGTGTGTGTGTGTGTGTGTGTGTGTGTGTTTAGAAGCAGAAAGGAAGTCCTGCTCTTTATAACATTCTGCAACATTTTTCGTAAACAATATGTCTTGGAGATATTTCCACATCAATGCAAAAAAGTTTGCTCCATTTTTTAGTAGCTGCATATATTCTGCTCTATGACTGTGCCATAAATTCATTTAGGCAATCTTCCATGCATGGACATGTAGGTTGTTTCCAGTTCTTTGCTTTTCCAAATGATGTTGCAATGAATTTCCTTGCATACCATCTTGACTCACTCATGTGAGCACATCTCTAGGATCAATCCCTAGAAGTGAGGTTTCTGGGGCAGAGGGTATGAGCATTTAACATTTCAAAATATATTACCAAATTAGACAGTTTAATTTGCAAGTGTGTCTTATTAGGAGAAAATCTGTTAGATTAAGTCCACCCTGTAAATGTTATATTTGAGTAGTTCATTTATTAAATTGATTTGTGTTCTGCCTCTCCCCCAAAAGGGCTCAAGGAAGCTTATAGCAAGAGGCAGATCAAATAAGGCTGAAATAATAAACTCTCCGAGAAAAGCCAGTATGGTAACAGTAATAGCTAAGACTAATTCTGAGCACTTCCTGCATGCCAGGCACTGTTCCAAGTGCTTTATGTGGTGTGATCTCTTCAAAACCTCACAGTCCCATTAGGAAGGGATTATTAACACTCTCATTTTACAGGTGGGAAAACTGAGGCACACAGGGGCTAGATAACTTGTTCAGTGTCCCACAGTAAATGGCAGAGCTGGGACTTGAACTCTGGCAGTCTGTCTTCAAAGTCTGCCCTCTTAGCCATTATGTTGCCTTACCTTCTCAAATTAGGAGTTCGAGAAAGGAAGGAGGAAGCTGGACAAATAAGGGTTATCATCACTGCTGTGACTCATTCATCCAACCATCAGTTTATTCATGCGCTCGTTCAACAAATAATTTTACCAAATGCAGCTCTTCGGCAAGAGTGCTGGGCATACCAGTGAATGCAAGAATATGTGGTTCTTACCTCTGCTTGATTATAAAGGTCAAACTGCTTCCTGAGAGGCATTCTGATTGGCAGGTTCAACTGCAAGTGAGGACCCTCTGAAACTCTGCATCCTCCACCTCAGGATCACTGCCTTGGTCCCCTCTTGTACCATCAGCTTGATCCCTTGGACTGATTTTGTAGCTCATCAGGATCCCCTGGGAGGAGTAGGGAGTGCAAATTTGCTGGCAGCCCTGTAAGCCTCATTCCCTGAGCCCTGAATAGTGCTTTTGCATCATTATTGCTGAAATGGGGTGGCCTCAGGTCCCAAAGGGAGAGAGGGTAGCCCTAGTTTTCTCTGTTTTTTTTTTTTTTTTTTTTTTTGGTTTTTATTTTTAAGATTTATTTATTTATTTTAGAGAGAGCAGGAGGAGCAAGGGGAGAAGGAGAGAGAATCTTAAGCAGACTCTGCAAGCTGGAGACAGGGCTGGATCTCACCACCCTGAGATCACGACCAGGGCTGGATCTCACCACCCTGAGATCACGACCTGAGCTGAAACCAAGAGTTGGACACTTAACCAACTGTGGGACCCAGGCACCCCCAGGTTTCTGTATTCTGTCTTCTAGTGGAAACCATGCTGGCCACACGGGCTCTTGCTTTGCTTGGACACCTGACTGGCTAGGTTGGATAAATCAAGATGTCCAGACTTAGTTTTTCCACCTGTAAAATCATAAAAACCAGTGCCATTTCTGCCTTGTCTTTTTAAACTATGTGTGATACATCACTATATGTTATATAACAAACAAATAAAATTTCCATTCATTTAACAATTTTCTTTTTTTTTTTAGTACCCAAGTGTGCCAGGCACTGAACTCGGGCCCTGAGCTGTCGTGAACAGAATGTCCACGCTCTATGTTCTTGGAGTACAGAGGCTCGGCTGAGGGGTGGGTGGAGAAGGGAGACAGACATGAATCAAACAGTCACAGTGCAAATAGGAAATGTTTATGGAGTACTTGCTATATGCCAGGCACATTTCTAAGTACCTTATGAATGTTGTTCAGTTAATCTTTATAGCAGCTGTAAGAGATGGGCACTTTTATAACCCTCACATTACGGATGAGGAAACTGAGGCACAGAGCGATTAAGTAACTTGCCCCAAATCAACATATAATGAGAGAAGTGAGGATTAATTCACAGATTCCAAACCTGTATCCATAAACAAGACACAGTCTTGCTGCTATGCTATGGAGATGCTATGATACAGAGAAATAAAAGAACAGGATGATCCGTGAGAGAATAATAGTTAAGATCTAATTTATACTGGGGTGTTTGGGGAAGACCCCAAGGAGGAAGTGGCATTGGAGAGAGATATGGAGATATGGAGCCAGCTTTGCAGAACTGAATGTGTGTAGGGAATTGGAAGGAGGCAGCCGGAAGAGCACGTGCAAAGGTTCTGAGGTAGGCAAGATTTTGGGGGCATTTGCAGAATAGAAACCTGGTTACTGGGATTGTTGAACTGGAGCTGTCTTTGAGACTCAGTACAGTGCCCGGAACATTGGCAGAACTCAATGGATATTAGCACTTCCTGTGTCCTTTTGAGTGATGTGAAATCGGAGGAACCAGGGAAATAGGGTTTCAGAGAAGGCTTGCTTCCTCAAGCCTCTAGGTGAACCCAGCAGGTAGCATCTCAAGGCATTAGCATTAGGAGCAGATAAATCCCATTTAGTCACTTCTGTCTTCCTTTGGCAAGGTGGGTCCTGCAGGGGACCCCTTTGCTGGAGAATCCTGGGAGGGCTTCAGGTCTCCACCTTTCGAGGAATCCCCCTTTGTCAAATTCACTGTGCATGTTTCTTTTCTTTTTTCCTTTTTTTTTTTTTTTTTTTTCATCAGCCCTGGAATGGGAAAAAGTCAGCTCCAACCTGCTTTCAAAGCTGAGCAAATAAAGCTCTTTTACAATTGGTTCCATTGTAGAGAAAGCATTAGACTGATTTATTCAAATCAATTCTGGGTAAAAGCCATAAAAGAGAGCTTAAGAATAAGTTCTGTTTCCCCAGGAAACCCAGCTGGTGGATTAACACCTGAAAGGGGGCAGATGTGTGACTGGCTTCAGAGGGAATTTGGGGGGAGGGGGCGCATTTGGCACTCTGGACAGACTCAGTTGAGTACTTTCCTGGGGGACTGAAATCAGACCTGACCCCCATTGGTTGCTGGGGACGCCCTGCTCCTTAAGCTCCTGGGTACGGAGAGAAGGTCCATTGCCTTTTTTTTTTTTTTTTTTTGGCTCTGGAAGGGAAGAGGACTTTGTTATGAAGCAGCTTTTGGGAACATCAGCTGCTATAATTGGAAGAATCATAAAATCATCAGATAACTTGGTCAGAGCCCGTCCTTTTTTGCGGCTGGAGAGAGGGTGGCGTGGAGGGAGACAGACCCGGATAACTGAAGCAAGTTATTAAGAATTCAAATTCAAGTCTCCCAACTCCCTTGTCCAGTGCTGTTTGCATCTCAGCATCAATGACTTGCCTTAAAATATGCACGCTGACAGTGAGGTCTACCGCTTATCCAACTAAAAACACTTACGCTTTGATTTAGTCACTTTCTTTTTTCTTGGAACTCCACACACACACACAGAAGGACTCATCAGCATTGTCTTCATGAAATTTTTTTGTCGAGATCGGAAGATAGGGGAAAAAATAATCTCTAAGCTTGCTAAACTCTAAGTCATTGAACTTCTCTGCATTGGACTAGTTTTTGCTTTAAACCTGGTTCCTCTTTACTTCTTTATGTTTATGCTGTGTCTGTCACTTACTGACTGTGTGACTCTGATGAAGTTACTCAGTGTCTCTGAGGCTCAGGGTTCTCATCTCTATAATGGGAATCGTGCCTACCTCATAGAATTGTCATGATTGGATGGCATGGTGCATATAAAGCAATTGGCAGTGCCTGGCTATATAAATTGCTAAAAAATGTTAGCTCTTTTAAAAGTATTTGCACAGGGTAATGAACCTCTTCCCAGCTATATAACATCTGCTGTGGTTTTTTTTTTTTTTTCCTTTCCTCTCAGACTGATCTGGCCTCCATCCCATCCTATTGCTAGGGTTATTCACAGACACTGTACTTTTTTCCTAACCATCCCTGCCTCCCCTACAGCATATATGTACACACAAAGCCTGTTACAACACAGTTGGGTATACACAACACAGACTCTCCTTTCTTAGTACCAACTAAGAGATGGTAGCAAGTATGGGTGGTGAGAAAGAATCTGAATCTTTACTTCTTAGCTCATTTATTCCCACAGAATTTTTCCCTGGTCTGGACCAAGATTAAAATGTCATGGTTGGAGTTTTAGTGCATCCTGGGATGGGTAAGTGTAGTGTGGACCTCAGTATTTAACCCTCTTGATTCCTTGTCCCTTCTAGAGGGCTCAGTGCCCAAATCAGTTAGATGTCAGAGCTGAGACAACGTATCTCCAGGTGGTGCCTGTGCCTGGGACCAGGACAAGCTGTGTTTTCTCCGCCAGCTGGACTGTGTCCCTGTATCTGTCATAGAAACTTCTCTCCTTGGGCACAACTTTGACATCATCACAGGTGTGCTTGAACAGTGTTAGGTAGAAGGGGGTAGAGGTAGAAGGTACCTAGGTAGAAGGTAGAGAAGGTAGAGAAGGAAAGGGAAGGAAGAGTAGAGAAAAGAGGAGCAAGTGGAAGTGAGAGGAATGGATGGGGAGAGAGTGGGAGTCAGAAATCTGAAGTCCAAGTCCTTCTGTGAGGGATTTGAAATTGGCGACCCAGCCAGTGAGGAAAGGGGTATGTGGCTCTGGTTACTGGGGATTATGTGTTGACAAAACTAGGAGGAAGAGAGGAAATAGTAGTGTGTGTGGGTGGGGGCAGGCGGAGAGAGAAAGAATGGTATATAGACCGGAAAATGTTGTTTGCATACCAGTAGCTGTGGAATGACTCCTACCTAGTTGAGGGGTCAAATGCCATAGGCCCATGATGGGGAAACAACACATTTTTTTGCAAGCATTTCCATTCACTTCCCCAGGATCCTTAAGTGTGTGTGTGTGTGTGTGTGTGTGTGTGTGTGTGTGTACATATATGTAAGAACAGAGGTGATTATTTCTGATGGATTCTACTCAGCATTAGAGGCACCGCTTAGAAAATAATCTTACTCCTGCCCATAGAACAGCATGGCAATAGTGCTGGGACACAAACACAGGTGGCTTTGCCCACTGGGACTTTTGCTGAGGGTTGGCAGCTCTGTGGAAGGAAAGATGAGAAACATTTCTGCTCTGTCTCAGGAATATTTGACTCTTACTCAGCCCAAGGGATGGGGGGAATTTCTTACTCTATTTGGATAATCAGGGGCCTCTCCCCACCCATGTGGTTTTTGATTGGTTTTCTCTGGTATAATCTTCTGAGGTAATCAGGGACTTGCTGTTTACCTTCTGTGCCTCGAAGGGACTTTCCAGCGACCTCATAGCCCTCCACCAAGCCCGGGGCTTTCCATGCAGGAAGGTAAGATGTTGTTGGTCCCGGAGCTGCATCATGGCTTAAAGCTCAGGCTCAGGAGACAGACATACCTGGGTTCAAATCTTATTTCCTTCAATTAGTGTGGTCTTGGGTGGGCTTTCCTCACCTTTTGTTTTGTTATGCACATGGATATTGAGGCTCCTAGGTGGTAAGTGGTGTTTGAACATAAGAGAAAATTAAGGATGAGGCTTTTGCTAATGTTAATCCTGGAGTTACTGAGGGACACATTGTGGTCTTTGCTGGTCCTAAGCAGTCCAATCAGTCTGATCTTTTAGTGATTGCCAGAAAGTTCTAGGAGGTAATGTCACTGAGAAGTTAAGAGCATGGACTCAAGGCAGACAATTGAAGTGCAAGTCCCAGCTCCATTTCTTACTAGTTGGGTGACCTTGGGTTGGTCGTGTAACTTCTCAAACCTTTAGCTTCTTCATCTGTAAAATGGGGACAGTAATGGTAAGGATGATAATATCCATCTCAAATGGGCTACAATGCGGATTTAATTAGCTAACATACATACAGTGTTTAAAATTTTTTTTTTTTTTAAAGATTTTATTTATTTATTTGACAGACAGAGATCACAAGTAGACAGAGAGGCAGGCAGAGAGAGAGAGAGGGAAGCAGGCTCCCCGCCGAGCAGAGAGCCCGATGCGGGACCCGATCCCAGGACCCTGAGATCATGACCCGAGCCGAAGGCAGCGGCTTAACCCACTGAGCCACCCAGGCGCCCCACATACAGTGTTTAGAACAGTGCCTGATGCCTAGTAAGCACTCAAAAACACCAGCCCTTGTTATTTTGCTAATATTACTATGGCTCTTATCATCTGGATAGCGTATAGAAGTAACTTGTGTTCTCTGTCCTCAGTCTTCTTATCTGAAAAGTAAGGCTGCTGCTAATAATTACTTCATATAGTTAGTATGGGAAAGAAATGAGATGCTTTCCATGAAATGCCTTATAGGATAGAGGCATCCAAATAATGACATTTACCCCTTTCTCCTTTTCTTGGTCATATTTAAGATCAAACCATCTTAACTATCAGAGCAAATGCACAGCTTGGTGGTTCTTGCCTTTTTAGGGATCATGGAACCGTTTGTAAATTTGAATACAGAATTATATCTTTCTCTCGGAAAAATGGAAATACTGCACCTGTAATTTTGAGCTATTATGGGTTTTTATCCCATTGCCCACAAAAACTCCTCTTAATCTCCCCTTCACACAATGAATGTCAGAGAATTTTCTGGGAAAGAAAGGTGACACACAAAAATAAGACTTTAAGCATCAAGCTCTGGTGATTGTGAGATGTCGAGAGTCTGAGGGCCCTAGACTTGACTGGGGGGGGGTCTGTCCAGAAGCTTCTGAACTTGGGATGCCTACCTATTCCAGGACTCATTGTACGCACTCCCATCACTGCCCTGTGGCCTCGTTTTGTCAGTCTCATGGCTCAAGATGATGGTGTTGGGAATGGGGGGGTCCTGCCTTCCTCCCTCCCAGTGCTATCTCTTGTGCACACAGGCTCTGTGGGCCCTGCCTGTAATGCTGTCTTCTCTAAACTCTGCAATTTATGGTGCAGTTGTACCAAGGAGAAGGCAGGGATTTATCTTTGTTCTAAGTGTTATGTGTATATTTAAAGTCTCTCGCAGTAATTGGCACTTCATGGCAGAAACAAGGGGACACAGTGCATACCCATTTTTAAAAAAAATTTTAAAAAGATTTTATTTATTTATTTGACAGACAGAGATCACAAGTGGCAGAGAGGCAGGCAGAGAGAGAGGGGGAAGCAGGCTCCCCGCCGAGCAGAGAGCCCGATGTGGGTCTTGATCCCAGGACCCCGGGATCATGACCTGAGCCGAAGGCAGAGGCTTTAACCCACTGAGCCACCCAGGCATCCCATGTGTACCCATTTAGTAAGAAAAAGAGGAGGGGAGATTTGGATAATCAAGACAAGTATTCTTATGCCCAAGATGCCTCAAGGAAGGGCTGGCAGGAATGACTTAGACAAACACTGATGTCTGATGTTTACACTCTTGTCCCGGCAGATGCCTTCTCACCAATGTGGTTCAGAACTGAGGAGAGAAAAATTTGGGTGCTGGGGAGTCCTGGAGACATCCTCAGGACTCCCTGAGGAGTGGATTGTGGATTGTTTAAGTAGATAAAGAGCTGTATTGCAATGATCCTTGGGAGGAGGAGAAAAAAAGCCCACAAGAAATGGGCAAAAAGTCACGTTTTGAAATCTGGTGACTTGTTGGAATATCATTTGCATCTTTGATAATATAAAAAGAAAATGTAAAAGTAAGAATAAACCACCAGCAGGGTTATATCCTCATAGTGGGGCAGATGCAAAGCTTGTTAATGGCCCTGGTTGCTCTGGGTCCCTGTGTAACTTACAGCTGCAAGACACACAGATACTCACACGTTCCAAATGAAGTTGGAGTTCAGACACTATAAGCAAGGTTACGTGGCCACCTGAGAGTACAGTCTGGGAGGAGAAAGCCATCCTGTCCCTAGTGATCCTGATGAGAAGTAAGATAGCCTTTGTGGGATTCTCAGCAGTTGTGCAAAGCTGCACAAATCTTGACTCTTTGGTTTAGTACATTGGGAATCATGGCTGACACTGGGGGTCGGGCTGATAGCCAGTGGTTATACTGTAAGAGGTGTGTAGGTGGCACAAGGAGTTACATGGCTTGTGGTGCAGTTGTCTGAAAAAGTTATAGGTTTGGAAGGGTCAGTACTTCCTGCTGGAGTTTCTCATTGGCGAGAAGGCAGCAATATCTTGGAGGCAGGGATCTGCCCCTATGGGTGGGGGGGTGGTCATTGCCTGGATAGCTTAGATGAGTGAGAGCTTAGGTGATGCTTGTCTCACCTTGATAGAGTCTTGGCCCCCAAGGTGGGCATTAGTGGGAAGATGGTGGTCCTAACAACTGAATTCCTCCCTACACCTCCCAAATGGTTAGACGTTTACAGGAGGGATTTTAGTAGGGTAGCTATAGGGTTTACATTATTCATGCCCTAATTCATGACCAGTTTAAGATGTCAGGCTCTGAGCTTCTTTGGCCAACATGGCTCAAGTGTGGGAGGTGGTTGTCCCCCTACCCCCTGGCTCTTGCCTTTGACTCCTTGACTCTGGCTGTCAGTCTCATCCTTATTCAGTCTCCCTCTTTTCAACCATCATGTCTGAAGCCTTAGGATGCTCCAACTTCAGGGCCAGACTTGCCTTCCCTATAAGAATAGCAAATGAGTTAATGGTGGTTAAAAGTAGACACACTTTCTTTTCTTTAAAACATTTTTAAAATTTGAGTTAACATATAATGTTACATTAGTTTCAGGTGATACACTTTCATTTTGAGTCCTTATTATGTGTCATGCTAAGAGCTTTGTAAGCACAATTTTGTTCAATTCACAATAATCCCCATGAGGTACTGTTATGCCCATTTTACAGATGAGGAAACTGAAGCTCCCAAAGGTCAGTTTCCCTGCGTAAGGTTATGCAGCTAAGAGTGAGGCCAGAATCCCAATTAAACTCTGTCCCCAGAGCCCAGCTGAGCTAACTTACCCTTAAACCCCACTGTGGAAAGGTGAGAATCTGAACATTTTTGAGACCCACCAAAGGAGCTTCTCCGTCACCACCCTGCTTACCTTTGTCTGGCTGGAGCTGGCTGACCACAGCAGGCTTAGGTTCTATAGCCAGTGTTGCTGGGGCCTTTGCCCTCATCCCTTGCGCTCACCACTTCTATGCATGCTGACTTGTCTTTGCCTGAGGCCAGCCACTTTCCCAGGTCAGTGTAAATGAACTTACCTGTGTTCTGGCCTTTGCCTCGCATTGATCATCATCAGATCTAGTCAAGTTGCTGGAAAGTTGAAGTGTGGTCCCTGGGGCATCTAGGCCCATTGGCTTGGTAAACGCATGCCCTTTCTTTTGATGTCAGGCCCCGTAACCTTTTGATTATCCATAATTTGTCTGCCTAGTTTCAAATGGTTCAGAAAATGGGGTTGACACTATGACCTTAGGGCAAGCTGAAAGTGTGGAGACCAGAGTCGTGAATTATACTTTCTTCCTAGAAATGCCATACTGCTTTGTGGTTAAGAGCACAGTCTTTCAGTTGGACATCCTAGGTTTAAATCCCAGATCTATCGTGGTATAATAATCACAGAATAGGTTTGGAGTCCCACTGGACTCACTGTGAGACAGTGGAGCTGGAACTCCATTGGTCATCTGACCTACATAAGCCTTACTCTGGTGGACTCCACTGATGTTTTGGGTCTCCTGGAATTTGTATTGTTTTAGAGCCAATGTCTAGTGATCCTATAAATGTCTGATTTTTTCCTTTTCCCCATGCAGTCATTCTGGGAAAAGGCCATAGGTACCTTTGGGGAAGGCTGGGAAAAAGATTAACATTATACAATTTTTGGCAGTGTACCAAGATAAGTCCTCAAAGGGACCCAGCCTCCCTGCGTTTGTAAACTGGCTCAAGTCTGGGAACTGATTGAGGGAGGTCATGACTCTGCTTTTACGATTGAAGTTAGACTTTTGTTCACTTGATCTGGAATTCTGCTCATCCTGGTCAGTAAGAATTCAGTAGGCTTCCCATTTATTTCACTTCTAGGGATACCATGACCATCTTGCCAATGTCAGAGTTCTGTGTACTTCGGAGTATCCTGATTTCTGCTTTGACTGCACAGTCCATGGTAACCATGTCCACTTTACCTTTGGCTGTTGAGTGCTGCCACTGGTTTCTGCCACACTGGGATCCAATAACCCCAGTGCATTTAAGTTTCCCAGTTCAGTGGCGGCAGTTCCCACTATAATGTGCCTTGGGCATGTTGTTTACCCTCTTTATACCTCTGTCTTGACCTCTGTACATTGGGGTTAATAACAAGGTTGTTGTGAGACTTAGATGGAAGGTAGTAGAAGAGGCCTCAAAGCCCACCCATGTTTATTAGAATTATTTGTGCTGGTGGGGAGGGAAGAGATGGAAAAGAAAAGAAGGGGCTGGACCAAGAAGGGGAAGATGTAGGATGCAGAGAACCCTGGGTGGGAGCAGATCCATTTACTCAGGCAATGAATGTTTCCTGAGTACTTCCTATGGGCCGCTTACCTTGACGACTTTTCAGAATGAAGTCCTGAATAAGGCAGAGGCAATGACTGCCTAAAGGGGCTTGGTGGCAGAAAAATGGACGAAGCAAATTGCAGCATGATCTCTGTGCTTTGTTGAGGAAGCTTGGGGAACATAAAAGTCCAACACTCACCCAGCCTTTCCTGGACACAGTGTTAACACTTAATTGTTCAGAAAATTCCTCCTGGTCCAACCAGCACAGCTGAGGAGAGAGTCGCGCATTGATCTTAAGGGCCTGTTGGGCACCCTTAGATTTATCAACCCATCATTGCAAAATGTTTCTCAGAGCCTCCTCCCTTTGTGCGTCAGCCCTGCTGCTGTGTTGAGTTGCTGCTGTGGTCTTCTACCTGGTCCAGCTTTGCGTGCCTGGTCGCTGGCGACCTCTCTTTCCACCATACCTCTCTTCCCTCACCCACCCTGCCGCAGCCACTCAGGCTTCCTGCTGCCTGCCTCCCAGCCTCTGGACTTTTGCACATTCTAGTCCCTTTGCTGGAACATCCTTTTCCTGGCTGAGAACTGTTCATCTTGTGTATTTCCAGTCAGTGTTCATTTCCTCTGCCCCTTTCCCAGCCCCAGGCCTTCTGAGACGCTTTTGTTTTAGGTTCCCTTGTTCCCAGCAGTCCTGTGTGCGCAGCCCTTTGTCCCACTGACGATGTCAATCAATCAACTCTTTCCCCCCAGGCACTGGGCTCCACCTGGGCAGAAACAATGCCTGCCCCGGTCACTGTTATAATCCCCTCCCCCAGGGCAGTGCTTGGCCCATAGTGGTGCTCAATAAATATCCTTGATAGGTCAGCATAGCTTTCAAAGCTGGTGTCTTTGCATTAAGTCGGTCACCCTCCAGGCCAAATTCTTGATCTGTTCTGAGCAGCCTCTAAATCAATCAAGATGCAGAAGAGTACCGAAGACCAAGGTGTCCGTCCTTGTAGGGTATTGGAAAAGTGGATCCCTGTCTGTCCCTTCTCTCTCCCTTCCTTGGTCAGGGAGACCATGCGGGTGCAACTTGGAAGCAGGGCTTTGCCAGAGCGGCTCTGGCCCCTGGCAGGTGAGAGGAGCGCAGGCCTCTTCCACGCGTGCCTGCGGTATGCGTGAGCAGCCAGAAGGGGGCGGCAGAGAGACAGGAGTGGTCCACGGAGAAGCCCAGCTCCGAGCCGAGCCGCGCGAACCCACCGAGCCCGCGCTCAGAAGCCCGATCTCCCACCGACAGGCCGCTGGGTTCGGGAGACTGCCGAGTCCTTTCTCTTCCCCAAGTGCAGACAGAGCCCCCTGGAGCCATGGCCAGCCCTTCTGACAGCCCCGAAGACTCGGGCAAGCTCCGAGGCAGGGATGGCCGGCAGAGGAGGGAGGAGGAGGAGGATGCCCCTCCGGAGGAGAAGAGATTGAAGCTGGGGCTGGAGGGAGGAAGCGCAGCGCAGGAGGAAGGAGAAGACGCGCCACGTCTGGGCAGGGAAGAGACCGGCACCCAGACAGGTGGCGAAGGCAGAGGTGTAAGTGAGCGGGGGCGCAGGAGGGACTGGGGCTAGAGGTGGGGTGGGGTGGGCAGGATGCTCCCCTTTGGCCGTCAGGTCCAAGTTGGTAATTGGGCAGCAACTCCTGCGGGCAGGCGCGGTTTGACAGCTCGTGGGGACCTCCTGAGAAACTAGATGCTTGGATGTTGGTGGCAACCCCCTCCTTGTTTGTGTAGCATTGACTCGCTGATTCTCCCACGACGTTGTCGTCGTGTCTGGCTGGGAGACCCGTGGGTTCTGCGGTTAGCCAAAAAGGGGAAGAGAAAGCTCTGTGTCCTGGGGGTCCCCAGAAGGGGAAGGAGGTGAGGTGAAGGAGGGCTCTAACCAGCCCTCAACCTTCAGATCCCTCCTGGGCAGTGCTGTTTTAGGTGTCTCTCTGGGACTTTGCCCGTTGTGTTTCTCTCACCTGGTAAGGGGCTTGGATGGGAAGTAGCTAGAACCCTAGCACAGGTTCTGCCAAACCCTGCCCTGCCAGCAGCTCACCCCATGGCCCTCACCTGCTCTGCATCTTCTGTCATTGCTCCCCATTCTGGTTGGGCAGTGAGAGTTGAGAGAGAAGGCAGGTGGCTTCCAACCCTGAAGTCACTCTCTCCTTATTCTTTCCGAGAGGGAAAGAGAGACAAAGTTCTGTGCATCCCCTTAGGTGCTACCTGGCTGCGGTCCCTGCTGGCTGAGGATACGTGTGAGGTGTTTTTTGCATATGTGCATGGTTATGTGAGTCACTGGGCTTGTGTGAGATAGAGCTCAGGGGCCGGCTTGACCCCTTGGTTCCCTCTTTCTGCTTCCTCTCTTGAATCTTCCAGTTGTGACCTGGCTGACCTTACATTTGGGGAGCACAGGAGTCTGGAGAGCAGATGAGGGCTGGCTGGATAGCTGTCCCCATGGCAAGGGCTTCCATCTTGAGAGTTTTTAATGGATAATGCCATTGACCTTTTTGTTTCTTCCAAATGTTTTTATTCTTGACCATTTGCTTGGCCGAGCTTGTCTTAAAAATTTGATTAGTGGCTAGTGAGCCCCAGGAGAGAGTTCCCTTTCTTTCTCCCAAATCCACATAGGCAGCTGCAGCCTGCCTCCATTCTCCAGGCTGCATCAAAGCCCAGCTGACCCCGAGCGGGGCTGCTCCCAGGCTCTGCTTTAGACACTTCACCTCCCTGTGGTTGTGCTTGTGTTTGGACTGTGGGCCACCCGGACACTAAAACCAGGTGAATTTCTCTCTGAGCTGCCAGGAGAAGGATAATCCTTACGGAAGGTTTATTGGGACACATCGTGGAAAGAGTGAGAGGGATGTGTCGCAGTGTGGTGAGAGGAGAGGCCCTGGGTCAGAAACATGATTTTGGGGGGCATTGCGGTGCTATGAAACTTTTACTGTCAGAAACTCCTCTCTCTATGACTTCTTCCCTCATTACTTGGAACTTTGCCAAAGACCGTGATATGAGAATGCAAGGAAGTGACCAAGTGCAGTAGGAGGTAAGAATGTGAGTTTGAATCTTGGCTCTGGTCTTCCTTCGCTGGGTGACTCAGAGCAAGTTACTTAATCTCTCCGAGACTTCGTGTCCTCATTGGTGAAATGGATATGTCAATAGGCTTTGTTTCATGGGGTTATTATCCCGGAAATTAAGTAAAGTTTATCTATAGGAAGCACTTAACATTAAACCCAGCACATACTATGTGTTCAATAAATGTGATTTAGTACTGAAAGTTACTCCATGCAGTTCACTTGCTATTGTCTTTGGTTCTGGGGGTGCATCACAAGAGATGAAGGTCTTAGGCCAGACTCTCCATACTAAATGCTTTCTGACGGTTAAGGAATTATGGGCAGGTGATGAAATTTTTTTTTTAAAGATTTTATTTATTTATTTGACAGACAGAGATCATAAGTAGGCAGAGAGGCAGGCAGAGAGAGAGTGGGAGTGAGGCTCCCCGCAGAGCAGGGAGCCCAATTCGGGGCTCGATCCCAGGACCCTAGGATCATGACCCGAGCTGAAGGCAGAGGCTTAACCCGCTGAGCCACCCAGGCACCCCAGGTGATGAAATTTTTAAAAGGCAGAAAGTCCATTGAACTTTTTGGTTCACAAAGGGAAATGGGGATCTCATGGTTTGAAGGGTTATGTCATAACCTGACACAAACCCTCCTTCTTTCCTGAATTCTGAATCCAATTTCCTACTTTGGGGGACACCTAGATCTTCTGGGGGAAGTGGCCCTTCACAACAATGGTGTCTTGGTTTTTCAGTTTAAAGATTGGCCAAGCTTGTGCTGGTCAGAGTGCCTATCAGATAGATTTCTCCTCCTTTGTAGTGTTTATAGGAATATTTTCTTTAAAGAACCCAGGGAGCAGTTTCGGGCCAGTGCCAGGAGCAGCAGCATATTTCTTTGAGGAGACCCCATCTCTTCACTCACAGACCATGTCCAAATGGATCAAGAAGAACGGAGAGCTTTTTCATGAAATTTTGTCTGTAGACCATTAGCTTGGCTAAAATGTTAAAAAAAACATCCTTGTTCTTTAATAGCAGATTATTTTTAGGTACAGATCATTTTGGGCTTTTCTCTGCAGAAGCTGTATGGGCATCACCTCCCTGTCCACGTTGTATCTAGACATTTTTAAAAGATAAAATACCCTTTCCCTTCACTGGGTTTGGTGCTTTGGATGGCTGAGGTTTACATGTGATTGGTGGTCCCTGTGAGTGGCTCCCAGGCTTGGCTCTTTCCTTTAAGGGGAAGGGGCTGCTTCCTTTAGTGGTTGCTTTGGGGTGCTTTTAGGAGGTAAAATGAGGCCCCAGGAGCTATCTTAGTGCAGAGTCCTGTTGGAGGTGCCGTTGGAGGAGGACATGTGCCCGGTGGGGGTTGATCCCCCACCAGAGATCAAAAGTTTCCCAGACTCCTTTTGCCCCCTTCAGGACCAGGGCTGCTGAGAAGGCATCAAAGAACCAATCCTCCCAGAGCCTTTATTGACTCCTTTAAAGTGACCCCGGGGTGAGTCTGCCCTGCAGCTCTTCCTGGGGGGAGAGAAGGATCTCTTCTAGGTAATTGGTTATCAACATTGGCTGTTTGTTCAGTTTTGCTCAAGTTCAGGAAGCTGGGCATAGACTTCTGGGTTGTGCTGGGCAGAGCTGAAATCCCCTGATGAAATCCCCATTCAAGAGTCCCCAGGGTTGAGACCAGAATAGGGAGGTTATCATCAGCAGGAGGCCCCCTATAGAGGTGAGTCCAGACTGCAGGTCTTTCCCTTCTCACTGGTGAAGGTCTGCACCTGGGTATCTCAACTTTCCCACTAGTGACATTTGGGGCCAGATCATCCTCTGTTGTGGGGGGCTGTCCTTAGCAGCATCCCTGACCTATAGCCACTGGATACCATTAATGCTGCCTCTCCATCACCAGTGTGACAACTGAATATGGTTCCCAGACACTGCCAAATGTCTAGGGTTTGGGGAGGATGCAGATGAAATCACCTTGTCTGAAAGCCACTGGTTTATACTTACAAAAATGTTTCAGAGAAGAGCTATTAAGTTTGGATTCTGCTGTACCACTTATGAGCTATGTAGCCTTGGGAAGTTTATATATAATCTCCATGGGCCTCAGTTTCCTCATCTGTAAACTGAAGATAGTGAGATAAACTTCAATGGAAGGTTGTGTGGGCATTTAATATAATTCCAAGATAACAAATGGAAAAGGCTTAGCATAGGATTTAGACAGAAAAACACAAAACAAATGGTCAGTTCCATTTTTACTTATTTGGGTGAGTCAGATTCTGTCTTCCATCCCCTTATCCATTTGGAGAGGTGCAAGGAAAACCTAAACATTAGGTTTCCCTCTAGTTTTCTCCTTGGTTCTCTGGTTCCCGGATTCCAGGAAGCAGGGGTGTGGGTAGACAGAGCAGGTGGCTCTCAGTTTACTCCCACGCTGGAGAATTCCAAAGCTGGCTTGCCATAACAGGGCTTTTGGGCCAACATCTGGGTTTCTGGATTCCCATTTGAACACAGCTGGACTCCACAGGACTGAAGCTCTCTCTGCCGAGATATAGATATTTCCCTGGCAACGATCTCTCAAGCTGACATGAAGACATGGCCACCCACTGGAACACGGTGCTCCATGGGCTCTCCTACAAGTTGTGAGGCAAGCGTCTGAGGATTGCAGTGTGCAAGTGAGGTTCCCTCGTCCTCCGAGGGCCAAAAGCGAAGTGCAGGTTGGTGGAGGGTCCTCCACGGAGGAAGAAGACATGGAGGGCATTTCTTTCAGTGAGAACAGAGGGGTATAGGCCACATACTGGATAGTTCAGGCCACTGTGGGGAGACATGTGCCTCTGTGCCTGCAGTAGTTTTGGACTGTGAGCTGTCTAGCCCTTAGCTTTAATCATTTTAGAAATATTTAACCCCAGGGCTGGCAAACCGGAGTGTGGTTTGGGTTTCTCAGCTGGAAAGACACAGAATGCCAGCCAACGTCTTCGTGATTCTTTTCATTTCACTGAGATCGTTGTTGTCCCTTTGTATTCTTGGGAATATGATTTGGAGCTGAAGGAGCAGGAGGGAGATCGGTTTAGGGTTGGGACAGGGGTCTCTGCCAGGGATGTGGTGGCTGGGATAGTGGTGATGATAATGGGTGGAGTTGAATGCCTGAACAGAGGAAAGCTTATGAGACACAGTAGGGACTCAAGTATCAATCTGGTATGGCAATGAGAAAGAAGCAGGGTCAGGTTGACCTTCAGAATGACCTTCCAAATGGCAAGGAAGACTTTGAATTTGATTTTGGACTCTGGCTGAGTTTGCTTTCAGACCCAGGTGACAATGTGTAACAGGATAGATAGGTCTGGGACTGGAGATTCAGATTTGAGAATCATCAATGTAGATGGTACTTGGGGCCATGGGAACACCTCAGGTTGACTGGAGAAACAGTGGAGGGGGAATGGAGGGGCTTTGGTATAAGTCCAAGGAAATCTTAATGATGAGAGGAGAAGAATCCGTGAGAGGGATCAGAGGTGCATCAGGGAGAGGACATGTGGCTTCACAGACAGGAGGAGAGAAGGGTGAAGGTTGGTTGTGTTGAAGAGAGCCTGTTGGATTTAATGTATCATGCTCATGGACTGGTTGTAGGATGTACCAGGATTCTTCCTAAGTCTGGGCACTTTAGCACTCAGCTGGGGTGTGTGCACTGAAATACGGGACACTCATGGTCTTGACTTCCTTGTAAAACTCTAACTCATGAGCATGACTCCAGAACTTTCCGTCCTCCTCGCAATACTCAACTGTCACTTTCCCACATTCCCTTGGAAGAGGACCCAGCCTTAGTGGAGAGCCCTGTCCTGGCAGCGTTTCTTGGCATAAGGTGGTGCCATTGGGAGACCTTCACCTCTTAATACCGAGGACTCTTTTCATTCCTTCTCCAAGTATTTGAGCACCTCCTATGTGCCAGGTGCTGGTCTAGGTGCTGATCTACAAGATGGGTTCCTGTTCTCTTGGAGACCCTACTCTTATGGTAGAGACAGACTCTGGTCCCTGGGCCAATGCTGGCGCCCTGCTGGTGATTATAAATAAATTTTTATTGGCACTCAGCTGCCACCATTCATGTACATATTGTTTGTGGCTGCTTTCCTGCTCTAATGGGAGAGTTGAGTAGTTGGGAGAGACTGTGTGGCTCACAAAGCCAAAAATATTTATCCTGAGAGTTTCAGGTTAAGGGGCCTTGCACCCACATGGTGTCCCATGATAGTGTGAGCACAGTTGCCCTTGAAATGGATGCAGATCTGATGAGGGGTTGCAGTAAAAGCGCTCGACTTGCAGGACTCCAAAGGAGGGGGTGACAGGTCCCCCACTCTCCACTTTATGGGTCTTTGGTGTGAGAGACAGGACTGGGGGTCTGAATGGGCTTTCCTCACCCCTCTAACAGGGCACCAGGCTAGCATCATGCAGTTTTTGAATGGAGGAGACCAAAAAAAGAAGTGGGGAATAGTGACTTGTTCCCTTCCTAAAGATTTCCGAGATGGGTCCCTAGCACGTGTTTGGGGTCCCACTTTGCACAGCTGCCCAGATCCAGTGAGGTCAACCATCTTGGTGCTATGAGTCTGGGGTACAGAGCTTCCAAATCACCAAGAAGAGAGAGAAAAAAAGGTGGTTTTTGCAAGCGTAAGAACTCAGGTTATGTTGAAATTAACATTTCCCCCCAAAGTTTTATAATGCCTGGGCATACATGTTCAAGTGTCTGCCTCAAAACCTCTCACTAATAAGCAGATGGTGCATTTAATTTCCTTTTTTTTTTTTTTGTTCTCTCGGAGTAACACATGGCTTCCTGCATGGCCCTCCTTGCAGGCAACTGCATGTGGAGGGGACGGGACTTCTGACCATCAGCACAGGTCTCCAGAGGCTACTGAGAGAGGCTGGTCTTTTCCCTTCGTTTCAGACCCAGCAGGAAGTTGTCAGGTTACTCACAGCGGATAGGGCTCCTTCCTTTGCTTCTCCAAAGAATTTTGGCTACATCTGACACCCTGTACCTCACCGGCTGGAGAGTGGGGGTCCCAGGCAGGTTGGAGATCTAAGAGTGCATGAGGAGGCCTGGGAAAAACTGCTGGGAAGAGGCTCCAAAAGGATGGTAGAGGCAAACAGGAGAAAAGGAGAGCTGGTATGCAGAGTATGGACCTTAAAGGCACAAAGGAGAAAGCTGGAATTTCCAAAACAGAGAGAAGAGCAGACACCTTTAGCATAGTCCAAGTGTGTCAGGGCTTTTTGAATTTTGCTTGTTTTCCTTCTCCCTTACTCCTCTCACTATGCTCCAGGGTGTCATAGAAACAGACTTTTGGAGGCTCTGTGAAACTCCAGGTCTCGCAGTCTTTGGGGAATGCAGGGGCTACCCTGAGGGTCTCCTTGGCTCTGTGCCTCCTCCTTTTCTGGCTTCCATCCCTGACTGTGTGCAGACCTGCCTTGTGTCTCAGACCTCTGCCCTGGAGAAACCTGGACAGGGTTTGTGCCTTTGCTTTGGGGCTTGTGTCTTGTGTGTCTGGATGAGGAAGACTTTATGACTTGGAAACCTGTTCACTTGAATTGGAAGGTAGGAGGGAAAATCTACTGCTTTCTTCATTTTTCTTTTTGCTTCTGTGTTCTGTGTCCACCTGATGGAGTTGTAAGCCCTGGTGTATGGGAATCAGGCTGGTTGAGTCTACATTATATGAGTATAATTTTTTGGCTTTTGTTCTGTTTATTAAAAATGCAAATTATTATTTGCTCATTGTAAAGGATTTAAACAATACTATGTAGAAAAACAAAAAACAAAACTCCTGCTTTGTCTGTTTCTCTTCCATCTTGCTTCTCAGAAGCTGACACTAGGATGGGTTGAGGTATATCCTTCCACACCTTTCTCTGCACATATGTAAACATGTACATCTGCACACAAATTGTTTAATTTTAATCTCTTTAAGAATAAAAATAGGATAATGCTATATTTATTGTTTGGAAAAGCCTCCTTTTAACTCAATGATATATATCATGGACATCATTTCATGTTGGAATATGGACTCCTCCTTCCTTTCAGAACAGTTATTCTGCTGTGTGGATGCGCTGTATTGTCTTTCTTTCTTTTTTATTATGTTATGTTAGTCACCATACCGTACATCATTAGCTTTTGATGTAGTGTTCCAAGAGTCATTGTTCACGTATGACACCCAGTGCTCCATGCAATACGTGCCCTCCTTAATACCCATCACTGGGCGAACCTATCCACCCTCCCCTCTAAAACCCTCAGGTTTTTTCTCGGAGTCGGCAGTCTCTTATGGTTCATCACCCCCTCCGGTCCCTCCCCTTTCACTTTTCCCTTCCTTCTCCTAATGTCCTCTGTGCTATTCCTTATGTTCCACAAATAAGTGAAACCATATGATAATTGACTTTCTCTGCTTGACTTATTTCACTCAGCATCATCTCCTCCAGTCCCATCCGTGTTGATGCAGAAGTTGGATAGTCATCATTTCTGAGGCTGATACTCCATTGTATATATGGACCACGTCTTCTTTATCCATTCATCTGTTGCAGGGCATCTTGGCTTTTCCCACAGTTTGGCTATTGTGGACATGGCTGCTGTGACCATTTGGTGCACTGTACTTTCTTTAGGCCAACCCTATACTGATAGATCTCTGAATGGTTTCTACTTCTAACCTATTGCAAATGGTATTGTGATGAATATTCCAGCACATATCATTTGATGTTTTGTGCCTGTGTTTTTTTGTGATATGTTCCTAGGAACAGGATATCCAGGTCAGAGGGTGATCAGTGCTGCGTTTGCATCCTGGTTGAGTATGTTCCCCTACCGTCAGCTCCCTAAGGCTCTCCATAGTGCCATCCTCTACAGGAGTCATCCCCAAAGCCTAAGGGCATTGGCCAGAATGGTATTCTCTGTCTCACTTTCATGTAGTCAGTCCACACTCTGATGCCACCCCCAGCAGGGACTCTGGCTTCCAACTTTGGCAGGTGGCCTCACACTGGAGGGAAATCTCATTGTCCCAAAAGTTCTTGGTGATGTTACTGCAAGTTCCAAAGTTGGCATTTGATTCTTTCAGGCCTAGCCACTCCCCAACTATGTGTCCTTGAGCTCTCTGGCCTCAGTTTCCTCAAAGGCAAGCGGTGATAATAATATAATAATAACGCTGCCACCCTGGGCTGCTAGGAGGACTCAGTGAAGTAACCATTACTTCCACATGCTTGGCTTGTTGTCCACATTCAAGGAAGTGCTGGGGGTTGCTGCTGAGTGTTGAGTAAGCCAGACTGTGTTTTGACCAAGGGCTGTGTCTTCAGTACCAAGTCTAGCACCAGGCCTTTAGTAGCCGCTCAGAAAATGCTCATCCAGTGACTGAATGGCAGGGACAGAGATTGGGGCAGAGGCAGTGAGAGCAGACCTAAGGAAACAGAGCTCCCACTAGGTCCCCAGCTGGAGGATTCTAGGATGAATCTCCAGTCTTAGAGCCCCTTGCCCATTTCCCATACTTCCCAAGGCCCATAGGAGTTTGCTGTGTGTTTAGGCCTGAGCCCAGAAGCTGGGACCTGGGCAGGTCTGGTCAGCATCCTACTGTATAAGGGCACCTCCATTCCCAACTTGGACCTGGATGCCAAGTGACCCCAAGTCGGCAGGGACTCGGCTTGTTCTGAGCCCAGGGACAAAAGACAGGGAGGTGTGGAGGGGTAGGGACTCCCATATTGGCCCTTGCTTTTTCTCCTTCACTTTGGACACTGCGTGTGTGTGTGTGTTTGTGTGTGTGTGTGTGTGTGTGTATTTTTCTGTAAGTTTCCAAGTCTTAGGTTGTGTTTGTGTGGGACTAGGTTTGCCAGTTAAACTTGACTCTCAGTTAACAAATTTTTTAGTATAGGTATATCCCAGTGCAACATTTGGGACATAAAAATAATTCGTTATTTATCCAAAATGCAAGTTTAACTGGTGTTCTGTCTTTTTACTTGCTACATCTGGCAATTCTGTGTGGAGGTTGTCAGTGTGTGTTGGTGTGTCTCCATTGAGGGACTGTCTATAGGCACAAGGATGGGTACCAATTGAGAAGACCCTCCTCGGCTGCTTTGGTGGCCTAGAGGCTGATGGGTTGGGTACTCGAGCCCCCAGGTCTAGACAGTGCTCCCTAGCATCTGTCTCCCTGTTACCTTCCTTGGTTTCCCTCCCATCTCTCTCCAAACACAGGGGCAAGAGCTGCCCCATCCACCCTTGTTTGGAGCACAGCTGCCCAGCCAGACGACAGGCAAACAGCGTGCAGATGGCTGCAGAGCTTTCCCCAGCTCCCTCTGCAAGGGGCTGCAGATGAAACAGAAGCCCTCATCCTCACCACCTCCCCCTTCTAGAAAACCCCAGCCAACAGCCGCTGTGTTGCCGCTTTAGACACTCCTTCCTCCTGGCGATTAAACCACATCGTGTTTTGCCAAACAAATAAAGCCCTTCATTTCCACCATAAACTTGTTCACACGCGCGGACTGATTGATCCGCCAGCGTGCCTGATTCATCAGCTCTTTCTCTCAGGCAGCAGCAAGAGGCTCTTCTCTCTGGTGCTGGTGAAGAGCTGCTTCATTTCCATCTGAAAGACTCTCAGTAGAAACCAGCCATAGTTTTGAAAACTGCTTCTTCCCCTTTTGCAGATTCTGTGTGGTTCTTGATATTTGATCTTGACTGAACTCATCCTGGGCCCTGCCCCAGGTATCACAAACCCAAGGGTGCATTTGTGTCCAGCTGGCTGGGGGACTGTCAAGGAGGATGTTCAATGTGGCCTCTGACTCCATAGAAGGCTTTCATGGGAAATACCTCCAAGAAACCTTATCCTTCCTGTTTTAGAAGAAATCACTGTTTAGTCATTTATTGAATTTGTGGCAGACAGGGTCTCAGTTTCCTCGCAACTTCTCATGAGCCTGGTGCTATGATTATCTGCATGTTTATTTCCTCTCTCTAGTCTCTTTCAAGCTCCTGTAGTTGTAATACTCTTTTCTGCCACAGGGGCTTGCACATCCTGCTCTCTGCCTGGGAACCTCTTTCTGCCCCCTTCCTTCACCTGGTAAACATCTCATCTGCAGGCTGATTTACCACTTTCTCAGGGGAAGCCTGGCTACACTGACTGAGTCACAGCAAATTCCTGATATCTGTTCTCATAGTATTAAATGCCTTTCTCTTGTAGGTCCAGGCCCAACTATAGCCACTTATTTTTTTGGGGGGGGCATGATCTTTTGATGAATAATTGACCCCTTCTACAGTATAATCAGCATGGGGGCAGGGGCCATGCGTAGTTTTGATTCACATTGTCTCTGTTGTTTAGCATATGTTCAGATAGAATTTGATTAATGAATGCAGCATACCCATTTTATAGATGTGTGAATGGAAGATCAGGAAAATTGCATAATTTGCCTGGTGTTATACAGTCACAGAAAAATGTTCCATTTTTCTGACTTGTCTTTTGCAATGGCCTTATTAATATTTGAAGCACAGTTATCCAGTATGGGAGAATGGATGTTTACAATTTTGTAAAGAACAGTTTATGTCATATTTAGTTTGTGGTCTTCTAAGGCCCCCTGATCTTCTCCAGCTTCAGTTATGTAAAGTCCACACTACCTCTCTTGATAGCTGTTTAGATTCTTTTCCCTCTTTAAGTTGGCTTAGAACTTGATTCCATGAACTGAGGCCTCACCCTTATACCCATTCCTTATCTAGGTTGACTTGGATTTTGTCAACAATGATTCCAGTTTCTGGTGAAGGCCAGACTGAAGGAAAGCCTTGAAAGGTGAAGATACCTGATGGGCAGGTAGTCACTTGGGTCAATCCGAAGGGTGGAATAAGGGCAGACCTGGAGGACTGAAGGAGTCTCAGAACTGAGGGTCAGGCCCAGGTAGAAAAAGGGATTGAGCCTGCCAGGATGAACTGTGAGTATTTGATAAGCCCCTCCTTCTCCTCATAGTTGGGGAAGACTTGGTGAGCCTACTTGATTTGATGGAGAGATTAAAATACCCTTTGGTGGAACTTGCCTGGAATGGTAGCAGGATGACATAGCCAAGTTATTGATTATTGATTACCCAGTTGTTATCAGCTCAACAACCTTCAGTTATAGCTATAATTTGCATTAATTATCTATGCAAGTTTTGAGTTTCCTAGTCAATAAAGGGAGTGTTCAGAGAGTAATGACTAAAGCTGGGAACTATCCAAAATGAGGAGTATTTCATGGGCAAGCCCCCTCACCCACCCACCAAAGGTGGGAAGAACTCCTTTGGTTTTTTAGAGGACCCTGAAAAATGGCAAATTATGCTGCTCAGTTCCCTCCCTTCCACCGTCCATCTGTCCACCATCCATTTATCTGTCCATCTATCCCACAAATGCCCACCATCCCATCCACCCATCTGTTCACCCACCCATCCATCCACTCATCCAGCTATCCATCCATCCATCTATTCACTTGTGCCGCCATTCATTTGTTCAACAAAGGGTTATTAACTATCTAATAGATTCTTGGAAGACACTGACTCTAGTGATTGACATAGGCTCTGAAATCTGACTCCATGTCTCAAACTGAGTCTCACCACCTCCTAGCTGGCTCCTTTGGCAAGTTATATAACTTTTCTTTGGCTCAGTTTTCTCATTTGCAAATTGATTGTTAATACCTCCTACTACCAGGATGCCTGGGTGGCTCAGTTGGTTAAGTGTCTGCCTTTGGCTCAGGTCATGATCCTAGCATCCTGGGATCGAGTCCCACATGGGGCTCCTTGCTCCGCGGGGAGCCTGCTTCTCCCTATCCCTCTACCTGCCACTCTGCCTGCCTGTACTCTCTCTGTCTCTCTGACAAATAAATAAATAAAAATCTTAAAAAAAAATAGCTCCTACTACTGCAGATATACTGAGGATTAAATAAGATGCCACATAAAAAGTGTATCATTCATACTCAACGGACATTATATTTTACCATTTATTATTAATCTTTGTAGGTGCTGCAGATAACATGGTAAGCACAAGGCAGATATGTATTTCAATACCATAAAACGTGTAGGGTAATAAGTTCTGTAGCAGGGGAAGGCCAGACGTTATGAGGGACTCTGGCCCAATCTTAGAGGTTCAGGGAAATGTTCTCTGAGGATTTGCTACGTCAGCTGAGACTTGCAGGATAGGTAGGAATTTGCATCTCACATGGAGATCCCAGATAGTGTGTGGCCACATAACCAGGCCTTACAGTGTTGGGTCCTGGTCCCTACTGGCAGAGATGTATGACCCAGCCCTCCTGTACCCTCTGTTGGAAGTCCACAAGATCTAGGAATGGCTATTAGGTAGGGGAATGGGCTGGCAATGACAGTGGCCTTCACCCATCATTACACACCTTGTATGGCATCTGGGAGGGCTGTGTCTCGTCTCCTGTCTGCGGGGTGGGATCAGGAATACCAAGCCTGCTTCTCTGCTGGGACTGTCAGGAGAATAAGATTAGACAGCAATAGAGGGCCTTTTGAAATTGAAAACATTCTATTTGAATGCAGAGTGTTCTGTGACTGTGATATTTTCTATCCTGTGAAATCATCGTTGACCCTGAAATCATCTATTCAAAATACCAATGGAGTTAACCCTTCCTCTATATCTCTGTTGGGGGAGGGAATTTGTCAAAGGTTGTTGCTGGTGTTTTACACACAAGAAGAACTAAGGCAGGTGCAGAGACAGGATTAGGACCCAGGACTCCTGGCTCTCTGGCTGTGGAGGGTCTTAAATGGCAGAACGACTTCAGGTTCTTTCAGAAACAGCCCTTATCTAAATATCTGAAGAGTGTCCTTAGACAACATCTAAAAACAAATCAATATCTAAAAACCATGGATGTCAGTGGATTTTGTCATCTCCACAACCAGGATGGCTCCAGGGTTGAAGCAAGTGGAAACATCTTTGGTGTCAGGCAGATTTGGGTCTGAATCCAGGATTTTGTCAGTTACAGGCTTTGATAACCTGAGCAAGTTATTTGACATTGCCAAGTGACCTTGGAAAATAAGACACATTGTACTAAAACTTGGAAGAGGACTCTTGCCTGGCTCTTGTGCGGGGAGGGTGACCAGCAGAGTAGGATTCTGGTATCCTAGGTGCTTGGCTCTTTACCAACAAAGCCCACAGTTAAGCCTCACAAATGTTTCCCTTGCAGGGTTACTCTAAGTATTGGGTTCATACACACAGGATGCTGACACTGCAGTCAACACAGTAGTCAACATTAATGGGTTTATTTTAGCACCTTCTTTGGTGTTTTCCATAGTTCCTTATTTCCTCAACCCTTAGAGCATCAGAATCACCTGCAGGAGGGTATTTATTAAATATACCAATTTCTGGGGCTCTTTTCCAGAAATACTGGTGTTTAGGGACTCAGCTGGGATCTGTGTTTACAAAAGCCCCCCAGTGACTCTCATGTAGCTGGCCTGGCTCTGGCTCAGGGACCCAGTTCGGAAAAGTCCTCAGTGCATACTTAGCTCAAATATTTTTTATTTTTTTAAAGATTTTTATTTATTTATTTGACAGAAGTAGGCAGAGAGGCAGGCAGATAGAGAGAGAGGAGGAAGCAGGCTCCCTACTGAGCAGAGAGCCCGATGTGGGGCTCCATCTCAGGACCCTGGGATCATGACCGGAGCCGAAGGCAGAGGCTTTAACCCACTGAGCCACCCAGGTGCCCCACTTAGCTCAAATTTTAAGTTTGTCGCTTTTCTTCCATCTTGTATTACCTTCACTTGTGCTCAAGTCTTGTTTCTTCCCGTTGGACTGTAAGCTCCTTAATATCAGGGTCATCTCTTGTTCATGTTTGGATCAGTGAACCAAGATTTCCAGGTGCCCAATGGAGGGGCAGTTCTTGCTGAATAGGGTCAGCCTTGAGGGATATGTATGTGTATGTATGTGTGTGTGTGCATGAGAGAGAGAGAGGTGAATCTTTGTCAGAAGAACCTTTTGTCCTTCATTTGCATTTGCTGTGAGTCAATGTGATTTACTCTAATGGAAGCCAGTTCAGCTTAAGAAGAGGCCTTGCCCTGAAATGCAACAAGGTTATGGATGTGTGGCGCTGCCGAAAGCTTTCCTGGGAAATGCTTTAGTGTGGTCCTCAGCTAATTGAACTCAAGTTTTCACTTACTGTTAACACTGCCACGGAGGCCATTTTGATTTCTCCTGTGGCATAGGTGCTATCTGATCCCCTGTGAAAGTGTATGTGAGTAACTAGGGTTGAGTTTGGAGATGGAGACACTTCATCTACTGAACAAAAACCAGTGTGTCACTTCTGGCCTGGAGAAATTAATTCCTAGTGTATGGTCTTCCAGGACCATCTTCTCTCTGCTGCCCTCACAGGTGATGGAACCTCCATTAGCTTAAGCCCTAGGGTAAGTACAATGTGGAAACAGAGCCTCTTTCACTCCCTGCTCCGTGATATGCAATGCACATGTACCATGAGTGAGAAAAATGACTCCTTAGGGCTTGCTTGTTATTGCAGCAAAACCTAATTTAGCTTGACTGATTATGGTGAGAGATATATTTTATACAAACACACACACATATATAACAAAAGTCCTTTCTTAACCCCCTTTCCCCCAAAAGGTAACCTTATGTTGGTTCCCAAATTAAAAAAAAAATTACTGGTTTATGAAATAAAAAAAATCTGGGAATCAGCAGCTTAGAGAGCCACAGTGTAAGATATCCAAAGGGCCGGGTTATTTCCCTTTATAGAAGTATAGCCAAGATGTGGAGTATTTTAGTCTTTCCTAGTCTACATTCCACGGGCTCTTGAAGAGACTTTGATAAAACGTTACAGCTTAAATGGTGCTTGCAGCTACAAACCTGCCTGACTCAGTTCTAGAGGTAGAATCCCTTCTTGCTTCAGAATGAGCTTCGTGCTCTTGTGATATTTCAACCCGTTAGGGGTATTCTCTACTAATTACATTAAAACAGGACCAATGTTTCTGCTTCCTTGTCCCCAAATTAAACACCTCAATCACGCAAACACACTCTGTTGGATTTAGTGTGACTGATTCCCAACTGTCTCTAAACACATAATTAGATTATATTTTTCTCCCGCTTCAACTAAAAGAAAATTGACAATAAAATGCTGATCAATATGTGCAGCTCAGGAAGTACAGCCTGCTTTGAGATGCAGAAGTGTTTGTTTTTTAAATCTATATTCTTGAGTAAAGGAAAAAAAATCCATCTCTCTCTCCTAGAGGGGGAAGAGGGAGAGCTGGCCTTAGCAACAGCTTGACCATTGGAGTCTGAATTAAACAAGTAAATGCCTCCCTGGAATGAAGGGTGCATTTCTCCTTTTCATGGGACCATGAAGCTCGTTCTCTGTCTTGGTGGTGTGTACGTCTCTGGGTGTGTGTGCCTATGGGTGGGTGTCTGAATGTAAATGCCATGTGTACCTGTGTGGGTGTGTGTAAAATTCCTCTGTGAACTTCAGTTTTGTGGGAATCTTAGGCCCTTGAGCCCCAATGGATACCATTTTTTAAAAAAGATTTTATTTATTTATTTGACAGACAGAGATCACAAGTAGGCAGAGAGGCAGGCAGAGAGAGAGGAGGAAGCAGGCTCCCTGCTGAGCAGAGAGCCTGATGTGGGGCTCATTGCAGGGCTCGATGCGGGGCTCGATGCGGGGCTCGATCCCAGGACTCTGGGATCATGACCTGAGCCAAAGACAGAGGCTTTAACCCGCTGAGCCACCCAGGCACCCCAACCAATGGATACCATTTTTACAAAAGTCACTCAAAAGTCAGAAAGGAAAGAATTGAAATCAAATCTCAGTTCAAAAGGCACCATGTTTGTGGGCAGCTCTGGATTTTTTGTTTCTCTGAGATTCTACCTGTCTCCAAATGACTTTTTTTTTTTTTTCCTTGAGAGAAAGAGAAAGAATGTGAGATCAGGGGGTGGGGTGGGGAAGAGGGAGAGAGAATTTTAAGCAGCTGAGATCAGGACCCTGAGATCATAACCTGAGACAAAATCATGAGTCAGATACTTAACTGAGTGAGCCACACAGGTGCCCCCCAATGACTTTTTTGCTTTCCATTAAAGGATCAGAATCAAAGGGTTAAAATTGGTCACAAGCACAAAACAATAGATAGTGGAGGGGTCTCTTTACATCGGAGTTTCTCAGCAGATACACTATTGACATTTTGGGCTGGATATTTTCCTTTTGGGGCACTGCCCTGTGCACTGTAGGATGCTGAGCAGCATCCCTGGACTCTACCCATTAGCTGCCAGTAAGATGCTTTCCCCAACTTGGGGGAAAAATTTCCCCAGACATTGACAGATGTTTCTCTGGGGGACAAAATTGTCCCCATTTGAGAATCACTGCCTAACATAAAACAGAATCAGGTGAGGCAAGTTGAGGCATGAATAGTTGGGATGAATAGTGACTAAAAATGAGGTGAGGGTC
This sequence comes from Enhydra lutris kenyoni, assembly GCF_002288905.1. Lineage (NCBI taxonomy): Eukaryota > Metazoa > Chordata > Mammalia > Carnivora > Mustelidae > Enhydra > Enhydra lutris. The sequence goes on along the minus strand of NW_019154129.1, from coordinate 11,620,252 downwards.
CTAGGAGGGGTCTTAATGTTCTGTTCTGCATCTGGGTGTTGGTTTTATGAGTACATTCAGGTTGTTAAGAAATTTATTCAGTTGTCCTCTCATGTGAGTACCCTTTTGTATGTATACTTCTATGTGTATGTTACAATTCAATAAAGCATTTACAATTTACAATTACAATTCAATAAAGCAATGATTTGTAGAATCAAACGATTGGCACAAAGACTGATCACCTTAATTTGAACTGTTGTCAGATGACCATGAGGAGCCCCCAAGGTGACCCTTTCAGAGTGTCAGCCAGGGAGAGGAGGGCACATGTGTGCACACACTGGGCTTATCTAAGTTACATTGAAGGAGGAAGCCTCCTCCTGAAGGCCAGAGCAATAACACAAGTGAAATACCAAGCATGGAACTTTTCTAAATGGACTTTTCTAAATGGATCTAAATGATTAACTCTGTGCAATCCATGCAGCTCAGGCTCCAGCACACACCTGTGTCCATATAAACATGAATTCTGTAACAAAGACCACACATGGGGTTTGAGTTGAGATGGAGAAATCATGGTGAGACTGAGAAATTTGGCCACAATGTCTTGGAGATAACTACCCACAGTTTCTGGAATCCTCCTTGCACTTCCAGAACTGCTGGTTGCCACCTCTCACCTGCTCATTCAACAAACATGTATGGTACCACTGTGTACCTAGAACTTGCCAAGAGAGGAGGATAAGAAGATGATTGAGACGTGGACTCCATCAAAGATGACTATCCTAACACAAATCAGATCCGAACCCAAGATCTTGCTGGACAAGTGCCTTGATAGGCCTCATCCTGCAGTCTATGTAAGAATGAAAGACACTCTTTTTTCATCACACATGAAAATGTATTGTGTTCCATATATACTAATGCAATTTGTGTTAACTCTACAATATAACTATGCTCATATTTTTAGCATTTTCTTGAGAGATTTGTTTCTTAGCACATCATCTCTAGAATCTTTTGAACTGGAAATTTATTTAGAAGCAATAAAAAGTACAGGAAAGACAGGCCTTATGCAGGAGGTTCTAAAGTCAATGAGGACAAAATAAAAAATTCAGTAGTCAACATTACTCTTAGAAATCCCCTCCATCTATCATAAAGTACAGAGATTAAACTTAACACAGCTTACCAAGTCCAATCCAGCACATCTTTCTCAGGGTTAGAAAGGAGGGTGGTTTTTTTGGTGATTAACTGATGAAGTCATTGAGAGGGCACATTTTATGAATAATTGTGTCTTAACTCCAGAATCATTTATCAAAGTGAGATGTTCTCACCAGGAAAGGCAAATAGCAATGAGCTCCTGTTGTGAAGGCTGTGTTTGTATCTCCCATTTCTGTCTCCCCCCACTTTGTTCTTGCTAAGTACTAATAGTTCATTTCCCACAGATTAGAAGAGTCCACGTTGCTCTACACTTAACAAGTAGAATTGCTAGGTCGTATGGTAACTCAATATTTAACTGCCAGACTGTTTTCCAGAGTGACTGCACCATTTGACATTCCCAACAGCAGTGTGTGTGTTCCAGTTTCTCTACATCCTCACCCACCCATGCTGTTGCCTATCTTTTTGATTCTAGTCATCCTCGTAGGTATGAAGTGGTATCTCATTATGGTTTTGACTTGCATTTTTTCCAATGGCAGATGATGTTGAGCATCTTTTCATGTACTATTGGCCATTTGTATATCTTCCTTGGAGATAGGTCTATGCAGAAATGAAAACAGAGGTCCATACAAATATGCATGAATATTTAGAGTAGTATCATAAGGTAGACATAATTCAAATCCCATCAACAGGTGAATAGATACACAAAATACGGTATATATACCCACACAGCGGAATATTATCTGGCTGTAACAAAAAGTGAAGTTCTGATACCTGACACATCATGGATGGGTTCATATGCTGAGGGAAGCCAGACAAAAAAATGGTCAAATATTATATGATTCCATTAATATGAAAGTTTAGAATAAGGAAATCTATAGAGGCAAAAGTAGATTACTGGTTGCCTAGGCTGGGGGTGTGGGGATCAGGAGTGGGGTGATAGCTAAACGGTATGGGACTTCTTTTTGAGGTGATGAAATATTCTAAAATTGACTCTGATGATGGTTGTATGTATCTGTGAATATGTTAAAAATGATTGAAATGTAAAAAAAAGTAAAAGAAATATGAAAAAAGTACAAGTTGCTCCTCTATTGATCACTTGATGGACTTTAAAAATACAGATTCCTGTGCCCCACCTCCAGTGATTCTGACTCAGTAGCTCTTGGGCAGCGCTTGAGCATCCCCAAGAGATTCTGCTACTCGGCCTGATTTGGGGCCCACTGTGTCCATGGGGAGCCTCTCTGAGGTCTAGAGGTCAAGGTGGAGATGGCTCATATTTAGGGAGAGCTTGCTGTGTCCTAGGTGCTGTGCTGAACGGCTTTGCTGTCATCATCTCTTAATCTCACAATAACTTCCTGAGAAGGTAGATAATATGACCTCTGCTTTAGAGATGAGGAACTGAGTTTTTAGAGAAGTATGTTGTTGATAGCCCCAGAGGGAAGTGGTGAATCTGGGAGATGCCCTAGGGGCATTGATTCAGGAATCAGTGCTCTTAAGGGGTCAAATTCTGTGGTTCATGGATGTGTCAATCCCTTACATTTCTGTTGAGACTGGGGTGAGGGCTCAGTATCGCAGAGCCTCCCCAGTCTCCTGGGCACTGGAGTCCATGTTTGCTGCTCTGTCTCCTACCTTTGCTAATCAGATACTTGGTTTCTGGTTTGAGTTCCATCAGCATAAACCATTCACACTAAGCATTGATGTGTTTTGTTGACTTTGTTAGAGATTTGGGGACATGGAGAGGGTCACATCACTCCCTACTTGGTCTTGGTCAACTCATTGATCTCTCTCACTTTGTTTCACCCCTGCATTTTTCTACATATCTCCTCCTTCCTGGATAGGAGTTCTTATGTAAACTCATGCAGAAGGGTAAGAAGCCCCGATAATGACAAGATTGAATTCCCCACCTGCCAGGCATACAGGGACTCAGAGCAGATTTAACTGGAGTTACAGAAATAGGAATGTGACATTTCTTATACCCAGGCATGGTAGAGCAACATTTATTCCCTCTGGTTTGGAGGGAAGGAGATGTTAGAAGACATGACTCCAATTTCCATTCTTAAACCTAATGTCTAGGAATGCAGCTTCAATTGGGTCCACAGACCCAAACTCCATAAATACCACCTCCATTGCTGCATTTCTCCTGCCTGGCACTGTCCTTGATTTCCCTTCTTTGACGCATAGGGGAAGGAAGTTCCAGAATCACTTTTGATCCCTTGGACATGAACTGGGACAGGAGTTTCCATATTTCTCCCCACTCCTTTTCTGAGAGGACAAGTTGATGTGGTTGGCAAGACTGAGGAAATGCTGACTCTACCAGGCCAAGTCAGGTATTAGGGGATGGGTTACTTTTCCTAAATTGCAATGGTGGGGTTTGCCTTCTTGGTTCCTTTCATGGGCTCTAGGCTTTTTGGGGCAAATACATTAGGCAAAACCTGTCTCTGGCAACATCAGCCACCAAGTGACCAACCAGACATTTTGAACAACAGGGGTTCATTGTCTCGCGCTCTAAGACCAGAGATAGCTGATTCTAGGGTTTGCTAAATTCTGGGGTTTGGCTGAGATGATGAATTTCTTGGTGATTTTTCTGTGATGCTCTTGCTTTTGTCCTTATGGTCATGGAGGCTGCCACAATCCAAATACGAAGTCCTCACATGACAACACTCCAAGGCAAGAGGGAAGGGGCAGAGGGTCTCCTCGAACATTTCTATACTGAAGTCTCTGCTACAAATCCCAGCAGAATTCCTACATCTCAGCCACCTCTGTCCTGGGCTGACAGGAAGTGGAGGAGGGGAGTCCCTCAATAGAAGAGTCAGAATGGAGTCTCAGGACCAGTCCTAAAACAACTAGAGCAAAGGGGGATTTGGGGAACATGGTTAGTTTAGAATCTAAGCCTTAGACTAGGGAATGGCAAACTTTTTGGGTAAGAAATAGTAATATTTCATGCTTTTTGGTCTGGATAACCTCTGTTACAGCTGCTTAACTCTGCCATTGTAGTGTGAAAACAGCCATAGACAGTGCATAAATAAATGGGCATTGCTTTGTTCCAATAAAACTTTCCTTACAAAAATAGTCAGTGGACCAGATTTGGTCCTTGGGCTGTAATTTGCCAACCCTGCTTAAACCATTTCCTGGGGCTGGGCCAACACTTCCTAAGAGACAAGGCAACTCAGCACCTGAGTAAAATAGGGGTTCTGTTGATAAGGAAGAAGAAAAGAAATGCCAGTTTCTGGCCAGGTGACTGATAATTGTCAGGGCCAGACTAGTTCTCCAATTCACTTTGTTATAAATAAAGATAAATGGAGGCTCCTCATACAGCTGTTTGTTCAAGTTTTTTAAAGGTTATAGAGATAAAGAACAGTGACTCTTGTATTGGTTAGCTGTTGCCACAAAAGTACTGTGTGACAAGCCACCCCAAATTGGTCACTTAATACAACAACTATCTATTTTCGTGGATTTTTGGGTTGGTCAGCTGAGGGTTGGTTGATCCATGTGGGGTATATCTGGGAAGCTCTGCTCTGTGCCTAGTGCTTCTTATCTTCTTCTGAGACCATAGCCTTACCTGAGTATGTTCTCATTGTGCTGGCAGAAGCAGAAGAATGCAAGAAGGACTGAGCACCTTTTCAAGCTTTGGTCTCATAACACAGACCAATATTCCATTGGCTAAAGCAAGGCACATGACCAAACCCAACATCAAGGGCTGGAGAAGTCCTCTCTGACTGTTTAGTGGGAAGAACTGTAAAGTCAAATGTCAAAGGGCCTGGATAGAGGGCAACGTGAAGAAGTGGGCCCGTTAATGCACTGTAATTGACTGCAACCGTCTAACTACCAAAAAAATTCAGCAATACTTACTTAATGCACCTGTGCCTCAATACTTCTGGCTGCAGCCCAGGCAGTAGGGACCTGGGTGGAGAGGGACCATGGGAGGGCATTGCTGTCTTGCAGGTCTAGGTGTAATCTTGTATGGCCAGCTCTGCACTGACCATGGCTGACTTTCCTTGTCCTGAGTCCTTAAGGAGCAATGCTTGGCTTCAGTCCACTCCTGAATAATTTTGACAAAGCTGGTTTCAACTAGCCCAGAAAGTAAATCAGTTGTACTTTTGAACTTTGTAGAGAGTGGGAATGGTTGAATATATTCAGACATTTACTCACTCGTGGTTATTTCTTCACCGGAAAGAGGACAGGCTGTTAAAAAGCTGCTGTTAGGTTCATTTGCCCCAGGACTCATGAGCTGTGTGTGTGCATGTGTGTGTGTATGTATGTACGTGTGCACCCGCTTGTTGGAGCTACTTCCCCTTATAATAGTATTAGCCAATATTCTAAAAAAAGGGAAGAAGTTAAACAGGCTTCCCTAGACAGCTACTTTAAGCTTTCAAAGTAGATCATACATCATAAAATGAACGAGTGTCACGTTTAAAAAACTCTGTTACAGTGGTTCTGACTTCAACAAAGACACCATTTGCCTGAAGAGTAGAAGGTCCTCGTAACCCATACTATTGCATACAGGAGTCCCATGTTTCATTTCCTTTTTTAAAAAACCAGATTCATTCCCTTTTCTTAACAAATTCAAGTTCCTGGAAGACACCAGGTGGATCTATGTGCATGTTGAATTTTTGAAAGTATTTGTGGAAGATTGGAGGTTGGGGTGGATTCATTTATTCAGTGTTCAGGAGACATTCATGGGATACCTGTCACATCCTAGCCTCTGTACCAGGGGCTGAGAATGCAGTGATTGGCAAAGTAGGCAGGGTTTCTGCCTTCAGGGGGTGAACAGTTTAGAGCTGCCTCACCCAGTAAGGTAGCCACTAGCCATGTGTGGTTTTGTTTTATTTTAAGATTTAACTTATTTATTTGAGATTGAGAGAGAGAGAGAGAATGAGAACACAAGTGGGGTGAGGGGCAGAGGGAAAAGCAGACTCCCTGCTGAATAGAAAGCTCAGTGTGGGGCTTGATCCCAGGACTCCAGGATCACGACCTGAGCCGAAGGCAGCTGCTTAACTGACAGAGCTGTGTGTGGTTTGAGCCCTTGAAATGTGAGTAGGAATTGAGATATGCAGGAAGTCTAAAAAAATACACACCAGATTTTGAAGACCTAATACAAAAAATAATGTAAAGTGTTTCATTAATGTTTTTAAAAATATGTAATACATACTGAAATGTGATTTTGGATAAATTTATTAAATAAATGATACTATTAAAATTACCCTCACCTGTTCTACTTTAAAAAAAAAATGTGACCTCTACAGAAATGTGAAAGTAAATGTGTGGCCACATGGTATTTCTATGGGACACTGATGGTCTAGAGGGAATTAGGGGCTTTAACCCAGAGTTAACTGGGTCATTGATATGTTTGTCATGACTGCTCTGAAAGATGGAAAGGGCGTGAAGAGAATATGCAAACGAGGAGAGGGAACCTCAGTCTTGGAAGGTCGGGAAAGGCTTCCTTAAACAGAAGTTCCTCAAAAGGTTGAATTTTGAGTTATCATATGACCCAGACACTGCTCCTAAGTATATACCTAAGAGGAATGAAAACATACCTACACAAAATGTGTACACACATGTTATATCAGCACTGTTCGTAATAGTTAAAAAGTGGGAATAACACAAATGTTTATCAACTGATGAATGGATAAATAGAATGTGGTCTGTCCATATGATGGACTCTCATTTGTCCATAAAAAGGAATAACACACTGATATAAGCTGCAACATGAAGGGACTTGAAAGCATTATGCTGAGTGAAAGAGGCCAGACACAAAAGACCATATGTTTTATGGTTCCATTTGTATGTAATGTCCACAACAGGCAAATCCATTAGGAACAGAAACATTAGTCATTGCCAGGGGCTGGGGGGAGAGGGAAATGGGAGATGACTGCTAGTGGATATGGGGCTTCCTCTAGGGGGGGGATGAATCAGTTCTAAAATTGATTGTGGTGATGGTTACCCAACTCTGTGAATATACTAAATATCTGTGAATATACTAAAAATCACTGAATTTTATTTTATTTTTTAAAAAAAATTTATTTATTTATTTATTTGACAGAGAGAGAGGGGGCGTGCACAAGTAGGGGGAGTGACGGGCAGAGGGAGAGGGAGAAGCAGGCCCCCCGCAGAGCAAGGAGCCTGATGCAGGGCTTGATCCTACTCTGGGATCATGACCTGCACCGAAGGTAGACACTCAATGGACTGAGCCACCCAGGGGCCCCAAATCATTGAATTTTACACTTTAAGTGGGTGAATTGTCTGGGATTTGCATCATATCTCAATAAAGCTGTTTTATTAAAAAAAGAAAGTCTTTCTTGGTGAGAAGACACTTAAGGAGAGACGTGGAGAGTGGATATGTGTTGATCAGATAAAGAAGTGTGGGAACAGGGGCACCTGGGTGGCTCAGTGGGTTGGGCCTCTGCCTTCGGCTCAGGTCATGATCTCAGGGTCCTGGGATCGAGCCCCGCATCGGGCTCTCTGCTCAGCGGTGAGCCTGCTTCCCTCTCTCTCTGCCTGCCTCTCTGCCTACTTGTGATCTCTTTCTCTCTCTCTCTCTGTCAAATGAATAAAAATTAAAAAAAAAAAAGAAGTATGGGAACAGCATTTCAGGGTGAGGAACAGCACATGTAAGTCTCTGAGGTCAAAAGGAATGCAGTAAATTTGAGAGACTTCAAAGAGGTTGGTGTGTGGGGTGCCTAGATGGCTCAGTGGGTTGAAACCTCTGCCTTCGGCTCAGGTTATGATCCTGGGGTCTTGGGATCGAGCCCCGAGTCGGGCTCTCTGCTCCACAGGGAGCCTGCTTTCTCCTCTCTCTCTCTCTCTGCCTGCCTCTCTGCCTGCTTGTGATCTCTGTCTGTCAAATAAATAAATAAAATCTTAAAAAAAAAAAAAAGAGGTTGGTGTGGCTAGAACCTGGAAAGCAAGTGACAGCATGAGGAAGTGAGGTTGGAAAAGGGAGGGGCTGGATCACACAGGTCTCCTGTTAAGGCATTGAAACTTTATACTAGTTAGCTGTGTTGTCTTGAGCATCCCACTTAACCTCTCTTTGGTGAGATAAAGGGCCATCATAAGGATGAAGTAAGATAATCCATGCTCAGTAAAGATGAGCTCTTATAATTGTTAACCCACAAAGGAATAGGGAGCCATTGAAAGAGCGTGATCTGTTTAGATGTGCATTCTGAAAATATTACTTTGGTCACTGTGTGGAATACATATTGTAAAAAAGAGCAGGAGAAATGGGGAGACCAGTTAGGAAGTGTTTACAGCCAAACAAGTGGAGACATTGGTGGCTTGGTTTATGATGATGTCAGAGGGTGGCAGAGCAGTGAATGGATTACAGAGAGATTTAGTTGGTAAAATCAACAAGACTTGGTCATTGAATGTGGGTGGGGTAGGCTGGAGGTCTGGGGAGGAAGGGTGGGAGCAAAAAAGCTTGAAACAAACAAACCTCCAGGTGGGTTCTCCAGTCTGAGATTACTTGAGGTCTCTTTGCAAACAGGAGTGTTGGCGTTTATGATGGAGATGTCTAGACTTTGAAATACCATCTGCAGTATGTTCTTGTACAGTCAGCAACTCCCACCCCCCCACTCATGTCCTGAACTTATTAATTCTTTGTTTTAATTCATTGCAAGGGGATGTTCATTTGCTTTTGTGAGAAATACAGAATGCTGCTGAGAATGCATATTAAAATAATCTGGATTGCTCTGGGGGAGTTCAGTCTATTTAGATTTGTGCCAGTGTTATTATTTTGGTCTAAATCTACTTCTGGCCTGGGGCAGAAGGACAGTTGATGCTCAGTTTGCTTCGATTCGAAAGACCTCAGCAATAAGCATATTTGGCATTGCCCACTGAGCCCCTTTGTGCAGGGAAGGCAAAGTTAAGGACATCTCTGTTGGTTTTCCCCCAAATCATTTGGAAGAAATGTTGCTGGGAGCTTCACTGCTGATTTTCCCAGGTTTAATCTAGCCATGGAAAGCCTGAACTAACACTCAGCCATGTTATTAAACCATAGCTCCAGTGTGGGCTGTGATTTGTTTTTCCTGTGAGTGACATAACCACAATTTCCATTAAAACCCGACGCAGATAGACTCTGGAGCACCAACACAGTCACTTCCCCTGATTGGGAAGGGGCTAGCAGGGGTGATTCTAGTTTGGTATGCACAACCAGAGTACTTTTTGAAAGTTCATTCCTCTCAAGTGAACTCTGGAGGGGTGTCCCACTTTGATTTTGGGGCAGAGTTGTGGGTTTTCTGGAAGTGGCAAGTCAAATTTCAGATGGAATTTGGCAAATTAAGTTGGGCCCATGGCTGTAACAAGGCTGGTCTCTGTATACATCAAGGGAAATTTTCAAATAACTGCTCCCTGGGTTCCTTGGCCTCCTGTGTCTTAGAGATGGAGAAGCCATGAAACGTATCAGTTGGCTGAGGGTCAAGAAGAGCTAAGTTGTATAACCATGTGCTGCGTTTGGGGCTGCTTTGGTCATGCCTGATCCCCATCCCTGCCATTGCTAGGCATCCACAAATGATCATCTTTGATGAAACGTCCCACGCTAACTGTCTTATTTAAGTCAGGCTACACCTAGTGCTTAGACCAGTGGGTGTCAACCTTGGCTGCACCTTGGAAGCCTCCAGATACATTACAAAATGCTGCTGCTTTCTTTCACTCTGTATGATATTTTTATGCTTCATCCCCATGGCAGCTTGTATCACTACCTCATTCCTTTTTATGGCCAAGTAATATTCCATGGTATGTGTATGCCACATTTAGTTTATCCTTTCATTTGCTGATGAATGTTTAGGTTGTTTCCATCCTTTGGCTATTCTATATATTGTGTGATTCCACTCATATGAAATATCTAGACTAGGCAAGTCCTTTGCAACAGAAAGCAGAAAGCAGATTGCTGGGGCTGGCAGGTTGGGGACTGACTGCCTAATGGGTGGGAGGTTTCCTTTTAGCATTAGTGGAAATGTTTTGGAACTAGGATGGAGGTGGAGGTGAAGGTTGCACAACACTGTAAATATACTATATGATGCTGAATTGTATATATGCTTTAAAATGGTGACTTCTTGTTATATAAATTTTACTTCAGTTAAAAAAAAATACTGATGCCCATGTTCCAAGCATAGAGGTTCAGAAATGATTGGTCTGTGGTGTGGAGCTTGAATTTTGATTTTAAAACTTCCTGGGTGATTCCAGTATCTAGCCAGGACTGAGAACTTCTGCTTAAGGTGCTCCTCCTGGAATTGACCCTTTCATGTCTTACCTGTGCTCAATTCTAGCCTCCAGCATGGCTCTTCCTTTCCATTTTTCTGCACATTTCGGGTGGGGTGGGTAATTTTTACAATGCAGTCTAAAGATGACCTTCACCAAATGCCCTAGGTAGGATCCTTGTTAATTGCGTGCCTTCTCTATCTCCAAGTCTGACCTATCAAATCAGAATCATAAAGATAGGGCCCAGGACTGACTGCACATACCTAACAAGCACCGCAGGTGACTGTTAATGTGTATGATGATCTGAGAACTGTTTTTGCACACTCAAGTTCTCTGCTGTTTACTCTGTCTTTTAATTCATAGTCAGTCCCCTCTGTACATCAGCTGCTAGCTATTGCCCTGCAGATGTAGCATGGATAAGACACAAGTGGTCCTTCTCTTGTGGAGGACACGATGTTCCCTCACTCATCACAAATACATTTAGCACAGGTTACTGGGCTCATGCATTTGACCTGTGATTAGGAAACCCCTAAGCAGAAAGAGGAGAGTGATAACAGCCCTGCATAACTTTCTCTTGGGGAGGTTGAGAGCACAACTCTGAAATCAAGGTTCAAATTCAAGTTCTATGCCTTCCTTAGTTATATAAATTATGTAAGCCTCAGTTTTTATTATTAGTTGTCTATTATTGTATAATAATGTTACCATAGACTTAGTGGCTTAAAACAGCACACACTTACTAGGGCACAGTTTCTGTGGGTCAGAAGTACAGGTACAGTTTAACTGGGTCCTCTGCTCAGGATCTCACAAGGCTGCAATTCAAGGTGTTGGCTGGGCTGCATTCTCATCTAGAGGCTCAAGTGGTGATGGGCCTGGTTCTGAGCTCATGTGGTTGTTGGCAGTGTTCAGTTCCTTGCATGCTGCCAGACTCAGGGCCCCCAGTTTCTCGCTGGTTCTTGGCTGGAGTCTTCTCTCAACTCCTTGCCACACGGGCCTCTGCAGAATGATAGCTTACAACATGGCAGCATGCGTCTCCAAAATCAGCCAGTCTTTTAGCAAGACAAGTTTATAGTCTTATCTAATAATCATAAACATTCCATCCCTTTCGCCATATTCAGTTGGTTAGAAGCAAGTCACAGGCCCTACCTACACTCATGGAAAGGATTATACAAATGTTTGAACACCAGCAGGTGAGAGTCTGGTATAGTTTTCCATATATAACATGGAAATAATTATGCTTCCTATTTCATAGGATTATTGTGAAGATTAAACAAGAGTCTGCATGAAAAGCACTTGGTGCAGATAAAGTCTTACTAAATATTAACTTCATTTTTACTTATTATCGTCATCACTATTACCATTGCTAATAATATTATGAGGTCATTACTTGTCATTGGTCTCCTGGCTATGAAAGGCTTGGAGTTCCTTCTGGAATGTTCTTATGCAGTTCTCACAGATAACTCCTTTATCTCACCTTGGAGATCTAAATCTGGGCCCCATATCCTTTAACCTGTTTGGCTTGTCTGAAGCATGCACTTAATTAGCTGGATGTTTAAGTTGGGTGTAACATTTTATAAAAAGCAGTGTCTTTATCCAAGTTGAAGATATCTTAGAAGGATTACCTGCCTGGTGGCCTCTATAATTTTGGTCTTTTTTCCACATTAAGTTCTCTATTAGAAGAGTAGAAGACAGTTCCCATCCTGTTTTAAAAGTCTGCATCTCCACTGCATTCCAGTTTTCCACTCAACAGATGTTTGTATAGCCAGTACCCAATGAAAAAATATGGTAATAATATGTAAATATGTTAATATGTAGATAATGTTAATATGTAAATATGTTAATTCTCTGGGTCAGATATTGTGCTTAGTTCCGGGGATGTAAAAATCAGTAAGACACATAATCCCTGGTCCTCAACGAGCTCACAGTTCAAGAGAGCAACCTGGACTTGAGGCTAGTGTTTCTCACTTCAGGATAAATGTTACGGGTTGCATGCAAGGAGACTTTAGGTGGACCAGGAGCTGCTTATAGGTGCTACACACACTTGGCATTAAATAATAGTTAAGTTGCAATGTGATAAAACTGGTCCCTTTTAAATCCCCTCTCACCTTTATAATAACTATATCAAGAACGAACTCTATTAGGTGCTAATATGTCTTAAATGCTTTGTTCTCCCTTTTAAACATAAAGAGCCTAGTGCAGCCCAGACTTTTCTGTAGCCAAGTTCCAGCTAGAAATAAATACCATTATGTTGCCATTAAATATATATGTTTTATAGGCATAACAGTAAATGGTTTCTTTAAAAAGAAATCCATTTATGTAAAAAGACTGATCAGCTGCCCTTTGAAAAGAGGGCTACCATATTTTTTTTTTAAAGATTTTATTTATTTATTTGACAGACAGAGATCACAAGTAGGCAGAGAGGCAGGCAGAGAGAGAGGAGGAAGCAGGCTCCCTGCTGAGCAGAGAGCCCGGATGCGGGGCTTGATGCTCGATGCGGACCCTGAGATCATGACCTGAGCTGAAGGCAGAGGCTTTAACCCACTGAGCCACCCAGGCACCCCAGAGGGCTACCATATTTTAGCACCAGTTGATTGTTGCTGGATCTACTGATGGTTTAAGAAAATCTGGAAGTTTGGATTTTGTGTGAAATTTTCTAATTATGGCATGTTGGTTCAAATAAAAACTGTGTGGTTCAAACAAAACACATGTAGGTGGCTGGTTTGTAACCTTAGTAGTGAGAGGTGTAATACAGGCAGTGTATTTAATTTTGAAGCAATAGTAACATCAAATCTTGGAGGAGTGTTAGTAATAAGTAAGTTGCAAAATGATGGAGTTTGGATTTTTAGAGTGTCCAAAAGTAAAGACCTTTGTTACCTCTCGTGAGAGTTTGGTCCTACACAATTGGCTGGAAACATTCACGAAGACTACAGGGTATGCCAGGGGTTGGCTTGTTGGGAGAGACTCAGAGTGAGAGTGTTGAAAAATTCAGTATTTGCAGAGTGCAGATTGCACTGTGTTTGAGAAATCTGGAGTTGGGTATTCTATGTGATTTTTTTTTTTTAAACTTGCAGGAAAGTGCACAGATCCTAAGTGTTCATTTGATGAGTTTTGACAATTGTGAACATCTGTATAACCATCATTGCAAACAAGATGTAGAATGTTTCCATCACCCTGGGAAGTCCTCTTGTGACCCTGTCCACCCAATCTTATCATGTCCTAGGGGCAATCACTGTTCCAGTTTTCATCACCATAGATTAAGTTTGCAAGTTCTTGGGCTCCATAGAAATGCACTCAAACATTACTTTCTCAAACAATACTTTCTCCTTTTCTTCCCCCTTGCTTTTTTCACGCAGCAGAATGTTTTAGAGATCGGTCCTTGTTATGTGTATAGCAGTACTTCTTCCCTTTTATCTTTCATTGATGGGTATTAGTCCATTGTATGAGTAGTCCATCATTTGTTTATTCATCCACTAGTAGATGGGCATTTGTTTCCAGTTTTTGGTTATTCTGAATAAAACTTCTGTGTAAAATTATTTTCACATCTTGGTGTGGACACATATTTGCATGCTCTTCAGTAAATACTCAGGTTTAGAATTGCTGGATCATAGAGTAGGTATGTATTTAACTTTATAAGAAACTGCCAAACAGTTTTCCAAATTGGTTATACCATTTTCATCCTCATAAGCAATGTAGGAGAGTCAGCTGTTCCACAACCTCACCATATCTGTTATCATCATTATTTTTTATTAGAGTCATTTCAGACAAGGTGAAATGGTATTTCATTTTGGTTTCAGTTTGCGTTTCCTAATGACCAAATGATGTCAAACAGTTTTTCTTGGGTTTATAGACTACTTGCTTATCTTCTTTTGGAAAGTTTATGTCCAAGTTGTCCATTTCTTAACTGGATTGTTTATTGTTTTATTGTTGATTTGTAGGGGTTCTTTACATATTTGGATGACAGTCCTTTGTAAGATGCAAGTATTGCAAATTTTTCTTTTTCATTTTCTTGATGGCATGTTTTGGTAAGCAGCCATTTAAAAATTTTAATGAAGTCCCAACTTACCCTTTTTTTTTTTTTTTTCCTTTTTGGTAGTACTTTTTGGGTTCTAAGAAACTTTGCTTGTCCCAAGGTTTGAGGATATTCCCTTGTGGATTTTTTTTTTTTTTTCCATAGAAGTTTAATGGTTTCAGCTTTCTTTAGGTCTTTGATCCACATCAAATTAATTTTTGTGTATGGTGTGAAGTAGAAGTCAGAGTTTCTTTTATTCTCTTATAGATACCTAGTTGTTCACCATCAGTTGTTAAGAAGGCTTTCTTTTCCTCATTGAATTGATTTGTCAAAAATCAATTGACAATATTTGTGTGAGTCTATTTCTGAACTCTTTAATTTATTCCATTGATCTGTTGTCCATGCTTATGCCAATACCACACTATCTTGGTTACTATGGCTTCCTATTAAGTCTTGAAATCAGGAAGTGTAAGTGTCCCAACTTCAATCTCCTTTTTCAAGATTGCTTTTGTTCTTACAGGTTGCTTGCATTTCTATATACCTTTTAGAATGAAACTATTGGTGTTTACAAGAGACTCTTTTGAAATTATACTTGGGAATGCATTGAATCTGTAAATCAATCGGGGAAGGCTGATGTTTTAACAATATTGAATCTTCTAATCCATGATAAATCTGTTATATCTAAGCATTTATTCAGGTCTTTTAAAAACTAGTTTTCAGGGTAAATGTTTCTTCCTAGTTATCTGATGTCTTTTGATACTATTTTAAATGATATATTTAAAAATTTTATTTTCCAGTTGTTCATTGCTAGTATATAAAAATTTTAATTGACTTACTTATTAACCTTGTATCTAGAAACGGGTGTTAAATTTTGTCAAATGCCTTCCCTGCATCTATTGAGAAAATCATATGGTTTTCTCCTTTTTTTCTTAATGAGATGAATTAAATTAATTTTTTAAATATATTGAACCTACTTTACATTCCTGAGATAAATTTCATTTAGTTGTGCTGTATTATCCTTTTTATATGTTGCTGGATTGGATTTGCAAATATTTTATTAAGGATTTTTTTTATTGAAGTTTATGAATGATATTGGTGAATGATTTTTGTTTGTTTATATATGGTTGGCTCCATAAAATGAGTTGGAAGTGTTCTTTCTTCTATTATTTTCTGAAGAAAGTGTTTTGAAAGTGTGGACAATATTTATGTATGTTATTCCTTTCTTAAATATCTGCTAGAATTTACTAGTGAATACACTAGGGTTTTCTTTGGGGGAAATACTAAATTATGGATTCAATTTGTTTAACAGATACAGGGCTATTATTATTTTCTATTTCTTTTTTCTCTTTTTTCAGTTTTGGTACTTGTGTCTTTCAAGAAATGTGTCCATTCCATTTAGTGTTGAATTTATTGACACAGTGTTGTTAATTTTATCTCCTTATTATCCTTTGAATACTTACATGCTGTGTACTGATATTAACTCTTTAGTTCCTGATACTGGTAATTTGTGTTGTCTTTTTTCCCCTTGATCATTCTTGCTAGATTTGTTTGTGCTAGATAGCTTCTAAAATGGTTCCCAATTGTCTCTGCCTCTTGGTGTTCACATCTTTTTAAATTTCTTCCACTTGAGTGTTGGCTAAGCTTGTGAATTACTTTCAATGAATAGGAATATGGAAAAAAGTGATGGGAAGTTACTTTGGAGATAGGATTACAGAATGACTATGGCTTATATCTTGCACATAGTTTCTCAGTCTCTTGCTTGTATATCTTATAAATAGCATATAGTTAATCTTGCTTTCTGGTTCGATCTAGTAAGCTATACCCTTTACAAGAAATGTTTAGGCCATTTACATTTAATATAGTGACTGATAGAGTTGGGTTTAAGTCTATTATCTTTGGTTTTATTTTCTATTCGTATCTTTCATCCTTTGTTTCTCTATTTCTCCTTTCCCATCTTCCTTTGGGTTAATAGAAATTTTTTTTTTCAGTATTCAGTGTGTGAGTTTTGAGGTATCCTTTTGGTTGATATAGAAAACTTAAAGTTAGAAAATGGTATTTATTATTTTTGATTCAAGAAAAAACTACCTTAACTTAGACTCAGAGAGGCTGCTGGTCTAGACTAGAGAGGATGCTTCACTAGTTTCATTAATATGATCATCATTGTGTTGACGGATCTTTACAGCACAGAGTACATTGGGTATCATCCCTGCTCTCTCTGGGATTTGCTGTCAGGCTGTAGCACATGAGCCACGTTGGCAGAGGATTATATGCAGACAGGCCGCACAGGGCTCAAGTCTGTGGTAAATGCTGGTCTTTTGGAGTCTGCATTTCAGTTCCATGGTCAAGCTGTGTCTCTCTCCAGGGGCTTCCACACTTCTTCTTGCTGTCACCTCTCTCTCCATCACAGCTGGTTCTCTCAGTTTGATAAGTGGCAGGGAACATTCTGAAACCCTGGAGAAAAGCTTATTATGGGAGTCATAGACACCAGTGTTTTAGATAATCTTCAGACATGCTTCTGACTTTGAGGGGCTTGAGTCTAAACAGTACTTTGGTCCCCTCTCCTATCCCACACCATGGTGCATATTTTAGGAAAAAGGAGCCATGCCTTATAGGTGTTAAATTATCATTCACTCCATTCCTCCCCCTTTTTGCTTTGTTTATGACTTAGATTAATTCTGAATCTCTTGTACCTGGACTTCTATGAAAATTCCAATAAAGCAAAAATGATTAAAATTGGATTGCCCGTAGAAACTGAGATGCTGTTTTTCACCTGGAGCTAGGTTCAGAATCTAAATAAGAGGGGGGAGGCCCAAACCCTGCATATCAGCCTTTAAACAAGGCACAGTGGGAATACCTTAGTTTGGATCCATAAATACAAAACAGGAAATCTTAAATGGGACTTTTCACTACAGTTTTTTTTAATTCAATATGAGATTATAGCTTTGATCGTACCTTAATTTTTCATTTCCATTTGAACTTTAATTTTACTTAAATTTTCTCCTGACAAATCTCCAAAGTAATATTTAAGTGACACAGCATAATGCTGGCAGATTATTCATATATCAGCCCTTAGGCTACCAAGGAAGGCTTCATCATCTCAGAGTGAGTTTTATTGGAATCTGTAGCTCACAAAATATTGCTTTCTGGCAGCTCCTGTGCAGTAGAATTTAAAGGCTTAAGTTTCTGGAGAATTTACACGTTGGTAGCATCCTCTGCTACACCTTTTAGGAACGTTAAATCAGCAAGCTCCCCAGTGATACTCCCGTGGAAAGGTGTTAGGTAGTCCTCCTGCATTTATCTCCAGATAGGTGTGTGGTGTTTGGAACAGTCCTTCCAAACTTCCTCTCACTCTTTGAACTTGATTGTGACAGTATGAGGGACAGGCAGCAACTGTGCCCATTAGTCCATGTACTTTCCACATGGAGATTAGTCTGTCTTGGGGATGTGACATGGATGTGAAATCCTATCCGAGGGTCCTGCAAAGAGCTAATTGTGCTTTATTCATTCATTTATTCATTTTATTCATTTATTATTTTATTCATTCATTCATTCATTCATTCACTCACTGAACAAATATTTATTCAGCACCTACTGTTCCCAGCCACTCTTCTAAGTCTTGGAACATAGTGGTGAATAAACCAGACATTGTTGCTCCCTTCATGGGCTTATATGGAAGACAGAACTTAATTCACAAATGCATATATAAATCCATCATAACTGGTGATAAGAGCTACAAAGAAAATAACATCTCTGTGGAAGAGGAATTTCATCTGAGACCTGGAGGAGGCGTGGAAGTTAGCCAGATGAAGGGATTTTCTCAAACAATATAGAGAAATGTTTTCATTTGCATTTCCCCTATTCCTAGTGAGTTTGAACTTCTTAAAGAGGTTGTTGGCAACTTAGATCTGGTTTTATGAAATTTGCCTCTTTGTATTCGTTCTGCTTTTCAGTGAGTTGTCTTTGCTTATTGATCTGGAGAAGTTTTGCTTTTCACAGGTAGGTTTTAATCTACCTGCAGTTTATGTGGTGTTCTCCAGGTGGGCTTACAAGTGGGCTGGGCCCGAGTGATGATTGCCCTGAGCTCTCTAGGAAATCCTTGTCAGTGAGTTGGAGCTGATAAATCAACAGAAATATCTTTTCCTTCCCTCACTAGAATTCTTCCCCTTTCCCTACTACTTACCTTAGTTAGGTCCACTTGTGTCACTTTAGCCTAGAATTTTCCAGGAAACACTAATATGACAAAAGAGTTTTGAGGCGAAATAAATATAGGAAATGCTATGCACTTGAATCACTAAAGGATCTCTGTATTACTGTTGTGGAGAAATGTGCATAATCTGGGGCATCTGGGTGGCTCAATCGATTAAGCATCTGCCCTGGGCTCATGTCATGATCCCAGGGTCCTGGGATTGAGCCATGCATAAGGCTCTCTACTCAGTGGGGAGTCTGCTTCTCTGCCTGCCACTCCCCTTGTTTGCACCCTTTCTCTCTCTCTCTGTCAAATGAATAAAATCTTTTAAAAAAAGAAATATGCATAATTTAGTGAACTTTCTTTTGATAGCACCTACCAACATCCTAAAAAATATGAAATATGGTATCAGAAATGATCTATTTATTCATCAACTAAAGAATTATTTATTGGGCACGTACTCTGCAACAGGTACTATTCTAGGAGATAGGTGTGCTAGAGAAAAATAAAATAGATCAGGTAGAAAGTAGGTTGTAGGGCTGAGGGGTTTCAATGCCAATAGGGTGGTCAGTGATGAAAGGATGATCTCCTAACATGGAGGAGATGAGGGAGTGTGACACGTTGATGCTCAAGGAAAGACATTATGAGTAGAGGATCAGCAGGTTCAAAGGCCCTGAGTTGGGAGCCTGTGGGTTGTGTTCAAGGAGAGCAACAGAGCTAGTGTGGCTGCAGTAGAAAAAAAAAAAAAAGAGCAAGTATTAGGTGAGGAGGATAGGAGAAAGGCTGCCAAGGGACTTGTAAGCCATTGAAATAACTTTAGCTTGGGTTTGAACAGAGGAGTGGCATGATTTGACTTCCACTTTGGGGTTAAGAATAATGTAAAGTGGCAGGGTTGACAGGGAAATCAATGAAGAGGCTCTTGTAGAAACCCAGGAGAGAGATGATGGAGGATGGTAACTTAGGCCAGTAGAGATGGTGTGCCGTGGTAAGATCCTGAAGTGGTAAAATGTATTTTGATGGTAGATTTTGGATGTGGGATTTCCTGACAGATCTGTTGTGGAGTAGTGTTGGTAACAAAGGAGGAGTCAAGGTTGCCTCTAAGGTTTTGGGCCTGAGCAATTAAGGAGTTCTTATTACTTGAGATAAGGAAGATTTAGGGAGAAATAAGTTTTTTTTTCTTTTTTTCTTTAAGAGTTCATTTAGGACATATTAAGTCCGAGATACCTATTAAACATGCAAGTGGAGGTGTTGAGTGGCAGAACACAGACTCTGGAGTCAAGCTGCTTGGTTTCAAATCACAGTTCTACCCTTTCTTAGCTGTGTGATCTTGGGAAAATTACTTAGCCTCTCTGTGTCTTATTTTTCTTATGTATAAAAATGATAATGATATGCCCTACTTCATAGGGTTATTATAAAGTAGAATTGACTTAGTATATTTAGGGTGCCTTGAATAATGCCTGGCATGCAGTAAGTGTGAGTATTTGCTATTATTGTTAACTGTATGTACATATCTGCCCCACGCTCTATCTCTTAGTGATGGGAAGCCATTTACTGTTTTAAAAAGCGAGTTATGCTTAAGTTATAGCATGATGAGTAAAGATGAATTAGAACCTTTGTTGATTTGAATACTGCCTCCTATGAGCATCCCACACACATCTTTTCCTTTTCTTTTCTCCTCCTTTCCTTTTCAGATTTATCTATTTATTTTAGAGCGAGAGTGAGAGAGATAGAGAGAGAGCACGCAAGAAAGAGTGCACAAACATGGGGCAGAGAAACCTTGGCAGATTCCATGCTCAGTGTGGAGCCCAGCAAGGAGCTGGATCTCAAGACCCGAGCGGGAAACCAAGAGTCGGACACTTAACTGACTACGCCACCCACGGCCCTAGCATACATCTTTTTCAAGTGGAGGAATCTTGTAGAATTCTGACAGTCAGAGATTTATCATAAAAGATTACGTTAGGTGCACAGCAATGGTTGGCAGAGGAAGGCAAGGGTCGTTTTCTAGAGAGCGTGCCTTCTCTGCTCTGCCCCACGTCTGGATTCCTTTATTTTCTGTGTCTGCTGTAGCCCCTGTCTGTCTGCTCTGCTCTCTGTAAGACTTCAAGGCAAAGTATCAGATCACTGCTGGACTGGAACAGGCTTTAATCTCTTCTCTGTTCTCTGCTATCATCAGGGTTTGCAAGAATAATTTGGTGTAGAGCAAGAGACATCATTTCTAGAATCAGAGGATTATTTTGCCTCTCCCAAGGCTGGCATCTCAGCAAAACTTTGGCAATCTCAGTTGGCTAGTTGGAGCAGAAATATGAAATTAGTATTTTCACTTCCACTTAAGCTTCTCAGTGAAAAAAACTGGCTGTTCCTGGGGCTTGGCAAAGGAACTGGTTACTTGCTTATTAAATTTCAGTTGGTGGGTCCCCAAGCCAGTCACTGTCGTTACTCTGCTTGCATTTCATGCCTGGCGGCGTTGAGGGTGGCATTTGACAAGTCCCATTTCTGCGCTCAGATCAGGAGACTTTTCTGGGCACTCAGGTGTGCAGACCTTTTCTCTCCTCTCTTAAATCTGTCTCACATCCATCTGCGTGATATCTTCCAGACTCCCAATTTTCTCCCTGTCCTCCTTCTACCCGACATTTAAAAAAAATCACAAAAGTAACACGTGATTGTGGTAAAACAAATGAAAAGAACAGAGACGTATGTGGAAGAGAAAGGAATGCTCCTTTATCTCCTCATCTCACCCTTTTCTGAGGATAGCATCACCACCCCTGTTGATAGTGTGGAGTGTTTTATTTCAGACTTCTTTTTTTTTTTTTTAAGATTTTATTTATTTATTTGACACAGAGAGAGAGAGAGAGAGAGAGAGATCACAAGTAGGCAGAGAGGCAGGCAGAGAGAGGGGGAAGCAGGCTCACCGCCAAGCAGAGAGCCCGATGCGGGGCTCGATCCCAAGACCCTGAGATCATGACCTGAGCCGAAGGCAGAGGCCCAACCCACTGAGCCACCCAGGCGCCCCTATTTCAGACTTCTTGATACACTTACCAACACATATCTGATCTCAGGTACAGAGAGTCAGGCATACATGTGCACATTCACATGTGCCTAAGGGTTTTAAAATACACGTAATTTAAAATGATAATTCTTGTGGTTAAAAAAAATCTGAAAGTACTGAAAAGCTTATAATGGAAAAAAAAATTTACTTTCTTTCTTTTATTTACTCCCCAGAGGCAGTAAATTTGAACTTCCTTAGCTCCAGTCCCCTAGTGATCTAACCACCATGGCTCAGAAAATGTGTATGTATCTCTGGTTCTTGATTGATAAATTTCAGTCATTATCAACTCAGGTTTCTGAGTGTGATAGGTGAGGTGTAACCTTATTTCCATCTCATACCTTCCCTTCCCCAGCTGTGATGGATTGTTATCTTTACTTTGTTTAGTAAAATTAACAAATAGAGCTTACATTATTTTGGCTATGTAAATATTACTCTTTTCTTTTTCTTTTTCTTTTCAAAGATTTTATTTATTTATTTGACAGAGAGAGATCACAAGGAAGCAGAGAGGCAGGCAGAGAGAGAGCAGGAAGCAGGCTCCCTGCTGAGCAGACAGCCTGATGCGGGGCTCGATCCCGGGACCCTGAGATCATGACCTGGGCCAAAGGCAGAGGCTTAACCCACTGAGCCACCCAGGCGCCCCTATTCTTTTCTTTTCTTTTAAGATTTTATTTATTTATTTGACAGAGAGAATGAGAGCCCAAGCAGGAGTAGTGGCAGAAGGAGAGGAAGAAGCAGACTTCCTGTCAAGCAGGGAGCCTGATGCGGGGCTCCATCCCAGGACCCTAGGATCATGACCTGAGCCAAAGACAGACATTTAACTGACTGAGCCACCCAGATGCCCCAATATTATTCTTTTCAAAGCCAATAGTACTAAGATGACATTTTATTTCTTGTTATTTTTTTTTTCTGGAGTTTACAATACCCCACCCCCCAAACTATTTGCCTTCTTTGTGTCTTAAAATTTTTTCAAGATTTTTCTTATTTTAAATATATGGTCAAGGTCTTTTTCCCTTCCTTCCTTACCTTTCTTCTTCCCCTCCCCTCCCCTCCTTTCCCTTCTCCCTCTCTCTTTCTCCCTTCCTTCCTCCCTCTCTCCCTTCCTTCCTTCCTTCCTTCTTCCCTTCCTTCCTTCCCTCCTTCCTTCTTTCCTTCCTTCTTCCCTTCCTTTCTTTCCTCCTTCCTTTCTTCCTTCCTTCCTTCTCTCCCTCCATCTCTCTCTCTCCCCCTTTCTTTCCTCCTTTCTTTCTCTCTCTCTCTCTCTCTCTCTCTCTTTCTTTCTTCTCCTCTTTCTTTTCTTTCTCACCCTTTTTGATCCCTATTGGTCCAATCTATACTGCACAGCTATAATCCTGGGACTTCCCTGCTGGATGTCTGGGGTCTCTCTGTGCTTGGCATTTTCAGGGCTTATGGCTCTTTGGGTTTCTTGAAGGCAAGTCAGCTTCCTCTTTGGCCCTTCCCTCTCATTTTTCATGTTGTCTTGGCTGGTTTCCTCCACCCTGTTTCCTGGTATCACCTCCTCAAACATGCTCCAGGGATTTATTAAAATCTGTCTTTAATGGGGGTTCTTTTTCTTCTAATTCTTGCGAGTGTCTGGCTTTTTAACTTCCTTCACTATTATTTTAGTGGGTTTTTAGGAGGAGATAAACATGTACTTATTTGCCATTTTGAACCACAAGTCCCACTTAGGGTTAAAAAATGTCTCTCAGGTTCTGTATTTCTGTCTTTCTTTGTATTATTATTTTTCACTTAGATATATCTAGTGATTGATGACTGCACTCTCAGACAAAACTAGATAGAATTTAGTGTGTGCACTCCACAGTGAGTAGCATCACAGTTAATTCATCCTGAAGTTTACCTAGGGGTTCATAATGCTTTGCCATGCTTTTTAGGTGTCGGAACCATCTCACATTTGGTAATATCATCCAATGTTTGTTAATTATTATGTATGGGCATGTGACTTTATGAAATGATGGAACATAAGAAAGGTAGTTCTCTTAGATTATACCATATGTGTATAGATATGCACAGACATATAAAATCACATTTCATCTGATTCCTAAAGACTTTGTGTACCTGCCTGCCTTTTTTAGATGTATCTTAGGCATCTTTTTTTGAGCCGTTTTCATATTTCAGCTAAAGCTGGAACTTCTCCTTCTGGCCCTGTGATTTTGAGTGAGCTGCTGGTTCCTCTCTGCTTACTTTGAGCAGAAAAACATGGATGTGCTGTTTCTATTTTTCTCTTAAGGTTCAGCTTTAATATCACCTCCTCTAGACTCTTTCTCAGTCTGCCCAGGGATGGGCAGCAGAGTGTAGAGATGAAAAGTGTGCACTTTGGGATTAGGCAGATGTCTGTTAGAATTCTAGCTTCGCTGTTCTCCAAGTACAGGGACATGGGTATGTTATTCAGCATCTTTGAGTCTGTTTCCGCACCACTGTGGGGGGTAACTGTACCTGTCAGGGTCACTTTGGCTGGGCTAGAGATGTGTGGTCAGAGATCACACCACATACTGCTGTAACCTTAGAATAAATCTTCGACTTACAAGATCCACGAATGGGGGGGGGGTTGGTGCTCACCTGGGGTGACACTGTCTATGAATAGTAGGGTCTTGCCAGACTTGAAAAATTAATTTTTGGTTGTGACACCATCATCATTTCTTTTTAAATATCTGGAGTTTGCATTTTTATTTTTTCTCACACAGACTTTTTTTTTTTTTTTTTTAATATAAAAGAGGCTCTACAGAGAAGCAGGAGAGGTTAGTTGTCAGTAAATGACCTAGTGTCCACTGATGACCTCTATGGGAAAAAAAATTTAATTTTGACTCTTACCTCACATAAACCATAAGCCAAAAATCAATTCTAGGGCGCCTGGGTGGCTCAGTGGGTTAAAGCCTCTGCCTTCGGCTCAGGTCATGATCCCAGGGTCCTGGGATCGAGCCCCACATCAGGCACTCTGCTCAGCAGGGAGCCTGCTTCCTCCTCTCTCTCTGCCTGCCTCTCTGCCTACTTGTGATCTCTGTCAAATAAATAAATAAATAAAATCTTTAAAAAAAATCAATTCTAGGTAGATTTTAGATCTTACTGTGAAAGGTTAAAAAATAATATTTTTGATAGATAACATAGAATATTTTCATGACCTTGGGGGTGGGCAAAGATTTCTTAGAACAAAGCACACTAACCATAAGAAAAATTGATAATTGGGCCTTAAGGAAATTAAGAACTTATTTTCATCAAATGACATCTTTAAGAGAGCAAACAGGCAGGCATAAAGAGAACATAACCGTTGTCATGTATTTATCTGACGAAAGATTCATATCTAAGATATGTAACCAACCCCCATAAATTACTTGGAAAAAGACTGATAATCCACAGCCAAAAAATAGGCACAGAGTTGACTAGGCATTTCATAAAAAAGATAACCAAGTCGTAGTGAGTATGTATGAAAAGGTGTCCCACATAATTACTCATTAGGAAAATGCAGATTGAAACCTCCACACATGCGTACAACGGTTAAAATGAAAAGCACCACCTGACAAGACCAAGTGCTGGTGAGGGTGTAGAGCAGCTTCAACTCTCATACACGGCTCTGCTGCTGTTAAAACCACTTTTATAAACTCTTTGGTGGTTTGCATTATTTTTCAGAAGGAACTCACATAGACAAGCTACCCCTTTAACAGGGAATAATGACAGAGATGTTGGCCCCTCCTTGTTAACCGATCCAGATACAGCCTTGGCGAGCCCCAGTTGTTCACAGGAAGTCGCTCTGATATGGTTCCTCCTCTAGACTCCCATAGTCATGTGCTCCTGACCCCAGCACTGTAATAACTTGTGGACACATCTGTCCTCCCTGGTAAACTGTGAGCCTGCAAAGGCAGGAACCATATTCGGTTACTTTCTGGATTTCCCAGTGCCTAGGATGGTGCCTGACACCTATTGAGTAAGTGAGATATTGAGTCAGTGTTGGGGGTGGGGGGCTACATGAATGAAACCCCACATGAATTACACAAATGGCCAGTTGGTTATTTTATTACATAAAAATAACCAGGTAGACATAACTAACATAGAAAGCATGTTTGGGAGATTCTGATTAAATTTGGGCCATAAGTTATGATTGGAACTTACTTGGGTGGGAGGAGGTCTTTGAGGCACATCTTAGAACATACAGACAGTCGTATTCCAGGGCTGTTGAAAGTAGGAATGGATTTTCTCCAGGTTGGGAAGACCTGACTTAAATTATAGATGACATGGGGTACATTAGATCCCCTTGGAAGGCTCTGGGGGTCAGAGAGGGACATGTCATCCTTTATAGGGCCTGACACTGAGCTCCACGAGGAAGGGCCCATGTGACCAGCAGATATGTGTCGAACTTCATTAGATCCCTTGGACAGAGAAATCAGAGAGTATTTCCAGTGCAAGCCTGGAACAGAGAAGCAAAAAGGCAGACATTGCAAGCCGTAGGATTGGATCCAGTGTTGCTGCTTCTTATGCGGGTGACTACATTTAGCATACTCTGGCGCAAGGAGTAGCAGGCATTTTTTTGTTGATTGCTGTTTAGTGACTCTCCCCCCAAGTGTGTCAGGTAGCATGGCTGGCCCAGCAAGGACACATGCTTCCATTTTGTGCCAGGCACCTGGCTGGTTGCTTTCCATAAGTGATTTAATTTTGTTTTCACAGCCACCCTGAAGGATGGATACCATGTCTCTACTTTTAGAGATGAGAGAATGAAGGCTGGTGGTGATGCTAGTTGTTCAAAGTCCTGCACAGCTAAGTGGTGTGATTTGAGTGCATGTCTTTTGCTCCATTCACTGCAGTGTATGGCCCCCTCCCCCTCTGTGCAGCCTTCTGGGGTGGCCCCAGGTCATTCAGTTGAGGAGGGGAGCAAGGATCAGGTGACAAGTCTGCCCTGGACATGGCTGTCCCCATAGCACTGTGACTCTTTGTATTAGTGCCACTCTCGTTTTAGGGGAGATTAGGCTGGACATGAGTCTCAACTGGGCTTACCTTGTTCCTCAGGCCCTTTGCTACAGAGCCAATAGGGTCATATGAATATGGACTTTTTCACCTGGGCCCCTTGGAGTCGAAGATGATCCATGGGTTGGTAGGTTTTAGAGACTGGGGGGTAGGAGGTGATGGTCTAGGCTCCCCTGGAATGTGTGGAAAATTTTGGATATCCTTTCTTTGGGTGAGGTTAGAGCTTCCCATCAGATTATCAAGAGGGGTCCATGACCTAAGAACACAACATGACCACTAATTACACAAAGCCATCTATCAGTCATGGAGCACTTTCCCAGTGTTATCTCATTAAATCTTCCTGGCAGTTTGGTGAGGCAGGTACCTTATTCTCCCCACTCTCACCATGGCCTGGTGAGAGAGGTAGAGTCACTTGGGTGAGGTCACTTACTTGGTACTGGATGGAGTTAGGGTCTAATATACTCTGACTTGAGAACATGTGTTTTGCTGGCCCTAGAGAAAATCTGACTGTAAGTGGATACGTACCTGTTGTTTGTTAGGGATATTTGGGGTGGCACAGCTCAGGGTGCTCCAGGGGAACTGCAGGGAGGCAGAGCAGCAGAGCCCCCACCCATAGTGTGTGCTGGCTTTGCCTTTAGAGCACTTGAGCCATCCCTCTCCTGTTTCCTGGAGCATCTGGAGAAAGGAAGCACTGGGGCTGTCTTCTTTACTAGGCACAGCAGGCCCAGGGCCTACGGCTACTGAAAATGCTCTAATTTCTTTTAAAATCAGAAGAAGTAAAAGGAAATTTTAGGTTGAAGAAAAAATTTCAGTATATAATAGTGATATATTTGTCTTTATGTCAATAGATCAAAAATCTATGTGTCTCATACGTATAATCTAATTAATAGACATATAAAACATGTATATATATTGTTTTTTTGTTTGTTTGTTTGTTTGTTTGTTTTGCTTCGATTTGATAGAGAAAAGTAGCCTGTGAAGACCAGAGTAGCTCAGGCCCACAAAAGTCGTTATGCTGTGGCTCTGGAAAGGGTACCACGGGCCTCCGCAAGATGCCCTCTCTCATGCCAACCATTTTGAGGAACCAGCTGCTTGCATCAGATGCTGGTTTATCTGCTTGGAAATTTGAGTTCTTAGGCCTCATGAATCATGATGGAATTATTGGGAAAATATATGAAAAGATATGTACAGATAGAAATGTTTGGTGAGCTCTGGGGCTGATGGGGCAAATGGCCCTGATGTAAGGTGGGAGGCACTGTATGGGCCCCACTCTCATTGGGGCCTCTCTGCTGCAGAAAGAAGGAGAAGGCCACCCATCTGTCCAGGTGAAATGTCTTAAGTCAGAATTAGCATTTCTGTGTTTAATTCCACCATTATTGCCCCAGAGGCTGCGTAATCACTGGTGATTAAATGGAGACAGAGGGATGTGCTTAGGATTCCTCTCTGCCAGGATCTAAATAAATAGTATTAAAGGGCACTGCTGTGATTTTTCTCAGTTCCCATGAGTTGAAATGACTGGAGTTTTTCAGAGCAGCTCCTGGGGTGTGGTCTCTGTGTAGCTGGGTCCTGAATTGCCCCTGAAGGTGTTTTGTGCTGGGAAGACTCCCCTCCACATCAGGGGCTGGCTGTTGGCAGGGGACAAGAGTCACAATTATGTCTGACATTTGTTTAGCAGGGACTCTGCTTGTTAAGTGCACTGAGTGCTGTTGTAGGCAATTAATTTTAGGCTTTTAAAATTTGCTTTGGTGGGGAACATGTTCTTTAAGAGCACCAGGAAGGTAATTGCTTGAGCTGTGGTCCTGCATTGCTCCTTTTGGTAGTCAGGCAGAGGGGTGGGAACTCCTGTCTTTCTCCTGAGACCACATAAAGTGGTCACACGGGGATGTCCAACACTGTTTTCACATCATCTAGAACCTTCAGAAACTCCTTGAAGCCAGAGTATAAAGAAGGCCACCATAATACTTATGCGCCTGAATTTGGAGAGTCACTTGTTGGTAGACAAAGTGGAATTTTGTGATAGATGCTGCCTGGCCCCTGTAGTCTCCAGTCCTACCCTTCTTTAGCCATCAGAGGTCTCATCTGCACCACACTTTCCGTTGTTTATTCTGTTCCAGCCATACTGGCTGACTGAAGCATAGTTGCCGCACCACAGGGCCTTTGTGCATGCCACCCTTTGCCAGGAATGCTCTCTCTACCCAGTTAACTCCTCTTCATTCTTTGAATCTCAAACCAAGTGTGATTTCCTCAAGGATACTTTCTCTTCTCCTCTCATCTTTGTCAGACATCATATTGTTCTTTCCTTTTTTTTAAACTTTAAAAAATTGTGATCTGATATATATAGCATAAAATTTTCCATTTAAATCATTATTGAGTGTAAAGTAACATTAAGTACATTCCTACTGTTATACATCCATCACCACTGTATGTTTCCAAAATTTTTTTCATCATCTTCAATAGACTATCCACAGCTGTTAGGCAATAACTTTCCTTTCCTCCCTCTTCCTGGTGCTCAGTAACTCTTATTCTACTTTCTGTTTCTAAATATGGCTTTATAAGAGACAGGAGAGGGTTGGTCTATGAAGGTAGCCCTAGGCTTCAACACTTATAAAATAGAGCAGAGTCATGTTCTGGGAAATTCATACATATATCTGTAGGTTTGGATTCCAGCTAAGATACTTTAACCAGGTTATTTTTACCTACTGATACTAAACATGGCCAGCACTACTGAATTTGGCCTCTCACATTTTCCCATTCAGGGTAAGCTGGCCCTGACCCCACCCTTCACTCTGGATTTATTGGAATTATTTAGTTGGAAATAATAGAAAGCTATTTGTCTTGGCCTAGGCCAAAAAGGAGAATTTATCACAGGGAGACTGAAGCTCCCCATTATGGTAGACAGTGTTCTCCTAGTTATTCAAATGTGGATCCAGCTACTGTAGTAAAGGGATATTGTAGATATAATTAACATCCCAAATCAGTTGACCTTAAGATAGGGAAATTACCCAGGTGGGCCTGATCACATGAACATTTTAAAGATTTTTTTGTTTGTTTGTTTATTTATTTGACGGACAGAGATCACAAGTAGGCAGAGAGGCAGACAGAGAAAGAGAGGGAAGCAGGCTCCCCGCTGAGCAGGGGGCCTGATTCGGGGCTCAATCCCAGGACCCTGGGAACATGACCTGACCCACTGAGCCACCCAGGTGCCCCTCATGAACCTTTTAAAAGTAGAAAGTTTTCTCTGGTTGCAGAAGGGCAAGTCAGAGATTTGAAGCTCAAGAAGGACTGGGCCCACTGTTGATGGCTTGAGAGGAAGGTGGTCTAATAGCAAGGAATACAAGTGACCTGTATTTGCTGAGAGTGGCTCATGACAGTCCAAAAGGAATTGAATTTTGTGAACAAGAATGAGCTTGGAAGTAGATTTTCTGTTGCACCTCCAGACAATAATTCAGTCTGGCCAACACCTTGATTTCAACCTTGAGCAGAGGGCCCCATCATGCCATGCTAGCCTGCTGACCTACAGGACTGAGAGCAAATAAATGGATGTTGTTTTGAGCCATTGCATTTGTGGTAACTTGTTACGCAGCAATAAAAATACATACTCCTGGGGACGCCTGGGTGGCTCAGTTGGTTAAGCAGCTGCCTTCGGCTCAGGTCATGATCCCAGTGTCCTGGGATCGAGTCCCACATCGGGCTCCTTGCTCGTCAGGGAGCCTGCTTCTCCCTCTGCCTCTGCCTGCCATTCTGTCTGCCTGTGCTCGCTCGCTCTCCCTCTCTGACAAATAAATAAATAAAATCTTTAAAAAAAAAAAAAAATACATACTCCTGGAATCCAGGGCCGGAATGTAGGTAGGCCTCTGGAAGGGACCAGACTAGGGATTAGAAAATGCTCAGGGACCTGGCATCTTCTCCTGTCTCTCATTTCTGCCGCTCTCTGCATATCTGCTTTATCTTCCTTCTCTGTAGACTGACTGCTCTGTTCCCTGTCTGTGGGAAGGAGTGTGGGTCCATAGCTTCCACATTTGCAGGTTACAGTCTTCATTGCCCTGCTGAAATGTTTTGGCCATCTTTTTATCCCAGTTCTAGATTCCCAAGGAGAGATGGATTGGTCTAGTTTGGGTTAAATATCCACCACAGATATAATTAGTGGCGAGAGCAGAGGGTCATGAAATACAAATATCATTTAATAGAGAGAGAGAGACCCACCTCTGTAGAATGAGGGTATTTTTCCCAGAGAAAGAGAGTTATTGTGAGCCAGGCAGCCACTCCTAAATAATCCACTGCCCTCAGAGTTTGCTCTTGATTTGTCTCTGGTTTACAGATCTCTCCAGATAAGCTCTAACCATCTGCTTTCCCACTGGCCATTTCATTTCCTTCTTTTTTAACCACAGGCATGCTGGGGCTGTTTTTATTCCTAGATTCTGATCTTCCATCTGGGAGTCCTAGGATCTCTCTTGGAGACACTCTTATTGGGCACCTCTTCTGGATCAAGTTCTTTGCTGTGGGTAGAGGGACCACTGGGGCTACAGGGACTGTGTTCTTGAGTTTCTAGCCCAGCTGGGGAGATGGACCATTTCAGTGTTTTATATTAGGTGCAAAGACAGGTATTGTATCAGATGGGGAAAGCCACACTAACTGCTATAATGATGACTCTAAAATCTCTATAAGTTTCACAGTAGAAGTTTGTTGCCCACATGACAGTTCATGGTGGTTATTGGTTGAATGGCTTTCCAAGTAGTCTTTCAGGGATCCAGGCTTCTTCTGTTTTGTGCCTACATCATCCTCTGGGCCTTGGTGTTCTCTGCTGTGTTCTGTGTATCTGTCCAACAGACAGAGGAAGAGAACCTGGAAGAATGGGAGCTTTTCATGGGCCATCATCTTTCAACAGGGGCTGTGCATTACATCTTCCCATTTTCCATTGGCCCAAATATGGTCACATGACCTCACTGCAAGGGAGTCTGGGAAATGTAGTTTAGCTGTGCACCCAAGAGGAAAAGGAAATAGAATTTGATGAACACTTAACAGTGTTCTCTCTCTGTCATGGATGTGTTGCAGGGCTTCTGAGGGCACAAAGGAAACTCATTTGGCCCATTCTGGGAGTTCAAAGAAGGGTTCTGGAGGAGATGGTGCCTGCACTGCATTTTCAAGGATAAGTAAGACTTAATGAGCTAAGATTGGGTGAGATGTCATTCTAGGCAAAGGCACAGAGTTGGGAAGTACATTGGTGTGTATGTAGAACTTCTAGTATTTAGGCAGAGAGCAGAAGTAAGTGTGCTGAGCAGTTTTAGTGATTTTCTGGGTTTATAAAAAGCCCAGAATAGAAAACAGTAGGTCCAAAAAATAAGACCCTCCAAAGACTATTTTCTTTTCCTTAGAAGTCTTTTAGAGGGCTCAAGAGTCTCCATAAAACTCATCCCATCTCAGACACTAGACTTTCTGTCCTTTTTGCTGCAGAGTCTATGAGATGTGTCTTGGGAGAGCAAAGGTGCCCCTCAGACACCTTAGTTCTGAATCTTTCTACAGAGGATGTAGAAACGATGTTTCTGGGCAGATATAGTCATGGGGTCTCCTTGTGTGGCTATCAGAAAGTAGCCTGGAGTCTGCAGGGGGGTCTTTTAGCCTCTCTCTGTGTATTAGGACCACAGCCTGATGTTATGAGCTTTGGATAGAGGGGGGTTAGGGGGCTCGAGGGAGTCCCCAGGAAGCTTCAGCCATGATGGGGCTCTGGGATGTATGTGTACAGCTAAGCCCATTGTTTCCTTATTCTCCCTGGTGCTGGCTCAGTGTCTGCCCTGCCTCTGGCTTATCACTGCTGCAAGCTGCCCTCTGCTGTGGCAGAGTGAGATGGCTTCTGGGACCTTCCATCTGTGGGCATACGTTTTTATTATTTATTTATTTATTATTTCTTTTTAAAGATTTGATTTCTTTATTTGAGAGAAGGAGAGAGAGAGCGAGCAGGAGAAGGAGCAGAGAGAGAAGCAGACTCTGTGTTAAGCAGGAAACCCAACACCGGGCTCGATCCCAGGTCTCCAGGATCATGACCCAAGCTGAAGGCATATGCTTAACCCACTGAGCCACCCAGGTGCCCCAAGGTTTTGATTTTTAGGTTCTGCGCTGGCCTGTGTCTTTCTTGGGTCTTAGAGACATTTACTTAACTTGTGTGCCTCTAAGCACTGGAGACTGGATGTATTTTGGCAGGCACAGTTTCTCAACCTCAGCATTGTTGATATTTTGAGTCAGATATCCTTATTGTTGGGGGAGGAGGCTGTCTGTGCACTGTAAGATGTTGAGCAGCATTCCTGGCCCCTACCCACTGGATGTCAGTAACACCCTCAACCAAAAATGTCTTTAGACATTGCCAAGTGTCTCCAGGATGGGGTGGAGTTGAGGGGGGCACAAAATCACCACAGGTTGATAATCACTGGGTTCAAACCATGAGAAATAATAGATCACATTTTTTAAGCCACTAGGTTCTGGGGTAGTTCATTATTCTGTAATAGATAATGGCTATCACAGTCCATCCTCCTGCTCCACCTGGGGCTACTGGTGGAGTTTGGGGTAAATGGAAATACGGATCACTGGCAACAAGAGAGAATGTGCATGATGTGCTACTTTTGTGGTTCTGTGTGATGAGTCAGGGGAGAAGGTTCTGGGCCTGCCTTCATGCAGAGAGGGAGAAGGGATCTCATACCTTGTTGTACTTTCTTATACCTACACTAATCACTAATCGCCCACTGAGCACTACCAGTGTCCAGCCACCCTGTTAAGCCCTTTATATAATTTCTCTTGTTTCACCGTTCTGCACTGCCTACTGTAGTTCCTGAGCTATCCCCACTGTACAGATAAACACACTGAGACTTAGGTAACACATGCTTCCCATGGCCATAAATGGGACCTGAACCCCAACATGTCAGATTGCAAAGCTCAAGCTCTTAACTATATTTTCCACGCCAGGTTTTGTTCACAACAAAGAGCACTTTGGGTTCTTTCCAGCTCTAGGTGTTTCTGAGAAAAAGTACGATAAAAACGAAGCTAGAAGCAGTCGAAAACACCCTAGAAATGTGGATGGGTGATAGGTCTTTCAGACTGCCCATCAGATACAATTCTAACTCAACTGTGTGTGCACCAGCGCTGGGGACAGCAGAGGTGTACTAGCTTCCACGTGTGTGCACATATGTAGGGTTTGGGAGTAGGATGAGCCCTAGGTCTGGGTGCTGGGCTGGACTCCCTGGGAGAGGGGGAGAAGCTCACTGTCAGTGTCTGGGTTGAGTATTTCTTGCTGTGCCATTACTCCTCTCTTCGGAGGCGTCCTTTATGTCCCCAGCAGTGCTGGTCTCTGGGGCAGTTTGAACTGATCTGTTCCTCCCAAGCAAAGAGGCTCCTAGTGCATTGGAAATGCTCCTGCTTAAGCGCTTTTGTTCTCTTAGAGCTTATGTGCAACGGGACACTTGAGCCTCCAGATCTTCCCCATCCTTCAAGGATCAGCTGAGATCCTGGATGCCCAAAACACTTATGAGCTCCGTCACCTTGGATGAATCATTTTCTTTCTCCAAACCTCAGTTTGTGAACTGGAAAAATGTGGGTAACAGTGCCTGCCTCATTTTGTTTATTCTGAGGGTTAGCTGTGACAATTCGTGCAGAACACTTGGAGTTGGAATCACACACCCATGGCAGTGATTTTTGTTAGCTGTTATTATTCCAGCTTGTGTAGGTGGTGCTCTCCTCTGAACATTTGAGAGTGTGAGGTCTGTGAGACCTGGAGTTTTGTTGAAGATTGTAGGCTCTGAAATCAGACAGACACCAATCGCCATTTCCTAGTTGTGTGTCCTTGGGCAAGTCATTCTACTTCTCTGTGCTTCAGTTTCCTGAACCGTAAAATGCATTAGGAATATCTGTCTTACAAGGATCAAATGGTTTAATGTTCTCAAAACACTTAGAGCAATCTTGGCATACAACAAAAGTGGTATATATATGTGGCATATGTGTGTTATAAGAAATGCATTTTCTTGGTGACTCAGTCTATACGTATGTGTGAAATACATACATATATATATATATGTATATATATATATAGTGTTTGACTTCACACAATACTTACCTTTACTGTATGCAATTCACATCTTTTCCCTTTTATTCTCTTTCCCCTTCCTATCTTTCCTTTTGATTAAAAAGAGTTGCTGGTCATGACCCACTGAATTGATTTCATGACCCACGAGTGGGTCATGGCCTGCGTTTGAAAAACACTGCTGGAACAGCCCTTTCTTCCCTGCCTTGCTCATGTTAATTGTCTGGGTCTCCTGGCATCTGAAACATCTGGCCCCGCATCAGCAGCCTTGCCTCATTCTCTCTGCCCCGCTGGGCTCGGCAGACGCATTGTTCTGTGCACCTTCACGAGGATCAGATTAATTAGACATTTCAGAGGAGATGGACTTTTAAAGCAATAGCTTCATTAGCATGGCTGTGCTGGAAGCTCTGAAAAGTAAAACTCAGTTATTTGTATGTTAATAAGCCAACCTGGGCTTCAGAAGCCAACTGATGAGCTTCGACATTTCTCCATAAAACCTGATGCTGCACAGCTACCCATGCTCAGTCTTGGTGACGGATTTGCGAAAATCTGCCCAACACCAGGGTCCTTGTGACTCAGACAAGGGATAAGCAGAGGGACAGGGGGCGTGGGTCAGGGAGGATGGGATCTGAGCTTGGGTTGGGTTTAGTCTGAGCCCCTTCGTTACGTATATAGTTTTGTGATGATGATAGACACTGCATTACTTTTCATGACCCTGTCACATTGCATTTGTATAGCATTCAAAAGCTTTCAAAATGCTCTCACATACACTGTCTCAGGCAAGACTTACCAGCAAGCCCAGGCAGATCTGCATACATATGTCCCTTTATTGTTGAATTTCTTTGCTAAGTGCAAAGTCTTCCTGCCCAGCACCTGACTCCTCACCCTGGGGTCCTGGACCAATGGCAGCAGCATCACCTGGGAGCTCCTTAGAAATGCAGACTCACAACCCTGCCCAAGACCTCCCTATCAGAACCTGCATCTTAATAAGACCACCAGCTGATTTGCATGCCCACTGAGCTTTGGGAAGCACTGGTCTTCTAGGACATCTTCTCTTTTTCTCTCTTTGTATTCTCCCCTTCTTCTCCCCCACGTTTTCCCAACCAGTTGTAAAAGGCACAGTTGCAACCCTGGCTCTAAGTGGGAATGGGAGACTCACTTGATTCTTTGTATCTGCACTGACTTTATTTGACAA
This sequence comes from Enhydra lutris kenyoni, assembly GCF_002288905.1. NCBI lineage: Eukaryota > Metazoa > Chordata > Mammalia > Carnivora > Mustelidae > Enhydra > Enhydra lutris. Next base: position 11,584,475 of record NW_019154129.1, on the reverse strand, counting down.
GCTCCTACTCCCGCACAGTAGTGTGAAAACTAAATTTAGTCCAAATCAGTAAATTTTCTGCCGCATTCATTTTAAATTTAATTTTAGAATTAACATGAAGTAAAATTGACTTTTTTGGGGGATGTGCAGTTCTATGAATGGTTCTGTGAACACATGTGTAGATTCATATACCTGCCATCACAGTCAGGATACAGAACAGCTCTATCACCTGCCAAAACTCCCTAGTGCCACCCCTTTGTAGTCTCACCCTCCTTCCACCCGTCATCCTTGGCAACCACCTGATTTTTGTCCCTGTAGTTTTGTCTTTTCCAGAATGCTCTATAAATGAAATACAGTCTGTAAACTTTCCAGACTAGCTTCTCTCCCTTAGCATAATGACTTGGAGAATCATGAGTTGTCGTGTATCAATACTTCTTTTTTATTGCCGACTCTATTCCCTTGTATGGATGTACCACAGTTTAGCCTTCACCTGCTCAAGGTCATCTGGGTTTGATTGTAGTTTTTGGCAATTATGCACAGAGCTGCTTTAAACATTCACTCATGTTCACGTTCCTATATAAACATAAACATAAATTTTCATTTCTCTAGGGTGAATACCTATGGGGGAAATTTCTGTTCATATTATAAGTGTCTATTTAACTTTATAAGAAATGGCAAACTGGGGATGCCTGGGTGGCTCAGTGGGTTAAATCCTCTGCCTTCGGCTCAGGTCATGATCCCAGGGTCCTGGGTTTGAGCCCCGCATTGGGCTCTCTGCTCGGCGGGGAGCCTGCTTCCCCCTCTCTCTCTGCCTGCCTCCCTGCCTACTTGTGATCTCTCTTTGTCAAATAAATGAATAAAATCTTTAAAAAATATATATTAAAAAGAAATGGCAAACTGTTTTCCAGAATGGCTGCATCATTTTACATTCCCATCAGCAATGCATGAGACTTGGAGTTGCTCTGCGTCGTGATCAGTGCTTGGTATAGTCAGTATTTTGTATTTTAGCCATTCTAATTGGTGTGTACTAGTGTCTCTGAACCCTTTTAACCTTTTCTGTTTCCCAAGACTCACCCTGCTCCTGAGCTGGGCCCCAAGGGTCCTGGGGTAATGTAAATTCAGAGAATGTGATTAGAAGAGTATCAAACTCGCATATACATGGGAATCAGGTCATTCTCCCACCAGACTCAGAGAGGTCTTATTACAGAAAGGTCTTATGAGCACCAAAAATAACAAAACAATTTTCCAAGTCTCTTCCAGTCACTTTGAGCCCCATCCACACCCTTGAGGATAGGGAGAAGTTATAGGAACCTTAGAAATATAGTGTTTCTTTTGCATTTATTTGTCCTGTAAGGACTTTCCCTGTCTCTGGCATTCCAAATCGGCTGTTAACAGTCAGACTGCCTATTGTCCATGCCTTCCGTCCCTCCTCTAGACTTTAGATCACAGAAAATGGAAAGCAAACAGCTTTCACTTTCCCTAAGCTAGATTTCGGAGGGCTGGGACTCCTCTGAGGTCTATAGGCATGTTCGTTGAGCAGAGATAATCCATTTCTGTTAAAAAGAGAAACGTTTTGGGACGCCTGGGTGGCTCAGTTGGTTGAGCAGCTGCCTTCGGCTCGGGTCATGATCCCAGCATCCTGGGATCGAGTCCCACATCGGGCTCCTTGCTCATCAGGGAGCCTGCTTCTCCCTCTGCCTCTGCCTGCCATTCTATCTGCCTGTGCTTGCTCTCTCTCCCTCTCTCTCTCTGACAAATAAATAAGTAAAATCTTTAAAAAAAAAAAGAGAGAGAGAAACGTTTTGAATCAATCTGTTAATTCAGGACTGGACAGCTTGATGATGATGATACCCGGCAAGGAATGGGGGAGGGGAAATACAAGAAAGTTTTCTGCCTGTTAGGCACTATCTGCAAATTCCATTTTAATATCGTGCCTCCAAATGATTAATATTATATCTCAGCAGAAAGAACAGCACAGACTCCAAGATTTTAATTCATTCATTCATTCAGTAATATTGAGCAAATACTGTGTACCAGGTACTGTGCTAGGAACTGGGGGACAGCATGAACAAACAAAAATCCCGGGAGAGCAGACGTTCTGGTTCAGGGAGATGTTGATTGCGGGGGTACGGTAGCGATTACATGCTCTAGGAAATGTAGAATAGGGCAAGGAGTCAAAATTGCTTGAGGGTGGGGTCCTGATCCAGGAGAAGAATGTTTACTGTTACTTGCGAAAGAACTGCTCTGGGAACAGGCAGAATCTGCAGGGGTGGGTGGGTTGGGGCCGGGATTACCTGGGGAATCTGCCTGTCCCACAGCTTCCCAGGTGATTGCAAAGCCGTCCAAAGTTTGAGGGCCACTCTCTTAAGAATCCAAGTTTAAAACAGGATGTGGGCTTTCAGTCCCAGGAAATGATCAGAATTGTCTCAAGCTGGGTCCAATTAAAGAGCGTTCACTGGTTTAATTCAAGTCTTGACACCGCCTGGCTTTGAAACTCGCAAATGTTAACTTTGCAGCTGCCGCTGCTTAATTTTAGCTCTCAGAGAGAAATGCCCCAGCCTTCTCAATCGGTTCCTAGGACTCTGATTGGCAAACGCCCCCCTCCCACCCCGCTCCCCACCTCTCCACTATATACCAAGGGCCGAGCTTCCTAACTTTGGAAACAGCAGAGCAGCATCCCCCTACCCAAATCCCTTGTCTAGCAGTGAGCTGCCCTACTTTGCAAAACGAGAGTCTCTTACCTCATTAAACCAAAATGAAAATGAAATCCAAGAAGATCACTTTCTTCTTCCGCACCCGTCATAAAGCCACCAGCAGTCTTATCCATAGTTTAAAAACATCTCCTTGTAAGTCTGTGGTCTGGGAATGCTTTTGGAAGTACAGCTTAGGAATGGTTTTATCCTTCTCTGGTTTCGTCTTTCTGATTGTGGTTGTTTCTAACAATGGGGAGAATCCCTAGGGGAAGGGACAGAGAGATTTTTAGAGGTTAGAAGGGCCTGTGTGGGGACCAGAATGTTCTAAACCAAATGCAGCCCATGTTGCTTAGGAGCCAGGCACCTGGGGGTAGTGGGTCCTCAGGCTAAATCAAAGCCTTTTGTACTTACTATGGACTGAACTGCACCCCCCGCCCCCGCCCAACTTATACACCTAAGCTCTAACCTCCAGTACCTCTGAGTGTGACTGTATTTAGAGAGAGAGAGTCTTTAAAGAGGTAATTAAATTAAAATTAGGTCCTAATCGAATCTGACTGGTGTCCGTAAAAGAAGAGGAGATTTGGACCCAGAAGAGGCACCAGGGATGAACACAGAAATGATCTGAGGATACAGTGAGAAGGTGGCCAACTTCAAGACAAGGAGAGACACCTCACCAGAAACCATCCTTGCTGGCACCCTGATCTTGGACTTCCGACATCCAGAACTGTGAGAAATAAATTTCCGCTGTTTAAGCTGCCCAGTCTGTAATGTTTTGCTAGGATAGCCCTAGCAAACTATTACAGTGCTTTCAAGGACATCTCAATTTTGATGGCAAAGAATTGATAATTCACACAGACACATAGCCAGAGCTTTTTCTAGGCTATTTAATTCAAATAAATATAAAATTTTTGAGGGCCACCAAGCCCCAGGTCTGCACATGGCAGATACAATATGGAGGTGTCCAACTCTGTCTATTTCTGGCTGGTCCCAGGCTCCTGCTGAGCTACCAACTGGCCACCAAAGCCCACCCCTGGCCATAAGTGATTGGCTCAAGTGACCACAGAATTCAAACTGGACCAATCAGATATTCACATCCAGGAATTGGAGGGGGAGATAGGACACACAACAGAGATGAAATTGTGCAGCCCCACAGAGAGAAAGAGGCAGGTCCTGCTTTGATTCCAGGTCCCACCCAGTTCCTCTTACTTGTGTCTGAGGGTCAAGTGGGGGTGGGATAATCCAGATGGGGCTTGGCTTGGGGATTTGTTTTGTTCCACACCTTTTGTTTGTCTCCCCGTTTATTGTGGGACCAGTGGGCTAGACTGGGCATATTCTTCTCATGGTAATGACAGAGCCCGGTCACATAAACTCTTTTCAAGCCTTCAGTAACATCAGATCTCTGACATGCCATTTGCCAAAGCCAGTCACATGGCCATGCACATGTCAGGGGGTGGGGAAATAGGCTTCACCTCTTTATTGGGAGAAATACAAAGTCACGTGGCTGAAGGCTATGGTTGCAGAATGGGGTAAAGAGTTAAGGCCATTACGGGAACCCCACTTAGGCTTTCAGCATGTCAGGTGATGCCTCGTAGCAGCCACTAAAGAGTTGTCCACCTGGCAGGGAGGAGCTATTGACCCACAGGCGGATAGCCAAGGCTACTTTGGGTGCCACCCCATCTCTCTATGGGGTCTGCAAATTCCTCCCTTCTATCAAAAACCTTTTAAGCCTTCAAGTGAGAATTTTCTTTCCCCCCCAGATGCCAGATCCTAAGACAGGAAGGGTTTAAAATCTGAACCTATTTCTAGGTTTCCGATTATAAAATGAAGACCCACATTGGCCCCAAATCAGGACCAGCCTTAATCAAAATGACCTGGAATCAGTGTATCTATGGGAGTCCCTTTGTCTTTCTTGTGCCTCACTCTTGTAAATCTCTTCCACCTTTCTCCTGGGCGACTTTTGGGTGAAACAAGTTTTAGGGGTTAAATGACAACACTTAGGTTGTTACCCACCCAGAAGCATTTCCTCTTAAACAGGGGATTTTTAAAAGCCAGGAGAGCTTTTTATATTCAAAGAAATAGATATATTTTATATATTATAATTAATGATTGTATAATATATAATAATGTATACAATTATACATCACCATGTTATATATTAAATATATATTGAATAATACACATATGAATATACACATGGTTTCTTTTGTTACAAAAACAATACCCACACATAGTAATAAGAATTCAAATGATATAGAGGAAGAAAAAAATGAAAAGTAAAACATCCCTCTCACCCCCATCTTTATTCTCCAACCTGCATCTTACTCCTCAGTAACTGCTGTTAACCACTCCTGGTTTTACTTATTCTGGAGGTCCCCTCGGGGGTCTAAACTGTGCTCATACTCTTATTTCTTCATCATCCTTAAAAATTTTATTGACCCTCAGCCCCTTGTGCCTTCAAGTCAGTATAAATATTTGTGGAATGATTGAAACGAATAGGAATGAAAGATGTAGACTTGGCTCATGCTCTGTTCTCCTATACCCACCCCCATTTTTATCTCTGTCTCTCCTGATGATTAATTTTATAGCTTTAGATAACACACTCTATTTCTTTATTAATCAACAGTAGGCAGTATTTTTTGACTCTGTGAGGCAAGACACAGAAATTAGAATCCTTCCCTTCCACCGCTCCTGCAATCCCCCCTCCCTGTCTGCTTATTATTACTCTCACCTGAAGAGTTTATTGTAGCATTTATCTTCTTGTCTCTATCTACAGGTTGATTCTGAACACTGAACACCAATAACTGACGTATGTGATATTACGAGTCTGTAACTGTTACTTACTACAGCATCTAGTTGGGATTGGATCCATAAAAAAGGAGATGCATTCTGGACATGTCATATAAATGGGATTGCATATCATGTGACTTCTTTCACGCAACACCATGTTGTCAAGGTTCATCAATGTTGTAGCTTCTACCCATATTTTATTTCTTTTCGTTGTTGAATTATACTCCATTGTCTTTATATACCACCATCTGTCAGTTGGTGGATAGCAAGTAGGTTAGTGATTGTTTAGGTTGGGGGTATGGGAGGATTGGAGGGTGATGGCTAAGGGGGGTGGGGTTTCTTTCTGGGGTAATGAAGACATCCTAAAATTAATTGTGATGTTGTTTGCATAGATCTGTGACTATACTAAAAACCATTGAATTGTAAAGTTTTATGAATTATATTTTAGTAAAGCTGTTTAAAAGAGGAGATATAATCCTAGGTCATGAAATTTGTGTTAGTCAAGGGAGAAAATACTTTATTTCAGTGGTTCTAAGACATATATATATATATATACATATATATATATATATAAATATATAAAAAATCAGGTGACATGTTATAGTTTGTCAGTGTTTTATCTTTTTTGGTGGTTCCTAAAATAATACTGCATTTTAAACTGACAGTGTCTTACATGCAATGGAATATAGCAATTAAGAGTATCAGGAGAAGAGGAGCATTAACCTATAATTATTTAAATTTTTTTTTTAAGACTTTACTTATTTATTTGTCAGAGAGAGAGAGGGAGAGAGAGCGAGCACAGGCAGACAGAATGGCAGGCAGAGGCAGAGGGAGAAGCAGGCTCCCTGCAGAGCAAGGAGCCCGATGTGGGACTCGATCCCAGGACGCTGGGATCATGACCCGAGCCGAAGGCAGCTGCCCAACCAACTGAGCCACCCAGGCGTCCCAAACCTATAATTATTTAATAAGCTAATATAAGATGCCTTTATGTTATCACTAGGATCATCCAGATTTTCATTTCTATTTGTATTACCTTCCCTTTGTTATCACCTCCTTTATAGATATGGCCTGACCTCAAGGTGCGTATAAACAAGCACCATTGTTTTCTAAGTGGCCAGGAGGGGCAAGTTTTCTTTAATCAAATCACAATAGAAAGATCATATTATCATTAACTGCAAGGGTTGACAACTGTTGTCTATGAGGCAAATCTGATCCAAAGTCTGTTTTTTTGTTAATAAAGTTTTATTTGAACACAACTGTGCCCCTTCATCTGCATGTGGTCTGTGGTCTGTGGCTGCTTTCACATACGATGTCAACTTGAGTGGTTGAGACAAAGACCATCAGGTCCGAAAGCCTAAACGATTTTCTGGCCCTTTACAGAAAAAGTTTGCAAATTCCCTGACTATATAGACAATGAAAAAAAGACTCCTCACTGTGTCTGCCCCTCCTCTGCCTCCTCTGGGTTTGGTTGCCGGCCCCACAAATCCAAGAGGCCTCCAGGGCTCTAGGTTCTCTCAGGGAGGAGGCAAGTTTTGTTGCTCTCACCTCTCTAGGGACCAGCTCAGGTCCAGAGCTCCTTGTAGGAACAAAGAGACGTCTGGGCCATGTCCAGTCTTGGAGGATTCTAGTAAATTAAAGAAGATGGAGAAAAAGCAGAAGAAAGGATGGGGGAAAGAAGGAAGAAAGGAAGGAAGAATTCCAAAATGGGATTAGAAAAGCTGTAGTAGGGGAACCTGGGTGGCTCAGTTGTTAAGTGTCTGCCTTTGGCTTGGGTCGTGATCCTAGGGTCCTGGGAACCAGACCCACATTGAGCTCCCTGCTCGGTGGAGAGTCTGCTTCTCCCTCTGCCCCTCACCCTGCTTGTGTTCCCTCTCTTGCTGTCTCTGTCTGTCCAAAAAAAAAAAAAAGCTGTAGTATATTTAAAAAATGTATGTTTGACAAATTAAACTTCTGGCACACTTACATATGTACACAATAAATGTAATTTAATTGTTCTATTTTTAGTATAATTATAGGATTCATAAGAATAATTCAGTTCATAGTTTACCTCAGACAGTGTGGTCTGGCAATGGGACACAAGCTTAAAGTTGGATGATGGAATCATTTTTCTCTCAATATTTTCTATGGATCTTTGTGTTTTCATATAATCTCATTTGGAGATAATATTGAAAGTCTAAATGTGAGGCCCTTCATGTGTTTTGGCTCAGGACAGATGTCCCTTTTCATTCCCTCTGGGACAGACCCCCCCTCAGTCCCTGGCCCCCCTTCCCTGTAGCTTCCTGGGGCTCTTCCATCCATGGTGACCTTTCTGAGGCTTACTTTCTGGGCCACACACTTGGCATTTCACTGTGTGGTGCCTGGTGACATCTGGTTGGCTCATAATTTCATTCTCATCTCAGCTGTATACCTTTGATGTGTTTGTCTCCTTAGTTGTGAGCAGGAGTGATTCCTTACTGGATTCTTGTTGAATTGGTCAGGGGATGGGTAGGAAACCACCTGGAAATCTAGATGTGCTTTTCAAGGGTAAAATGTTACTGTTATCCTTGTGTCTTCTTATGTCCTAGAATGCCAAGGATGGTAGTATGCTTAAGATATATATATTTATTTCCCATTATATATCTTATGTACCTGAGACTACAAATAAAGTATTCTAAAAGAAGATAATTTTAATATGGTAAAATGTTTTGCATTAAAATGTAGGCTTCCTAATGGTCAGAATTGTATCTTTCTTTTTTTTTTAAAAAGACTTCATTTATTTATTTGACAGACAGAGATCACAAGTAGGCAGAGAGGCAGGCAGAGAGAGAGAGAGGAGGAAGCAGGCTCCCTGCTGAGCAGAGAGCCCCATGCGGGGCTCGATGCGGGGCTCGATGCGGGGCTCGATGCGGGGCTGGATCCCAGGACCCTGAGATCACGACCTGAGCCGAAGGCAGAGGCTTTAACCCACTGAGCCACCCAGGCGCCCCAGAATTGTATCTTTCTTATTATTTTTCCCCTAAAGTCTTGAAGAATGCCTAACACATAGTAGTTTTTCAATAAATATTGTTGAATGTTGAACAAATATGTAACTTCTTTTTCTCTTAAGCAACTTTATTGAGGCATAATTTATATACCATAAAATTTACTGATTTTAAGTGTATAATTCAGTGATTTTTTTAATGTAAATTTACCACATTTTTTTTTTTCACATTGTAAGAGCACTGCATGTTCATTTGTAAAAATTAAAAAAAAAACCTAAGCAATGAGAAAACTTGCAGTTTACTATTCTTCATGAAATTTCACCCTCTAACAATTTGGTAGGGACTTTCTAGATTTTTTTTTTGCCAACTTAACACCCATATGCATAATCACAGAAACACATTAATATCTTCCATATTGTTCTGCCATTTCCTTTTTTTCACTTAGCCACAGATTATAGATCTCTTTCTTTACAGAGTTAATGCATCGTATTGTGTGAATGAACATATTAAACTTTTTAAAAAAGATTTTATTTAATTAATTTATTTATTTGAGATAGAAAGAGGGTGAGTGAGAGAGATCATGAGCGTTGGGGGAAGGGCAGGAGGAGAAGCAGAGTCCCTGCTGAGCAGGGAGTTCAATGCACGACTTGATATGTGGACCCCGGGATTATGACATGAGCCAAAGACAGATGTTTAACCAATTGAGCCACTCAGGTGCCCCTCTATTTTTAACTTTCTGAGGAACCTCCATACTATTTTCCAGAGTGACTGTATCAGCTTGCATTCCCACCAACAGTATAAGAGGGTTCCCCTTTCTCTGCATCCTTGTCAACATTTATTGTTTCCTGACTTGTTTATTTTAGCTATTCTGACTGGTGTGAGGTGGTATCTCCTCACAGCAAAACTGTGACATCACAGTTCCCGACTTCAAGCTATATTATAAACCATTGTAAATGGTAAGATTTAATTTTTTGATGCCTGAGTAATATTCCATTTTATACATATGTGTGTGTGTGTGTGTGTGTGTGTGTGTATAATACTTCATCATATATATATTTATCTCTATATATATCTCATATTTCTCCATGTGGCTGTCCAATTTTTCCAATGCCATTTGTTGAAGAGACTGTCTTTTTTCCATTAGATATTCTTTCCTGCTTTGTCAAAGATTAGTTGAACATAGAGTTGACGGTCCATTTCTGGGTTCTCTGTTCTGTTCCATTGATCTTTGTGTCTGTTTTTGAGCCAGTACCGTACTGTCTTGGTGATTATAGCTTTGTAATATAGCTTGAAGTCTGGAATTGTGATATCACCTGTTCTGGTTTTCTTTTTCAACATTCCTTTGGCTATTTGGGATCTTTTCTTGTTCCACAAAAATTTTAGGATTATCTGTGCCAGCTCTGTGAAAAATGTGATGGTGTTTTGACAGGGATTGCATTGAATGTGTAGATTGCCCTGGATAGCATAGACATTTTAACAATATTTGTTCTTCCAATCCATGAGCATGGAATGTTTTTCCATTTCTTTGTGTCTTCCTCAATTTCTTTCATTATTGTTCTATATTTTTTAGAGTACAGATCCTTTACCTCTTTGGTTGGGTTTATTCCTAGATAACTTTTTTTTTTTAGATTTTATTTATTTATTTGACAGACAGAGATCACAAGTAGGCAGAGAAGCAGGCAGAGAGAGAGGAGGAAGCAGGCTCCCTGCTGAGCAGAGAGCCCGATGTGGGGCTCGATCCCAGGACGCTGGGATCATGACCTGAGCCGAAGGCAGAGGCTTTAACCCACTGAGCCACCCAGGTGCCCCTGTTTCCTAGATAACTTAAAAAAAAAAAGATTTTATTTATTTATTTGAGAGAGAGAGACAGAGATAGCAACAGAGATAGTGAGAGAGAGCACCAGCGGAGAGGAGAGGGAGAAGCAGGCTCCCCGCTGAACAGGGAGCCCGAAGGGACCTGGGATCCCAGGACCCTGGGGTCATGACCTGAGGTGAAGGCAGATGCTTAACTGACTGAGTCACCAGGCGCCCTTATTCCTGGGTATCTTATGGTTTCGGGTGCAATTGTAAATTCCTTAATTTCTCTTTCTTCTGTCTCATTGCTAGTGTGTAGAAATGCAACTGATTTTTGCGCATTGATTTTATATCTTGCCACTTTATTCCTGCATGAGATCTAGCAATTTTGGGGTGGAGTCTTTTGGGTTTTCCACATAGAGTATCATGTCATCTGCGAAGAGTGAGAGTTTGAATTCTTGCCAATTTGGATGCCTTCTATTTCTCTTTGTTATCTGATTGCTGAGGCTAGGACTCCTAATACTATGTTGAACAACAGTGGTGAGAGTGAATGTCCCTGTTGTGCTCCTGACCTTAGGGGAAAAGCTCTCAGTTTTTCCCCATTGAGAATGATATTCGATGTGGGCTTCTCATATATGGCTTTTATGATGTTGAGGTATGTTCCCTCTACCTCTACACTGTGGGGAGTTTTAATCAAGAAAGGATGCAGTATTTTGTCAAATGCTTTTTCTGCCTCAGTTGAGATGATCATATAGTTCTTGTCATTTCATTTTTCAGTGTGGTATATCCCATTGATTGATTTGCGGATATTGAACCTCTCTTTTGCAGTTTTAAAGTTTGGGTTCTTTCCCTTTTTCTTTCAGGTTGAAAGGAATTCATAGTATAACATAGATATTAGCCTTTTGGCTCATTTGTCGGGTTGTTTGTTGAATGGACTGGAGTCTGAGGCTTGCTGATACGGGACAGAGGTGAAGATCTGGGGGTTCCTGGGTTTTCCAGGGGTTTAGATTGAAGAGAGAGAAAAATGGGGGCTGTTTTTCCCCATCATTTGGGGACTTGGGGAGCCAGAGCTTTGTCCTCTTATTTTCTCTATTGCATGAACAACCAGATTAGATTCTTCTCTCTCTCTCTCTCTCTCTCTCTCACTAGGTGGTAAGCATGGTGAGGGCAGGGGCTGCATCTGTCTTTACTTACTGGATACAGCATTACTCCTGGCATGTAGTGGGTGTTCAGTAAATATTTGTTGCACATATGAGCGAATGGATCCTATCATAGGGTGTTCTGAGACTATGGAAGCTTTGGGGGTGTTGATGATGATGATGATGATGATATCTGCCATTTATGGACTCTTCTACCAAGCCATTCTGCCAAACCCTTGACATTCCTTCTTTCATTTAATCCGCCCAGCCAGGCTGAGATGTGCAGGTTATCATTAGCTCCATTCTACAGGTAAGAAAACCAAGCTCAGACTTTCCAAGGTCTGCAATGAGGATTTAACCCCAGGAAATGTGGCCTTAGAATCTGCACTCCTTATTACTGTGCTCTCTGGGTTGGGACTCATCTGTCCTTTAAGATGCTTGGAAATTTATTTTGGGGGTCTCAAGAGTGAAGGACAAAATGCCTATCTTGCTGCTCTCTGACAGAGGGAGGCAGCACTGAGACCCTAAAAATGGGGGAAGATTAGGCAAGCTGGAGGCTGATTCTTTTCCTGGGTATTTTACTCACTTGTGAGATGGTGCTCTGGTCACAAATTGTCAGCTCAGGCAACCCCTGGAGTGTGTTCCTTATTATTTGTGTGACACTGGATGAACCAGGGCCCTCTCTGAGTCCCTAATATTCTCATCTGCAAACCAGGGATGCTACTGGACATCCCTTGCAGGTTTGTTCTGAAGTTTGGATGAGATCACATATGGGGGTGCCGTCTCTTCTACAGGTTCAGAGCTGGTTCTGGCATATATAGGTTGTTAACATGAGGACTGTGGACAGCTTGACCTCTGCAGCCTTTCTGGTATGGGCTGGCGGTAGTTTGCCTAGCTGCCTCTGTGCATACTTCAACTTCCCTGCTGGCCCATGCCAGGCAATCTCTCTCTTTGCCTTCCTCTATAAATCAGGTGTGCTTAGCTGCCCTTGGAGACGGGTAGTCATGCCTCATTCTTGAGAGTGGAAGAAGAACATAACCGTCCTAAGGGGTATAACCGTCTGCAGATCCCACAGTGCTTGGAGGAGCTGGCCCCTTCTCCTTTAAGTATGAGCCCCTGGGCCAGCCTTGCCTTCAGCTCACCTCTCTCAGGTGGACTTTAAATGGTGCTCACGGCTTTCGAAAAGATTTCCTTATCTTCTCAGATGCCCCAGCTAATGGATTTATAGATTTCCTCTCTCCACTGGGGACACATGAGATGCCCTCTCTTCTCTCATTGGCCATGTCCTACAGCCATAAGTACCTTCCTTGCTGGAACACAGGGAAATTTAAGAGGTGCCAAATTAATTGCTTTCCAAACGCAGCTGGAGAAAGGCAGCCAAAATCTTGATATTTATTTTCCTAGTGGGTGGGGAGCAGAGGAGAACTCTGCAGAGCCGAGGAGATGGCTGACCCAGGAACAGCTGCCTGGAGTAGTCTGGGGTTTAGACAGTGTGCATGGTTCAGATGACGAAAAAACTTCCCCTAACTGGGCTTTGGCCTGTGGAGCTCTTGACTGGGTCTGTGTGAAGCTCTTTTTATCATGCAGGGATGGTGGCCTGGTGGGATGTGTTTACGGTATTTTCTATTTTGTAAAAGTGTAATGATGAGATTTCCCAAAGATTACTCTCTTTTCCTTGCAGGTGTCACCTGGGTTTTGGTGAGCACATGTGTCAGATTTAACCAGTCTGTTTTGATTTCATAATATATATTCAGACAAGGTGATTTGCCAAGTGTATGAACTAATTTATAGGCCCTTTACAGGCTTTTTTTACATAAGTAAATGCAAAAATAACCTCTCATCAGAATATGTAATGTAATATTTCCATCACTTTTGTGGTATCTTAGTTCCTAGGACAATAGCTAGCATAGAGCAGACTCATTATACATCTGCTTAGTAAATATTGTTGAATGTTTGGTTTGGAAACCATGATCATCTTGCCTCTAGCTTATGTGAGTCCATGGAGTGAATTGGTAGTATAACTCTGGAAGAGATGAATTCTTCTTCTGACTCATGGGCTCTGCGGCTGAGCAAGTAGCTGAGAACTGGCAGTGGCCTGCTGACTGAAGATAGAAACTTTGAGAAGGCAAGAAGGGGCCTGGATTTTTAGAATATCAATAATTTATAAACTTACTCTAAGGACAGAGGGTGACATAAGGCAGGGAAGCTTCTGGAATGATGGTGGTAGCTACTATAGTTGTTGCTAATCTTTTCTGAACAGTCTGCTCAGGCCATAGTTCCTTTTCTATGAGAACATAACCTCCTATGATATACCTTGGTAGCCATGGCTTTTTCCATGGCCATAGCTGATTAGACCAGAGATGGGCACAAGACCCAAGCTGGACCAGTAAGTTCTCCCTCCTGGGAATTTGTAATTGGGAAGTAGAGATGCTTGTTATTTTCTGACTTGCATCTCTTGTGAGCTTGAGAGCTGAGATTTGGCCATTTCTTACCCCGTTAGAAGCAGGGACAGCTGATTTGCAGAAAGAAAATGAAGGAGACCTGGAGAGAGGAAGCAGAAACTGAAGGTCATTTGATATCAGAGAAATGGTGAGAGTAACCTTTGTGACAGCTTTTCAGCTTCACCTTCCAGTTCTTCCTGGATTTTGTCTGCCTCCTCATGTCATTGGGTTGCATGAGATATTACTGTTACATAATATTTAGTATGTTATAGGTGTGTTGTTAACATAAATTGTTAATTTAAACCACTTTAGGTGGATTTCTGTCACTTTTAACCAATTGGTCTTAAAAAGGCAATGATCATTAAGAGACCGGACTCATGTTAGTTACGGCAAAGAATTTAGATTTCATCAAAGGCTGGAGCCAGCCCTGCCAGTGAGTCTTCAGAGAAAAATGTTTAGAGTGAATGGTTCAGGGGTGAACATGAACTTTCCAGTATGAGGCACTGAAACTCAGGGTGCTCTGGGAGCTAAGTGGGAGAGCTTTCCTTGCCTGAGGACTAAGAAGGGACCACAGGACTAACAGTGGCTATAGGATGATGGAAGGCTGAAGGAGAGGACCCACACACAGAATTTCAGGCAACCCTGGGAATCCCATTAGATCTTGGAGTGGTGCTAGGTCTAAATTCCAACCTGTTCAGAAATGAGTTGGGAAAGGTAAATAGTTTGTTTTCCCAATAAGCAGTACCAGCCAGTAAAATCAATATGGAACTACATGTTTTTTTTTTTTTTTTTTTTAGCTTGAGATAAGGAATCTGAGCTTTGTAATCCATCTATTTATTTTTTTCTGGCATTTTTCTTTAAGTGAAGTTCTTCAGCAGAAGTCTAAGTTACTGTAGGTTGAATCATGACAAAAGGTAATTTTCCACATCTAAGGCTTATTGTTCTCGTTTGTCCATAAACGCAGAGCATATTGCGTGGCTGCCTTAATGTACTGTCCTCTGCCTATTAAGAAGACCATGTATTAAAAACGAGAGTGAGGAGAGACAGTTGGCCTGGATTAGTGATTTTTCAGATCTGTTTCCTCATATTATCAGTTAGAACAGAGGTGCCAAAACAATATTGCCTTAAACAGAAACTTCTTGAAAGGTTGTTTTGAGGGGCACCTGAGTAGCTCAGTGGGTTAAAGCCTCTGCCTTCGGCTCAGGTCATAATCTCAGGTCCTGGGATCAAGCCCCGCATCGGGCTCTCTGCTCAGCTGGGAGCCTGCTTCCTCCTCTCTCTCTGCCTGCCGCTCTGCCTACTTGTGATCTCTGTCTGTCAAATAAATAAATAAAATATATATATAAAAAAAGAAAGGTTGTTTGGAGAAAGATTCTGAGGGTTGTGTCCTGGCTTAGTGGGAAAGAATTCTGTGATCGATTAGTGATGCCTGCCATGGGTGTATAATTGGGAGTTATGAAATCTGTTATTCCTGAACTAGGAGAATAGGAGTTTTGGTAATTGTTAATGAACACATTTATGAAGCATCTAGTTTGTAGGTGGAATTGAGTTCATTGTTTTGAAGGTTTTAGAAATTTGAACTGCTCTTTTGCCCCCAGGTAGCTTCCACTAAAGTTGATATAAATCAAGGTATATAGACATGGAACAGCAACTAATAATTTAAAGTAGTATATAATTAATTTATTTAATTCATTTATATGTTTGCCATATGCCAAGCACTGTCCAAAGTACTGGAGACACAGTTATGAATAAATACACAAGACAGGTCAAATTCCTACTCAAGTATGGGACATAAAATGGCAAAGAAGCACAACAGACAAATCATACAAGTCCAGTTAGTAGTAAGTGCTCAGGAGAAAAACAAAGCTGGGTAGGTGGGAAGAAAGAGAGAGGCGAGCAGCTATTTTAGAAAAGGTTTTAGGGCAGTCTTCTCTGAGGAGATGGCAGTTGAACAGAGACCTATATGTTACAAGGCAACTAACTAACTAACAACAACAACAACAAAACCCAAAACCTCAAACTAACTAAACAACTAACCATTCTGAAAAAACTGAATATTGGGGGGAGAGTTTTCTAGGTGGAAGGGAACAGCAAGTGCAAAGACCATGAGGTAGAAGCAAGCTTGGTGTGTTGGAGGTCCAACGAGGAGGCTAATACAGCTGGAGCAGGGTGAGTGAAAGGCATGGGGGAAAATGAGGCTGGAGAAGGTGGCAAGAAGCAGATTGTGCAGGGCCTCTTAGCTCATGATAAGAGGTTAAGATTTGCTTTAAGCCCGATGAGAGGACATTGGAGAGTCTTGGGTAGGGAATGACATGATCTGATTCACGTTGAACAATTAAACTGGCTGCTGGGCAGGAGAGAACGAAGGAGCCCACTTAGGAGGTTGTCGCAGTGCAGTCCAGGAGTGACTCATAGTAGCTAGAATGAGGCAGTCATGATGGAATGAGTGGAAAAGTGGTTGGATTTGGATATATTTAGAATTGGAGCTTGCTGATAGATTGGATGTGGGATGGGGGAAGAAACTGACATATCTCATAGGTTTTTGACTTGAGCCCAGGGCCAGCTTCATGGCATGAAAACTGTGCAGTGGCATGGGGCCTTGGCTCTCAGAAGGCCCAGTGCTTGGTTTAATGCTCTGCTGTTGCCATCTTGAAACTCTTAATTATTTTCAAACAGGGGCTCTTGAACTTCATTTTGCCCTGGGTCCTGCACATTATGCATCTGGTCTTGCTTGAGCCAGGGGGATAGAGGAGACTGGAAGAGGGACATTTTAGGGCAGGGGGAATATGGAGTTCTTTTGGGGCCATATTCAGTTTGTGAGGCCAGTTTGACACCCTAGTGGAGCTGCTGGGTGAATTGTCTAGAAGAGTTTTCAAAAGGTGAAGGTTCTCCATCTGAACTGTAGTCATAGAGGACGTTCTGAAGGAGGTGAGATCTGAACTGGTCTTTTAGTAAGAAAACATGTCAGATCCTGTCCCTTCCCTTTCCGTGGAAAATGAGTTAGTGGTGGGTGGGCACGGTGCTGCTTATGTCCTCTAGTGGAGCCCTTGTCTTAATTTTGATTTCAATGTTTGGGGCGGATGGTACATATTGATTTAATGAACAGGCATAATTTTTCACCTCCCAATTGCTTTGTTCTTATCTGTCTCTTCCCCTCATACAGTTGTTTTGCTAATGCTCAGGGTGACCGCCAGCTCCACAGGTGGGCTCTGTAGCCATCTGTTGAGATTTGGGAAGACTCAAGCAGCCTTGGCTCTACCATGGTGACAAGTCATAGGCTTTGAGTGACTCTGCTAAAGGCGAAGGGCTGGTATAGCTTTTTGCCGAGGAAACTCCTTGCAGGTAGTGGGGTTTGTGGTTAATGCCTTAGACTCCAGATACACAAGACTTATACTCCATCCCTTCCTGTTCTGAGACCCTGGAACTTCATTCAACCTGTGTGGACCTTGGTGTATTTGTAAAAGGAGGATAACAACATTTCCTACTTTATAATGTTTTGGCAAGGTATAAAAGAGGCAGTGCCTGTAGAGCTCTCCACTCAAGCTCTGGAACAAGGAAGGGATTTGAAGATGCTAAATGCTCCTATTTGCCCTTGAGAACAGTTCTCCCTTCTGTCCTGGGGAAGCTGGCCCTAGACTGCATTGTGAAGAAAAATTTGAGCAGTCACCTACTCGCAGAGCTCATTTCATTTCTTTTGGCCTCCCTGGTGCATGTTTAGACCCTAATTAGAATTGGTAAAGCAACCTCCAGCACTGTGAGGTGCTTCCTTGATTTTCCTTATTATGGACATATGGTTGTTTCTCCAACACCTACTACCCCTCTGTCATACAGAAGAACCATGCAATGTGTGTGTGTGTGTGTGTGTGTCCCCAACCCCATAACTAGGGAAGAGTTCTGATTGGACCAAGAATATGGGTAATTCCTTCTCCTGTACTCCAGTGATTAGTTCAGGGTTGGGCATACCAGTCAGTGGCATTCCATGATCGTATTGATAAGGAGTGGACATACAACTTAGAATGGCCCAATCAGAGCGAGGCTTAGGACTTTGTTCTTTCCCTGCTAGGCACAAGTAAGGAAGCATGTGGCCCTAGTTGCTTTTGATATCCATCTGGTGCCCAAGAAGCAGGGTAGAGAGAGGAAAGTGTTTGGTGATATAGTTGTTTGATCAAATCATACCTGCAGTCCTATGTCTATATTTTTCAGTTAAAGAGTCATTAAATTTTCTTTAATATTCTAATTTTTCTGAGATTTTTAAAATTACTTTCATCCAAATGAATTCCACTGATACAAATATGCTCTAGGTGCCAGTTCCTCAAATAAATAGTGAAATAAGGTTTACATGTTTCCTATATTTGTATCTAATGGTATTTGGAGCATTATTCAACTCAGAACTTTTTAGATATAGTAAAAGGGTTATTTGATAATGCTAACACTCATATCCTGGAGTGATAACCCATATATTTTACTAAATAGTTCACTTAGGGGCACTTACTTTTACAGTGTGTGTTCTATGAAGTGGATTTTTAGTATAAATGTATGCTTGTTTCTCTTTAGGGAAATGGTAAAAATTCCTGAGCATATGTGACTAAGAGATTAGTCTTTCTTCAGGTCTGGTCTGGTGTGTCCTGTTCCACCTTTTACAGTACAGCCTTCTTTCCCATGCTCATCTATGCCAGAGTGGGGTGCACGTGTTTATGTCAGGATCCTATTGCTGTTTTCAGAGAAATAAAGGTATCTGTATCAGTCACTTGTTCCAAGATTCACTGTAAGAACTGAATCTTTATCGTCAGTATTTCTGTGGGTGTTTGTTTTCCTTTAACACTGTCTGCCTGGGTGGCTCAGTGGGTTAAAGCCTCTGCCTTTGGCTCAGGTCATGGTCTCAGGGTCCTGGGATCAAGCCCCGCATTGGGCTCTCTGCTCGGAGGGGAGCCTGCTTCCCCCTCTCTCTCTGCCTGCCTCTCTGCCTGCTTGTGATCTCTGTCTGTCAAATAAATAAATAAAGTCTTTAAAAAACAAAACAAAACAAAACAAAACAAAACAAAACAGAACACTGTCTGCAAACATCTGCCGCTATTTACGTAGCACTAGGTTTGGGTTTTCTGTGTTCATGGCCTGCACCTTCCCTTCTCACTAACCCAAGTGCCCATATCCTCTGGACAGCTCCATGTTCTACATCATCTGTGTCATTGGAAGGATTTGTAAGACTCATTCCTTTTGGGTCCACAAATGACCTGAGTGGAGATCAAACTAAAAATAAAAAAAAATCTTCCCATGGAGTAAAAGTGTGGTGTGCCCAGCTGAATCACATCCATTGGCTGTTTCCCATCTTGTTCCTCCTTAAATACCTCCACCTCCTTATCAGTTAAAAACTTACCAGTTCAGTGTCCTCTGATATTTTTTTCTCATTTAGGTTTACAGATTTCATACCTAAAAGGCTATTTTCCTTCATGGAGATTTTTATCTCCATCATGAGGACATCCTCACAGCATGTCGTGTTGGGGAAACTTGCTTGGAATCCCCAACTTTGATGTGGAGTTTATTTGCATTCTGACTTATAGCTATTGAGCTTTTGTATAGTTTTTGTTGGTAAAATCTAACTTTATTGAAAAAAGTAAACAACAATATCCACCTGTATTTAAAAAGCATTTGTGCTACATGAGCTTTTTAAAAAAATTTAAATTCAATTAATTAACATATAGTGTAATTTTCAGTTTCAGAGGTAGAGTTCAGTGATTCATCAGTTGCATATAACACCCAGTGCTCATTATATCAAGTGCCCTCCTTAATGCCTATCACCCAGTTATCCCCATCTCCCCACCCACCTCCCCTCCAGTAGCCCTCTGTTTCCTATAGTTAAGAATCTCTTATTCTCTGATTTCATCTTATTTTTCCTTCCCTTCCCCTATGATCCTGTTTTGTTTCTTAAATTCCACATATGAGTGAAATATTGTCTTTCTCTGATTGATAATACCCTATAGTTCTATCAAGGTCATTGCAAATGGTAAGATTTCATTTTTTTGATGGGTGAGTAATAGTCCATGATATGTATGTATGTATGTATGTGTGTGTATACACACACACACACACACACACACATATATGCATAGATATATATATAATATCATGTCTTCTTTATCCATTCATCTGTCGATAGATATCAGAACTCTTTCCATAGTTTGGCTATTGTGGACATTTCTGCTATAAACATTGGGGTGCAGTTTCCCCTTTGGATCACTATGTTTGTATCCCTTGGGTAAATACCTAGTATGCACTACATGAGCTTTTAATGAAATAGTATTTTACACTATCTCTAGATTTTGTCACCGGTGATACTGATAGAGACATGTTAATATCAGTAACCCCAAGTTCGTATTTTTGCCTTTATCTATGTACATGGCACATCCAGGTCACCCTTTGTAAAATTCTTCTTTCTCCCAGTATTTGGGCTTTACAAATGCCCATTCACCTTCTTGCTCATCGCAGTCACCGTTGTGAGCATATCTCTGTCCATGTTCGAGGGGGGCTGCCCCTTGCTGTTCCTCAAACTGCCCATCCTTGAAGTGAGAGGCAGGGCTGTGCTCAGTACTGAGAGGGGATATGTTCCTAGTTTTCACTGTACTTTTTCTAGGCCCTGAAGCAGCTCCACTGGGGCTGAGTCTTATCAAATCCCAAGACAGGCCAAGGGCTCCTCGAGAAAAAGGCCCAGTTCCTCCACACCCTTCTCATTTCTCTCCTCCCCACAGTGCCCCTCAAAATAAGATAGCACAAACCATCCTGTTCAGACCCAAACTGAAGTCCTCATGTGTATTTACCCATGCAGAATATTCCAGGGTTGATTAACCCTCCTCCACTTTCACCAACAACCAAGCCATGAGCTTCAGATCAGATTTTATGGTTCCACAATCCACAACTATGTGTCCCTGCCTCTCAGTGGAGGATTTTTGTTCTTTTGAAGCAGCAGCATTAAGAAGATGTAACCACTGAGTCTGTATTTGCCCCTGCCTATGGGGCTTCTAGTGCACCCACTCAGTGGAGGGAGTTTCCTTCAGTGCATGGGATTGTCATGGAAGCCACTGGGTTAATATATCACACCCCACTCCCATCCCACTTCCGTTCACATTTTAATAAGGGGACTTCTGAACATAATACATAGACTTTCATGGATGATATTAATGACACTTTGGGGGGCTATCAGGGTGATATTTTAGGATACTTTGACCTTTCAGAAGCTCCCCAACTATATTGTGAGGAAGAAATCCTGCTAATTATGCCCATATGAAAATACTGGGGAAACTTGCTTCCTCTGAGACACAGGAGCAGCGTGCTGCAGAGGACAGTCACCAAATGCTTGGTTAGTACATTTTGGGATCTGTGCTGAGAGCTGGAAGCTCAAAGGCTCTTTGCCTTGCAGGAGTTGGCAACATGATGAAAAAGACAAGCACACAGATAACTATCAAACTGCATCACTTCTGCAAAGCTCACGGGCTCTGGAGGCAAATGGGAACTCAAATCCTGAATCTGCCTTACTGTCTGTGTGTCCTTGTGTTAGTCCAAGTCTCTGGTCTTAGGATGCCCAGCTATGAGATGGGGAATAAAACAGTGCCTGTCTTCTAGCGTTGTGATCAGAATTCGTGAGCACACGCCTGGCACATATTTAGCGCCCAGAAAGTGTCTGATTTAAATGATTATCATTATAGAAATTGTCGTGGGAGAAAAATTGAAGGAAGAATTAATTTGTAGAGAACTACAGAGAAGTGATGACATTTGAACCATGTCCCAAATGTTGCATAGGATTTCATGTGATGGATGAGAAGGGAAGGGTGGTATGCAGAAAGAGCTGATAGCTAGAGCAAAGGCCTTTTGTTTTTTCAACAAATGTCAAGCTTTGTGTCATGCTTCATCTGGTGCTCCTGCTTGACCCTTGCATTTGTCATTTGCTTTTTTCCTGTGTGCATGTCTTGCCTTCTTCCTGGGTTTTAACTGCAGCACAGTGGAGTGGACCGTACCTTGGGAAAGGAATTAGATCTAGTCCTGGTTTTGCTGTTTTCTAAGGCATGACCCTCACTTGTTGAAGGATATAATGGTAAACATGTTCTCTGGAGGTGAGCTGCCTTGGCCCAGTCCCAGTTCTTTCATCAAGTTTGTTTATCTTTCTGCTCCTCAGTTTTCCCTTCTGCAGGGTGGGGATGAGAACACCATCTCCCTCAGGAGCTGGTGTGAGGGTTAAATATCTGATTGTATGTTCAGCACTTAGAATAGGACGTGGCACAGAGTTCATGCCTTCTCACTGGTATCTGGCATTTCATGTGCTGCTCTTTTTGCCTGGAAAGCTCTTTCCCAAGACACTCATTTGGCTGGCTCTCTCACCCCGACCATACCTGGGTGCCTTATTAAAAATTGCAATTCCATCTGCCTCTGGTACCTTGTATTCCCTCTACTTGCTTCCTGCCTCTTCATAAAATTTCTCATTGTCTTATATATTATATATTTTCCTTATTGTCTTTTATTGTCTGTCTCTCCCAACTACAGTATAGGCTTCTTGGAGGCAGGGATTTCTGTTTGTTTTTTGGTGCTATATCCGTGCTTATAGTGTCTCATACATAGTAGGTGTTCAACAAATACTTATGAAAGAATGCATGAACCCATATTCCTTGAGCTGTTCTCTCATCTTCTATAAAATGGAACTACTAGTCTCTGTTGGAGTACAAAGAAACCTCTTTATAAAAGATACACTTGACACAGAAGAGATAATAATCATCACTGAAGGTAAGGATCATGTCGTATGTCTTCTTATTGACACCATACACCTAGAAACTATTATTCATTCATCACCCACCTACACATTCACCCACCCTTCCAGTCATTTATCCACCCAATCATTCATCTGCCCACCTACCCATCTATCCATTCATCCATCCATCCACCCATCCATCCACTCACCCACCCACAGTGGCACTCACCCATCCACTCATCCATCCGTCCATCCTCCCAGTCATCTATCTGTCCATCAATCCATTATTTGATCCACCACCCACTCATCCATCATCTCATCTACCTCATTTTATCCTGTTTCTTCCCATGTCTCTCCATCAACCCATCCATCTACTCACCTACCCACCCTTATACCCATCAATCAACCTATCAGCCCATCCAGCACCCCCATTCGTTGCCCATCCATCCATCCACTTATCTTTCCATCCATCTATCCTCCCAGTCATCTATCTGCCCATTCATCTAAACCCACACATCCATCCTCTCACCTATCTCATTTCATCTTTTTGCATCCGTCCATCCACCCACGCATCCATCCAACAAGTATATGTATGTATGTATATATATATATGTATATATATATATATATATCTCCAACCATTGGATCTCACTATGTGCCACACACTGTGTTGATACATTTGCATCTGTTTACAGATGAGGAAAGTGAGGCATTGAGAGGTTGAGCACCTTGCCCAAGTTCATACATCCTGGAAGTGGTGGAGCTTAGGCTCAGACTCAGGCCATATATCTCTGTTGTTCCTGCCTTCGATCCTTGCCTTTCTCTGTACACACAGAGGCTACAGCCTGACAGCAAAGACAAATGTGGAACAAGTAATTATGCAAACAGTAGGCACTCAATAAATGTATTTAATGTATGTGTGCTCTCTGAGTGTTGGTTAAGAATGAAGATCCCCTTTCTGAGGGGAGAACCAGTTTGTAAAAATACCTACACCAAGTGCTGTTTGAAAAACCTCATCACCTCTTCTTTATCATTCATCTGTTGACAGATACTTAGGTTGTTTCCATACACTGGTTGTTGAGAATAATACTGCAGTGAACATGGGAGTGCAGATCTCTTTCTGAGATCCTGATTTCAGTTTTTTGGTATATATACCCAGAAGCACTATTGCTGGATCATATAGTAGTTTTATTTGTAAATTTTTCAGCAACTTCCGTAGTGTTTTACAAGCAGCCCCACCATTTTACATTCCTACCAACAGTGTACAAAGGTTCCAATTTCTCTCTATCCTCCAGCAGTTCTTATCTACAGTGGAATATTCTTTAGCTTTAAAAAAGAAGGGAGTCCTGCCATATGCAACAACATAGTTGAACTTGGGGGACATCATGCTAAGTAAAATAACTCATTCACAGAAGGACAAATGTCAGATGATTCCACTTTTTTTTAAAATTTAGGATTTTATTTATTTATTTGACAGAGAGAGAGAGAGAGCGCGTGAGTGAGCACAAGCAGGGGGAGTAGGAGACAGAGAAGCAGGCTCCCTGCTGATTAGGGAGCCCAATGCGGGGATCGATCCTAGGACCCTGAGATCGTGACCTGAGCCGAAGGCAGACACTTAACCAACTGAGCCACCCAGGTGCCCCATGATTCCACTTATAAGTGGAATCCAAAATGGTCAAACTTTTAGGAGAAGATAGTAGAATGGTGGTTGCCAGGGGCTGGGAGAAGGAAAAATGGGAATTTGCTGTTCAATGGGTAGAAAGTATCAGTTATGCAAGATGAGTAATTTCTAGAGACCTCTTGTACCACACTGTGTCTGTAGTTAACAATACTGAATTGTACACAAAAATTTAAAAGTGTTGATTGCACAATATGTATTCTTACCACACACACACACACACACACACACACACATATATATATATATATATATATATATACACAGAGAAAGAAAAGAGACCCTCTCAGCCAGAATGGTCTAAAAACCACGGCTGTGGATCTCTGGGTCTGGTGGGACCCTAGGAGCCAGGCTGGTTTGGCGCATGCGCCTCAGTGCCTGCAGAGGCTGCGGGAAGCCACCCAGCCATGTGCCACGTGGAGCTTCTCCCTGACTGGGGATTGCATTTTCACCATCCTCCAGTCCTCACTCATCTGTGTTCGTTCCCACCACAAGGCATTTTTCACTCCTCTATAATTACCCAGGCTAATTAAATAAATTGATCTGCTGATGTACACTCCACAGTCATTTCTGTGGTGTAATTTGGCTTTAATAGAACTGCTGTTTGAGTGAGAGCAAATGAAAGCCCCGGGTAGAAGTGGGATCTTTTAACTTTCAAGAAAAATAATTTTTTTCAGGGGTTTTTTATTCCCTCCATGTGCATAATGTATGCACTTGCTGTTAGAATTAACTGGGAAACAGCAGCTGTCTGGTCAGGAGAATAATTTGGGAGCCCTTTTGTCATGAGAAACTCAGACCGACTCTGAGTGTTGACAGGAAGCTCATAACTTTGGAGCCAAATGGGGTGCGAAGCATATTGTTGGCTGTCTGGTGGCCAGAACATGGGTTCTTTCCTCTGTGGACATGTTCTGGTAAATGCTGTCTGCTCTAGATGATACATGGGGTGTGTCAAGCAGACACATTCCAAAGGTTGGGGGTGAGGTGTTCCCAGGACTGGCTGTGATTGTTAAGCATGTGGTGTTAGTCTAATACCATTTGGTTTTCATGTCACCTTTACCATTTGGTAGATGTGTGTGTTCTGAAAGTTTCTCTGTCTGTCAGCACCTCAGTCCCACTTCTGTAAAATGTACCACCTTGCAGAACTGAGTTTGAAGAATAAATGAGCTTAGCAGACTGCCCCACACATGGCGGGCACTATAGAAACATTATTCATGGTTGTAGCAAAAGCCATTGCTCACCCACCCAGCATTTATTAAGCATCAGCCCAGAGCCAGGTGCCTTGCTGGTGGGAGAAGGTGACCCAGACAAGTCTAAGCCTTGTTAAGATGAGAGTTGCTAAAGAGAGACTACTGCCTTGATTCTGCCCAGGTGGGAGTCAGGATCTTGACTGCATCAATTACTCATAAGTGATTTATTTCGCCTAACTATGTCCAGGCACTGCTCCAAGCACTTTATAGGTACTAGTTCAATAAATGATAATAGTTGTTATCTGTTGAGTCCCCTGCCAGAGCTTTAACATGTATGGTGTCATTTCATCTTCCAACAATCCTCTAAGGCATGTTCATTTATTATGTTCCCTTTAGAGATAAGGAGAGTGAGGCTCAGAGAAGTTAAGTGGTTCGGGTCACATGGCTAGTGGTAGGGAAAGGCAGGACTCACACTTAGGGGTGTCTGACACCAGCGTTTCGACCATCTTGTCAAATTTCCATCAGTGGTGGGATTCAGGGCGGGTCTCACAGCCTCTGGACTTTGGGTGATGGCATATATTCAACTGGAATGCTATAATGGTGACAAAAGATTTTGTTGACATGGTTGAGGCTCTCCCCTCTGTGGAGACTTGTGTGCAATTTACTTCATGCCTGTGAACTTAGGAACTGATGAGAACCTCTGGCTAATGTGGTAGAAGGAGAAAGTCAGCTTGCACCCCTTTATCTCCCGGGCTATGGGGACTCTCTTTGCATGACCCTCACTATTTCTTTTGGTGGCATCGCTGTTGTGTTTGAGAACTCTTCCGTGATTACATTGTCATTATCAGTGCCTGGGCTTCTACCGCAATAGGAATGGTATTGACTGTTTTATTTCTTCCTCCTTAAAAAGAAGGTAGCTTTATTGAAGTATACTTTACATACTCTAAAATTCACTCATTGTAAGTGCACAGTTCAATGACTTTTAGTAAACTTACGGGATTGTGCAACCATCGCCACAGTCCCATTTTAGGACATTTCTGTCAAGATATACCCGTGGCAATACGCACATGAAAATTTGCTCAACATCGTTAGTTCATGAGGCAAACGCAAATCAAAACCACACTGAGGGGCACCTGGGTGGCTCAGTGGGTTAAGCATATGACTTCAGCTAAGGTCATGATCCCAGGGTCCTGGGATTGAGTCCCTGCATCAGGCTCCCCGCTCAGCGGGGATTGTGCTGGTCTCTTTCCCTCTGCTGCTCCCTCTGCTTGTATTCTTTCTCTCTCTCAAACAAATAAATAAATAAAATCTTTAAAAAACCGCACTGAGATACCAGTAGGATGGCTGTAATAAAGAAGATGGACAACATCAAGTACCGTGAGGATTTGGGAAAACTGGAACCTCATACATTACTGACGGGAATGTAAAATAGCATACTTGCTGTAGAAAACAGTCTGGTGTAAGAAAGAAAAGTTTTGCATCTGTTTACCATAAAACCTAGCAATTCCATGCCTAGGTGTCTTTCTTTCAACTTTCTATCTCAAAAAATTTCAAACCTACAGGAACATTACAAACACAGTTCCGTGAGTATGTATATACCCTTCATCAGTTGTTAAATACTTTCCCTTATGGGATTTCTCTTTCTCTCTCTTTTTACACATACAATCATGTGCACTTTTTAGTAAACTAAACTGGGAGTAAGTAGCAGATACTATGACGCTTCACCCTTGAATACTTGATCACGTATCACCTAAGATCAAGGGCATTTACTCCATGACCACAATTCAGTGATCACACTCACGAAATTTAATGATGGGGCACCTGGGTGGCTCAGTGGGTTGGGCCTCTACCTTCAGCTCAGGTCATGATCTCAGGGTCCTGGGATCGAGCCCCGCATTGGGCTCTCTGCTCAGCAGGGAGCCTGCTTCCCCCTCTCTCTCTGCCTGCCTCTCTGCCTACTTGTGATTTCTCTCTCTCTCTGTCAAATAAATAAATAAAATCTTTAAAAAAAAAAGAAATTTAATGATGATATAATCCTGTTATTTAATATACACTCCTTAGTCAAGCTCCTCTAATATTCTATACAACTGCTTTAAAGATTCTAGCACTCAGTCAAAGACAATACATTACATTCATTTTTCACATTTTTAAAGACTTCTTTATGCTAAGGAAGTTCCCCAGCCTTTGTGTGAGTGTGTACATGTATATGTATGTGTGACTATGTGTGTGTGAGAGAGAGCGAGAGAGAGGAAGTGTGTGTGTATGTGTATGTGTGTGAGGGGGTGTATGCATTTGCATATGCATATGTGTGTGTGTGTGACTGTGTGTGTTTTATGCCTTTCACGTTTTTAAAACGTCCAGGTCAGATGTTTGGCAGAACATCCCATATGCAAGTGCAAGATGGATTGGTCTGATTGTGCCTCCTGACTTGATTGAGGAGAGCCATTTTTGGCAGGAGTACTATACAAGAGATGCTGTGTCCTTTTTGGTCATCACACCAAGATGTCATGATGTCAGCATGTGCCATCATTCATGATGTTAAGGGAGACACATTTTAAAGTCACTTTGGTGAGAAGAGTCACTTACTGCTGGAAACCCAGCCTGGAAGTGGATTTCCTATTGACGAATAAAATGCCTTGTCATATCCGGTGGGCTGTCCGCGGATGCTGAGTGCCTGCTCATGCACACTCTTGCATGCTTACGTGAGGTGCTAGCGTACTAAAGTGAACAGACATGGCCCCTGCTCTCAAAGGGGCTAGCACCTGGAGGGAGAAACTGCAGGACACATAATCCCAGAGCAGCGTGACAAGTGCTAAGACTGAGGGTGTGCACAGGGTCAGACGGATGAAGGAGTTGTGGGTGCTGATCGAGGTGGCATTACTGATGATTACTGGCATTAGAGGATGAGTCTTTTTTTCTTCGTCAGACCCTTAAGACTGGCTTTGTATCTACCACCGTCTCTCTCCCCACTGTTTTTCATTCTCTTTTTCTGCAGTCCAGTCCAATCTTGGAAAGGGATAGACTTAATTACAACCCTGCCTATACTACTTTTGGGCTGTGTGACCTTGGCCAAACCCCAGTTTCCTCAAGTGTGATGGATTTATAGTAGTACCTCCCCCACCTGGGCCACTGCACCCATTTAGTGAGACAGGACGTGCAGTACAGGGCCTGGGGGAAGAGGGATCACTACATTTGAGCTATTGTCATTGTTCTTTTTATCTCAAGCTGCTTTTCAGGCCTTACCCTCTGCACAAAGTGTTATCTGTCCCTCCCCCTTATGCTGATGCCCCCTTTGTGTAGGACATCTATTTTCTTTTTACAGCGTGCTGTCTTAGGTGCTGCCCTGCCCATACGATAAACCCCTGGCAGTGTCATTGATTTTGATAGTTCCAGCGCAGGTTGGAAGGAGTGGAAACCCCAATCCCATCTCAAGAGAACTTCTCGTACTCCTGTCACACGAGTCACTTGTCAGCGTGAGCCAGGTAGCTATGGATAATATTGGGTTGGTTCTGGCAGCCTTCTTGGGAATGTCTTATCTGTTCAGTTGCTGACCTAGATAGAAGGTCATTAAGGGCTCTATAGGTCAGTTTGTGATCAGTAGAGATTGGGAGATATGTGTGTGTGTGTGTGTGTGTGTGTGTGTGTGTGTGAGAGAGAGAGAGAGAGAGAGAGAGAGATTAATTCAATATCAGGATCTTCTCAGCTCAGAAAAGGTGTGCCCTTATTGCTTTTGACAACATCAAACTTAGAGGAAATGGAATTTTCATGAGTTTTCTCACACTTGAGTCATTCTCTCTATCAGACAGGGCCCCAGCAGGAAACAGATGACATACTCATGTTAGGATAATTCAAGGCAGCTTTAATAATGGGACACAGGTATGGCAGGGTATAAGGAAAATGGGTCTAGAGATGTGAGGGAAGGAACGGTTGGTGGAATCCTGAAGGAAATTGATGTGGTGGCTTGGAGAGAGGATGGGGTATAATATCCCAACCTCACTTCTCTCTCCCTCTGTTTGCATTATTATGAAGCCTGGGGGAAAGGGAGCCCCTTGGTGGCATTTATCAAGGTCCATTTCTGGGGCAGAGGACAGAGTAGAGAAGGATGAAGGGTAGATCTTGGGGGACAAATGGGAGACATAGGTCATTTTCCCACACAATGTCTGTAAATTCTGTTGGATATATCCCCTCTACTTATTAATTGTTTGCTATTTTTTAAACCAATGTACTTTTTATTTTATTTATTTATTTATTTTTAATATTTTATTTATCTATTTGACAGACAGAGATCACAGGTAGGCAGAGAGGCAGGCAGAGAGAGAGGAAAGGAAGCAGGCTCCCTGCTGAGCAGAGAGCCCAATGCGGGGCTCGATCCCAGGACCCTGGGATCACGACCTGAGCCGAAGGCAGAGGCTTTAACCCACTGAGCCATCCAGGTGTCCCGAACCAATGTACTTTTTAAAAAAATTTTAATTTCTTTTCAGTGTAACAGAATTCATTGTTTATGCACCACACCCAGTGCTCCATGCAATACGTGCCCTCCATAATACCCACCACCAGGCTCCCCCAGCCTCCCACCCCCAGCCCCTTCAAAACCCTCAGATTGTTTTTCACGGTCCATAGTCTCTCATGGCTCTTTTTAATTTAATTATATCTATTTCAAAAGAAACAACAAAAAATATCACAACCAGTTTCATTAGCCATAAATGGAAGGTAACTAAAAAGAAATATAAAAACAAAGCCATATATAATCCTAGCTAGGTACCTTTGGATCAGAGCTTAAGGATCAGAGCCAGAGTTCAGCTGGGCTTAAACTTGGAAACTGTCCAGAAAGAGATGTTAAGGACATTGCATTCACAGACAGATACATTTTCCTTGATGTAATCAGGAAGATGAAAGGGGAGTTGGAAAGGGACTGTAGTAGATCGAACAGTATCTACCGGCAGGTGTGTTCAAGTCCTAACCCAGGGTACCTGAGATTATGACCTTATTTGGAAATAAGGTCTTCTTTATAGATGTTATTAAGTTAAGGATTCTGGATGAGGTCATCTTGATTTAGTGTAGGTCCTAAATCCAATGCTCGGTGTCCCTAAGAGGAAGGAATGGGTGTTTGAGACACAGACACACAGAAGGAAAGGCCATGTGAAGACCGAGGCAAAGAGTGGAGCGTCTTGTCTATAAACAAAGAGAGGCGAAAAACTGCCGGCAGCTGGAGGGGAGACATGGAACGGATTCTCCCTCAGAGATGGCAGAGGGAACAAATCCTGCTGACACCTTGATTTTGGATTTCTGGTCTTCAGAACTGAGAGAGAATATATTTCTATTGGTTTAAGCCAATGAGTTTGTGGCGATTTGTTACAACAGTAAGAAACTCTATAGGGATAGCTCTCATTGCAACTCAATGTCATTTAATGCCAGGCTTATGTCTCCTTAAAATCACCTTCATAAAGTCCTCTCTAGGACCAGTGGTTGAGTGTTCCCTAGGCTTTGGGGAAAGAATGCATTTGGATCATCAGTTTCTCTAGAGCAGGACTTTTGTCCCTTTGTTATGTCCCCAGTCCCTGGCATGGTGTCAGGCACAGAGTACCTATGCTGAGCGTACTTAAGTGTTGAATGGATGAATGAACACCAAAAGGGAATTAATGGTATCAGTCAAAGTTATGGTTGAAAATGACAAACTTAACAAGTACCGTAAGATGAATTCAAAGACTGTGGTCTGGATTTCCATAGAAATCACCAGACCTGTTAAGGAAATTGAGTGGCTTGATTATACTGATGCTGTCTAGAGGTCATCATCATTGCCTTCATCACCAGTGGTAATAATGATAGTTGATATTTATTGAGTGATTGCTTTGTTACTAGGCATTGTCTAACTGTCTTCTGTGCATGATCTCATTCAAGCTTCACTGGTACACTATGAAGTAGATCCTATTACTTATTGCCATCTAACAGATGAGGAAACTGAGGCTGTGGTTTCAGTAACTTGCCCAAGGCCACACAACTCCCGTGCTTTTTACCACCATGCCCTGCTACCACCGATGAGCATTTATTGTGTACCTCTTGGGTGTCTGTCTAAGCTCTTCCTTTTCCTGGGAACTTCACCTTCCCCAAGTTGCCACAAGATACAGTGGTTGGCTTCCCAGCAGCCAATTCTGTTCTATGAGGTCATGTTCCTTGACCATAGCTGATTGATCCAAGGATTGAGCACCTGACCAATCAAGGCCTCTACCGGTGATTCAGAATTGGGACTGAGAAACAGGGAGCTGTATCTTACTCTGTGATGTAGGCAGGTGCTGAGTAGCCATGGTTTCTGTGTTGTAGATGGAAAAAAAAAAAATACCAGAAGAAAGCAGCCTACAGGGAGAGAGAAGAATGAGGCACATGTTCAGATCTAAGAGAGAACTTCTGGATTTCCCATAGCAGTGCATATGAGCCCCCTGGAATCTTGTGGAAATGGACCACACCCTAGTCTTTTGTTCCAGCCCAGTCATACAGTCTGGCAGCATCCCTGTCCTTGGATTCTGTCAGACATAGGGTGCATCTGTATCCTTAGGGGAACTTGCCACTTTTCCTTAAGCTACCACAGGGAATTTCTATTACTTGAAGTCAAGATTCCTAACCACAATGTAGTTGGTGGGAGTTCTGTGCTGGGGTCAGGGACCCACAGCTGTTGTCTCGGGACATGATAATTGTTTTTATGTATGCGTCCCTAACTAGATTCCAGAGACCATGTTGTGGGCCTCTTGCAGCCAGGTTGTATCCTGGTCATCATTGAGTCCCCTGCACCTTGCATAGAGGTGGCAGTCAAGACAGGTTTGTTGAGTGAATAAAAGAAAGAACAGGGACGCCTGGGTGGCTTAGTGGGTTAAGCCGCTGCCTTCAGCTCAGGTCATGATCCCAGGGTCCTAGGATCAAGTCCCGCATCGGGCTCCTTGCTCAGTGGGGAGCCTGCTTCTCTCTCTGCCTCTGCCTGTTTGTGTTCTCCCGTGCGCGCGCTCTCTCTCTCTCTCTCTCTCTCTCTGATAAATAAAATCTTTAAAAAAAAAAAATAAAAATAAAAGAAAGAACATCCATGGAATGCATTAGTCCTGAGGGCAAGTCTCAGCTCCAGCAATGACTTTCTAGCTGAGTTTCTTACCTTATAAAAGTATTACTCCATTTGTTACAGGGTTGCTGTTGAGTCTTTGATCTGTTACATTTCTCAGGATCCTGTGTCTTTATTGTTCAGTGCTAAGAAAGAGTTCCTCGCTTGATTATATTTCTATTTTGGTTTTGCCTAGTAGGAAACTTACAGCCCAATTTGTGGTTTATGTAGTGGTTGAGTGTGAGTTTGTGGGTCTCATTCTACCCTCTGTTCTTGACTTACTTCTTTTAAAATTTTTTTCTTGTTTCTTACTTAATATGTATTTTTTTCATCTCTTATTTAAATGCTGTTTGAAACCCTTGATAGAATGAAATGGGATATATACCCCATAAAATGACAATAAAAAATAATAATGAGTTTAGAATACATTACAAATTGCTAGAGGACTTTGTTGGTTTCCTAGGATAGCCACAAAGTGAGTGGCTGAAACAACAGAAATTTATGCTGGAAGTCCAAGGTCACAGTGCTGGCAGGGTGGATTACTTCTGAGGGCCATTAGGGTGAATCTGTTCCATGCCTCTCCCTAGCTCTGGTGGTTTGCTGGCCATCTTTGGCATCCATTGACTGTAGAAGCATTACCTTGATCTCTGCCTTCATCATCACACGTCATTCTCTCTGTGTGCTTCTCTGTCTCCAAGTTTCCTCTTTTTACTAGGACATCAGTCATACTTAATTAGAGCCCACCCTACTCCAGTATGACCCATCTAAACTAATTATGTCTGTCATGACGCTATTTTCAAAAAAGGTTATATTCTGAAGTACTGGGGGTTAGGACTTCAAAACAGGAATTTGTGAGGTGGGGGGGACACAATTCAACCCCTAACAGGGATCTTGAGTAAACGATTTCCTCTCTGGGCCTGTTTTCTCACCTGTAAAATGGGGATGCTGGAATGGATGATCTCTAAAGGGTTTTTGATTCTCACATTTGATGTTTTTTGAATATTCTCTGTTCCTCCTAGAGAGTCATTGTTCCAGTGAGAAAGCAATCTAAAATTTACATTAAAGGTTAGTAAGATGATCTCTCATGGGTTTCTGCCTGTTTACAGGACTCTGCAGAGGGATCAAGTAAATACTGTCCTGTAGAACAAATCACTCCTGTGGGGGCAGGGGCAGTTGTGGATGTTGCCCCATTGCCTCCTAATCATTCCACATCTGCAGCTGCCTCCTCCATCTGCAGACACAGCAGGCCTAGGGAGGTCTCCACCTGGCCAGCTCATGTACTGCTGACATGCTGTGGGAAGGCCGGAGGGCAAGGGATAATTAGAGGACAGACTCCTTCTGAGATCAGTGCTACAGACTTGAGGGCCCCTCTGATTGGGGAGCACATCAGCCAGGCAGCTCTGTCTGTTTTCTGCATTCTGCAGCTCAAGACTGAATGCACAAGTATTTTCCTGTGGGAGGAAAGGCTCTGGGCTAGATGGCTTGCCAGGAGCTTTCCCTTGGGTTGGGTACACACACGTCTCCCACCTGCACAGGTGCTAGGAGAGAGTGCATCCCTCTTTGCATCAGTAATCAACTTTGTGCTGCCCTGGGCTAGGTCTGATGACCTGAATGAGTTAAAAATCTGGATGTCTGCTCACACTTCCCCCCCCAAGAGCAGTGTGGTGAGTTAGAATCTCTGTCTGCAAACCAGAGAAGGTGGTATGACTAACATAAGCAAGAAAGGGGGCTTATTGGGAGGATGTAGGGGAACTCTCAGGGTTGAAGGGAAAGCTGGAGAACCAGACAGCTCCAGAGGATCTCAACAGCTGATATTGTTCAACAGGCTTGTCTGGAATCAACAGATAAAGAAATTAATGAAAATCTGCCATCTTTGCTGTCCCAGCTGAGTTTAAGAAAGAGTATGATTGGCTGAGTTTATATCATGAATCTGCTTTCCCAGTAATACAAGCACTTCAAAGGGGAGACCTGCAGAAACATCCAGAGCCCTTTTTGGCTTCTGTAGTCCAGAGGTGTGTACTCTGACTGATAGCCATACC
The DNA here is from genome assembly GCF_002288905.1 of Enhydra lutris kenyoni. NCBI lineage: Eukaryota > Metazoa > Chordata > Mammalia > Carnivora > Mustelidae > Enhydra > Enhydra lutris. The sequence continues at coordinate 11,549,966 of NW_019154129.1, read as the reverse complement.
AAGATTGCACAGAGAGCAGGGAGAGAAAGGCCTGTAGCTAACACAGAGTGCTTACTGTATACAGAACTCTATCCATGGTTCTCCACCACGGTGGCTCTATTATCTTTTTAGGTTTAGAGATTTAGAGGAAATGGAAGCTCAGGGAGGGGTTAAGTGTTTTACTTAAGGTCACCCTGGGGGTCAAAGGCAGGGTTGGGATTTGAACCCAAGTCTGTCTAGGTCCAGCAGTATTGCTCTTTTTGGTAATGTGTTCCTGTCTTCTGTTGCTGCCAGTTTGCCTAACATGGTGAAAAAGAAGAGCTATAAACATGAGTACAGTTTGATCAGGGATCCCAGCAGTTCTTGGCCCCAGAAATAGGTTAAGGAATGGGCCAACTGGGTAGCTGCCCAGAAGGCCAGGTTATAAAACAGCCCCAGAGGTATTACTAGAAGGAAACAGCTTTGTTCTTTTGTCCATCATTTCTCCTGTAAAAGGGGCTGTCAGGGACTACTAGAAATGATACACTTTGAATAACTGCTTGGGGTGGGGCAGGGGCAAGCTGAGTAATTTGTAGGGTCTGCAAAATAAAATGCGAGGCCTCTTCTTAAAAAATTAAGAATTTCAAGGTGGCAACAGCAGAGCACTGAGTGTGGAGCCCTGTGTGACTTTACAGGTTTCACACCAGCAAGGCTGGCCCTGGGTTGGAATGAAGGTAAATGGTGGCCGAACTCTTGGCCAAGAAGGACAATCCTAGTTACCTGCAGGGCTCCTCTGCTTTGTGCCAGGTTGTTTCCTTGCTTAGTCTGCACACAGGTGAGTCACTCTCAGGTGAGCCTGCATGTCTTCACGCAGAGCTAGAGAGGCCACCAAGGCACAGAGAAGGTGCTTCTAGGTCTGAAGGATGGGTCTTTTTACAACACGCAGTTCATGAATGACCGCAGACATCACCTGACCATTCTGAGAGTAGTTTCAACAGCAGGTGAATAATGGCAGAATAGCACTTCATTCGCAGAACTAGTAAAGACACCACCACAGTTAATATCTCAGTTAATATTGAGAATCTACTATGTGCAGGTATGTTTCAAAATTTATCTTGTTTAATTTTGTCCTCTCTTTCCAGCTTCAGACACAAGAACCTTTTAGTTCCTTAAAAGTACCATGGAATTCAGGGCTTCTACATAGCTTCTTTCCTCTGTTTGGAACATTCTTCCCTTTTCTCCTTTACCTGGAAAATTCCTCACTCTTTGGGTCTTAGCTGATCTGACCTTTCCCAACCCTCACAACTAGGATTGTACTGTTGAATTGTGGCTCTTCTTATATACACGGGCCTCGTCTCTCTAATTGCTATTTCACCAGGACCAGAAGAAGCAGGGGTATCTCCCCTGGGTTGCTGGGGGCCCCCAAGGTACTTCATCTCTTGATTGCTTTGATGAGTCTGTCCACTCATTTCTCCTCGAAGGTGTTTGCTCAAGTGGGCCACACAGGCCGACAGAGCTCTCCCCTGGAATCACAGCTCTCAAATTGTCTCCTTTGCCATCCTGGTAGGAGCCTTCATCTAGAAACCACAACCGAACTCAGAACTGAATTGTTGATTTTTCCAAGAGAAGGAAAAACCAACTTAGAGCTGGTAGTTCTTTCCTCCCTCCCTCAGGAATTCCCCGACTCAGGATACCAGAAGCGGAAAACAGCTGCCTGATTCCTTTAATTAGGAAGGCATTGGAGGATGTTTTGAAAAATGTCAGTGCTTAGGTTGCCCATAGCTTCATTAATTTTTAAGTTTCCTTCACATTTTTAGGGATAATTCCTCTTAGAAGTTCCAGCTGAGTGCTAGGTTTTACTTGAATTTGTGCTGGTTTGAGATGTGAATATACCAGTAAGCCTCTAGGGTGAACAGGGAAAGCAGAGAGCCATTGTGCTTTTTTCCTTCCTTCTCTTGACAACTGAAAAGTTGTGCAGCTGTCACTCATTTTCTAGGAAAAAAACCAAACTGGTCGCTGATTGACTTGGCAATACCTAGGAAATATTCTAGTTCCAATTATAGGCTGCCAACGGCAAGTATGGCCTTGGCCAAGGAACCAGCTTCTTTGGCCCCCAGTGCCAAGGGACTGGCAGTAGGACCAGCATTTTATGTTCCTAGAGAAGGTTTTGTTGTATATGATGATAGTCACTTCATTCTCTATCTAAAAATATCTCCCCAACAAATCCTTGAAATTCTACTTTTTGGAACTCATTCCCTTGCTACCAAGCATTCATGTTCTCCAGGCAGCTCTGGAAACCTTCGGTACTTACTTCTCCTTAGGAAACTCCAACTAGCTATAAAGACTCCAAAGAATGAGCCTGCTTCATGTCAGCATCCTCACTAAAAACGCTATGAGGTAGATATTGCTTTTCAGTGGGAATGTGGAGGCCCAGAGAGAGGGCAATTAACTTGCTTATACAACTGGTAAGTGGCAGAGTTGGGATTTGAACCCAGTCTGTCTGTCAATGCTACTTCCTGAAGTCCTTGCATTATGCCATGTTGACTGATGGGGTCATATAAGAAGCTGGGTAGATGCCAAGGAAGAGGAAGCTTCATTTGGATTGTGTTGATTTGGATTCCTCAAAAAGCAGACTCTCTGTGATGAGGGTTTAGGGGAAGGGTTTATTTGGGGTGATCTCATGATGAAAGAGGGGAAGAGGGATGGGGAAAGAAGGAAGGAAGGAAGGTGTAAGTCAAGGGTGCTCAATCAGTAGGGCTCCCGGAGGGGGTACAAGTGACACAGAACACTCTTAAGAGTTTTCCCATCTGATGTCCATTGGTTCTCATCTCTCACTGGTTGAGGGTCACTCCGGGGAGGGTGTCACTCTCTGCAACTCCCAGGCTATCCAGGACACAGGATGAGCATTCTCCTGTGCCTGAAGCATTCTCCCAGGCAGAGAGATGCAGGTGCTTGGTGTAGGGATATGCTGGTGTTGGGGGGAGCTGTCACCCGAAGCTTCTGGTGACTGGTGAGTTTGCCTGAGGGGTATGGGTTTCAAGGACATCTGCTACGTGGACGGTGGGATGGGGAGGGGGAAGAAAGAACCCAGGGTGAAATCAATAGTATCTTTGGGGTATTAGATTTTTGTAAACCCTCCCTGATAGATGTTCCTATAATATTTCAAATCTTATACAAGGAATAATTACAGCCTAGCTAACATCTATTACATGCCTGCTCTGTGCCAAGCATCATGCTAAATAGTTATATACATTATTTCACTTAATTCTCTTGACCGCCCCACGAGTTAGAGACTGTTAATATCTTGATGTTGCTGATAAGCAGGGTCCCACATACAGAAAGTAGCGCAGCAGAGTCTAAAACTTGGATCTACTTGTTTCCTTAGTTGTAATACTCAACCTCCAGTCTAGTGAGGTTTAAATCAGTCTGAAATAAGGAGAGGGTTTTTTTTTTTTTTTTTCCCACATGCTCTTTGATAGAACCCTGGACAACAAGAAGATCCACACCTCACTCGTTTGACCTTGGCTTATAGGAGTTCCCCATTTCTTATTCCATTGAGATGTATGGGTTTCATAAGGGTCCTTCTAAAGCAAGGAGGATCATTAAATGAGAAAGTTGGCCACAGTCAGAGAGACCCACATGAGCTTCAACTGGTAACAAATCAGGTCAGACCATTAGATTTGTCATAAACATATGACAGATGGCAATTCCCTGGTCTCATACCCAACCTCTGGGAGCTATCTGTTTGAATGATGTCACTGCATAATGTTTGAAGCTGCTAATGTGATTATCTTGAATCATTGGAGAAACATGAGGCTTGAACAGATTTCATAATAACTTTCTTTACGCTTGCGACTGCATTTTCATCTCAGCTCTGTTCTTGTACAAGGAAAACCTCCCAGTTTCTTCTCCTTAGCTCTTGCAATATTAATACTGATAAGAATTGCTTTGCAATGTGGAGGCAACTGACCGATGTGGGTTTGCACTCCCCCCCCCTTCCTTCCTTGTTTTCCTTGAGTAAAGTGTAATAAAGCAAATTGCCTACCTTTACAGCAAGGTAAAATAACATCTATTTAGGGGAACTTTAGGTGAAAGTATGCTTCCTCCGTATTGGGTAATCTAATTCAGCAGCTCTTGCTTAGCTTTTATCTTCGGTGATTTAATGAGCTGCAGTACATGGTTTTGTAAAACTCTCACCATCATGCACGTTTCTGAACTCCATTTAAGAGACGAAAGCACAAATGCCATCCTTCAAAGAATTCTGGCCTTTGAAGGGGGCAGGAAGAGGTTGGCCCTTGGTGGTATGGTTTCATGGGGACCTCTCTAAGCAGGAGGCCGCGGCATGGATTCCTTCCCTTTAAATATAATCCAGGGTCTTCTGGGCTCTTCTCGTCCATTCCTGACCTCCACACATGCTGTCTTGTCAAGAAAGGCCATCCCATGGCAGTTCATTCCAGTTTTTACATAATACGTGCCAGGAGGAGTTCCTTTGCCTCTACCCTCAATTCTTTCTGCTGTAACTTCAGTTTATGTTTTTTGCGTATTCTCAGGAGCAGTGAAGAAACAAGGGACACAGGGGTTTTACAATTTTAAGTGAACCACGTTTCTATCTCTATCCCAGCCTTCTTTATCCTTGTAAGGTCTATAAAGATCCTTGGAATAACTGGGGACAGGCAGCTGACAGATAGATGTGCTTCCCCTGATCACAGCATTTACAGAGGACCGACAGAGTGCCAGACGCTGTGCTGGAGTGTCCTCATGGATGGCTTTATTCAACACTGTGGATACCTTTATGGTATATGCTGCGATCCTCCCTTTTATAAAGAGGGAAACTGAGGCACAGAATGTTCAGGAATACACCTACATGTTTATACCTTTAGAAAATGCTAATGCTGAGGGGTGCCTATGTGGTTCAGTTGGTTGGGTGTCCGATTCTTGATCTCAACTCAGGTCTTGATCTCAGGGTCATGGCTGGGCCCTGTTTTGGGCTCCATACTGGGTGTGGAACCTACTTTTAAAAAAAGGTGCTAATGCTGAGAATCCATGCTCCTAACCTTGTGGCAAAATCCCTCCCTCAACCCCCACCCCGGTAAGGTGGGCAAAACTACTTCCGGACCCTTTAAAAGAGCTACAGATACTTTCAGAGCACACCTAGGTAAATAGGTGGGTCTCAGTCAGAACATTGTGTTTGGTTGGAGTCACCCTTTTCCTTCCCTTATATCTTACCTTATCTTCTAATTAGGGAGATAGTCCTGCTCTATAGGAGCTATTCTTTCAAATGATGGAATATAGATGGCTGTAAATATGAGGAAAAACAGCATGACAGGATCATGGGCAGTTTGGAATAGTTTCCTATCCATGCAGCCCTGAACTTGGATATGGTTTCCTCCTGTGGGCTTCATTTTATACATTCATTCCATTTATTGAACACTTACTACAGGCTGGGCACTGTTCTATGTGCTAAGGAGATAGCAGGGAACACAATCGATGAAACTACTGCTCAGTACACTCCTGCCCACTTTGAGAATCTAAACTCTGCAGGTCACGCTCCCAGTGTCACTTCTGCAGAATGTGGAAATGGACCAGCTGTGTTCTCTCTTTTCAACACAGCCTAACCATGGAGAACCAGATCTGCAACAGACCAAGTCCTGAGCTCAAGACTGAGAGGGCACTTACATGAGTTTCTATTTTCTTTCCCTTTCCTTAGTTATTCAAATATTTGAGTACCTCCTTTGTGTCAGATGCTATGAATTATGGATGACATGAACTAGGAGAAGACACTGCCTGGAGCAAAGATGCTAATTGACCTCCCGGTCCATCCTCCCCTTCTCATAAATCCTCTTGGCCCCCAATTTTTAGTGGGTGCATGACTTCCCAGGATCAAGACCACATTCATTATCTGCTGTTTTAGATGGCATTGTCTCTCCAAATCCGTAAGTCGATGCTCTATTCCTAGCATCTCAGTATGTGACTATGTTTGGAGATAGGACCTTTAAGGCTTCCATCAGGATGGACCCTAATCCAACATGGCTAGTGTCCTTATAAGAGGAGGAAATTTGGATGCAAGAGAGACACCAAGGATGCATGTGGAAGAATGAGGCCAACAGGAGGACACACTGAGAAGGTGGCCATCCGCAAGCCAAGGAGAGAGGCCTCAGAAGCAGTCAAACCTGCCAGTCCTTGATCTCAGCCCTCCAGAGTTGTGAGAAAATACTTTCTGTTATTTAATTCACTCCATCTGTGGCACTTTGTTATGGCAACCCTAGAAAACAAATACATCTGTCTCCTCTGCAGGCAAGCATGGTCATGCAGCTAAGTGCTGGTTGGGGGTCATAAGCAGGGGAGTGTGTGCACGTTCTGGATGGTTGATGTAAAAGGAAGGCATATCCCAATCTTCTCCCTTTGCTCCATCCCTCTCATGGAAAGTAGGCTTGCTCATGATCCATCTTGGTCACATGGCAAGGGTTTTCTAGAATTTGGGGAAGAAGCATGTCCCCTATGTCACATTGGTCATGGACTCTTATGCCCTGGCTCTTATGTGAAAGACAAACTTCCATTATATTTAATTCACTGTTATTTGGGCCTGTGTGACCTCCTTCAGTGTGAACTAGAGTTCACAGTAGGTTGGTGAAATGGGAAGCTTCTCACCAGGAAAATTTTCTTTCCCATTTTGAACACAGTGATGTGACCTTTCTCATGGCATGCTTTTAATGGATAAAATAGCATATATAGCTGTCCACAGACTGGGACACATCTGTCAAGATAAAGCTTCATAATAAGGCTTTGGTGTTACTTGTGGGTGCCTATTTTTTGGCAGCTTCAAGGTGTCATGGCATACACAGTTTACTCGGTCAGAGAGACATATATCCACAGTTTTAGATCAGTAATGACCTGTGTTTCCTGTGATACAGAGATAAAGAGGCCTGGGGGTTGAGAGGAAGGAAATAGCAGCTTCACCTAGGGAGTTCAGGGACGGCTTCCTGGCAGAGGTGGCGTTTGAACCAGTACTTGAAGGACAGACAGAGTTTGGATGTGCAGAAAATGTGAGGAGGAATTCCAGGTGAAGGGAAAGACACAAGTGTGGAGAAGGATGGGGTTTTGTATGAGGAGCAATGAACAAGTTGAATTGGATAAAACACAATGTGTGTGAAGGGGGAAGTCAAAATGAACCGTTCTTGCAGGCATTCAGCCTCTTGAAGTGGCTGGGGGTTAGGGTAAGAGGTTTTTTTCTTTGTCTTGTTTTGTTTTTTAGATTTTACTTATTTGTTTGACAGAGAGAGACACAGTGAGAGAGGGAACATAAGCAGGGGGAGTGGGAGAAGGAGAAGCAGGCTTCCTGCTGAGCAGGGAGCAAGACACAGGGGCCCAATCCCAGGACCTTGGGTTCATGACCTGAGCCAATGACTGAGCCACCCAGGTGCCCCAGGTTAAGAGGTTTTGAATGCTGGAGGTATAATCTGATGCTTACTCCAGAAGGGAAAAGGAAGTTTCTGAACATGTTTTAACATAGGAGTGGTAAAAACCAGACTTTAGGAGATGTGATTTATCCGTGCTGTATGAGAGATTAGGGCTTGGCAAACTATAGCTTGCTCTATGAATCCTGCCCATAACCTGTTTATGTATGGTCTGTGAGCTAAGAAGGGCTTTCGCGTTTTTTTTTAGAGTTGAATTAAAAAAAAAAGAAAAGAAGAATGATATTTTGTGACATGTGGAAATTATATGAAATTTAAATTTTGGTGCCCATAAATGAAGTTTTGAATTCTGCCAGTAAAAATTTTATGGAAACGTGTTTTCTTTCTTGTTACATAAGGATCAATGTAATATACTCAGTTTTGCCTCTTGGCCCACAAAACCCAAAATATTTACTATTTGGCCTTTACAGAAGAAGTTTACAAATTCTTGGAATAGTTGACAGGGCAGAGAGCCCAGTCGGGAATTCCAGAGGGGTGGCCATTCTGAGAGACCCAGGCAGTGGTTCCCAATCTGTGTCCTGTGGTGGAAACAGATTTTAAATGGGAAAAAAGGATTTTGTAGAGTATGTGTCTTCTAAATGTCCAGTTAACATAGAATTAGGCAGATCTCACTGCAGGACTTCTCAGAGCCTTTACCATGTTAATGTTCATTGTGACTATTTGAGAAGAGCGTATAGCATGCAGTTTTTCCCAAAGTTAATTGACCGTGGAACCGCCTTTCCAGCGACCAGTGTTTTGGGGAGCACAGTTTGGGAAATGTTGGTCTAGGGAGAGGCAGTAAGTGTGGAAAGAAGAGTGTGGATGTGGCCAAGGAGTGCAGCTGTAGAGTCTCCAGGACATATGGAAGGAGCAAGAGTCAAGAAGGAAACCAAGGCTTTCAGCTTGAGATTCTGGGGCTGCTGACAGTGACAGTGATGGGGGAGGTGGTGCTCTGGAGGGAAGCCGGGGGGAGAGGGAGGAGGGGACTGTGTGAGGTATATATGTGGAGCCCCCTGCAATGGTCCTTATCTGTGAAATGGGTAACAAGTCTTCCCAACATTCAGTGTTGTGAGGGATAAAAATGAGACAACATATGTAACGGCTTAGCTTATAGAGCCAGGCAAATAGTAGCAAGCATACAAATAATAATAACACTAATACGGTAATATTCACTGTGTATTAAGAACCAATCATGTGTCGGCACTATTCCAGGGATCAGCAAACTTTTCTTATAAAGGGCCAGAGAGTGAATATCTTAAGCTTTGCAGACCATGTGGTCTTATCTGAGCTACTCACGTCTGTCATAGTAATGCAGTGGCAATCACAGACGATCTGTAAACGGAGGGGCATGGTGGTTCTAAAGCCTTATTTACAAAAACAAGCTGTGAATTTGGTCTGCCAGCTGTGGTTTCACACCCCTGCATTATGCTAAGCAGTTCTGGGGTTGAACTTCCTCAAAGCCCACAACTGCCATGTGGGGTGGAAATTCCTCTACTGGCCACTGAACTTGTCCAAGTTCAGAGCTGGCCAGGAGCGGGGACAGCTTGGCGGCAACCTGGGCAAGTCGACTCCAAGAGTACTGTCTTTTATCGTTGTTGCTGATTTGTTTATTTTTTGCATGTTGTAACAATATCAACTTATCATTTTCCACTACCAGGTTATAATACACTTTATTGTCTATTTCAGCGAGAGCACACTGTTAACTCTTACATTGATTACTCTTGCGTAAAGTCTTACGTGCTACTGTTTTGTTGCGGCGGTTATTTCTGGCAGGTGGTTGTAAGTTTAGGCAGGAGCCTAGATGAGGGGACCATGGGGTTGGGAATTACCTGTGTGGCTGTATTCTTGGCTTCATTTCCCAGGGGAGGGTGCGTATATGGGGCGTCTTCATTGATGAGAATGCTGGGAGAGGAATCAGGGCTGGAGCCCAGGGATGAGCAGGCAGGATGGTGGTAGGAGAGTTGGTAAGGCCAAGGGCGGAAGAGGGGAGCCATTTTAAGGAAGAAGAGATGGTCTATAGACTAAATGTTTCGGAAGCACATTTTCAGTAAGAGCAGGATCTCTAAGACTCTCGTGGATTTGCTGTTTGGGGTTTCCAAATATAGCAGATGGTCCGCTCTCATCCCCTTGGTACTCACCATTCTGGCCCATTCTAGTGGGATTATTTAGCAGCATCCAAGACTCTCTTTCATCCCAAGCACAAGGTAGACAGGAAGTGCCAGGGATGATGTCCCCAGAGCAGCTCTCAGCCAGGGGTGTTGTGTCTTGGCAGGGGGACCAGGTAACTCTGAGACATGTTCTACATTATCTCCCTGAGTTCTCCCACTTGAGTCCCGATAGCCTACATTGGTAGCCTGCTTGATGACATATCTGTACTGGCTTCTTTCCCTCCCCCGCCTCCCTTCTCCACTCTGGGATCACTTGTATGTTTGTCTCACAGTTGGCTTCTGGAGGAACCATAGCTAAGGGACCTGTAATCATCTAGAGAACAACATCAGGAAAGAGGCTGGGAGTCCATCACTCAAACATGCAGTCACAATTTTTTTTAAAGGTTTTATTTATTTGAAAAGAACAATAAGAAATGGGAAAAAAAGATTTTGTTTATTTGAGAGAGAGAGAGAGAGAGAGCACGCACCTGAGTTGGGGGCAGGGGCAGAAGGTGAGGGAGAAGAGATTCCCCACTGAGCAGGAAGCCTGAGGCAGGACTCAATCCCAGGACCCCCAGGGTCATGACTAAACTGAAGGCCTATCTTAAGTGACTGAGCCACCCAGGTGCCCCATGCTGTCGCTGATAATGACTGAGTACCTTTTGTGTCTGTCAATCACAGGGATAGGCCCTGGGGATACAAGTGTGAATAAGTGTCATGGTGCCTACCCTCGCCAATCCCAGGACCCAAGACTAGTGGGTGTGTTGGAGACGTACTCATAAAGCCCATGAAATAGCTACAAGGAGTAGAGTAAGTGCCTAAAGAAAGGGACAGAGTGTGGGGGATGGGAGGTAGTGGTGGTGGAGGTGGAGTTCTTTCTGAAGAGGTCAGGGAGGCCTTCTGGGGATGGATTCCCAAGGCTGAGACCTGAAAGATGAGAAGGAAACAGGCAAAGTGCAAGGGGAAGAGCCTTTGAGCTGAGAGAGCAGAAAGCACAAAGGTGCTAAGGCCAGAGGAAGCTTGGTGAGAAGAAGGAAAGGGGAGAAAGCCGGTGTGGACTACAGAGAGGGAGAAGGAAATGGAGGGAGAAGGAAAGACTATGAGTCAGGAGAGAAAAGCCGGGGTGGGGGTGGGGGGGGCGGAGCAGGGAGGTAGGGAGGTAGGGAAGGAGACAGGGAGGGAGACCCTGGGACCAAATTCTAACAGAGAGGAGGCGATTAATGGTGGGGCCTCTGCAGTCCCAGTCCCAGTCTCTGGCGAGGCTTGCCGCCCTAAGGAGGACTTAGTACTCATCAGAGAGGGCACAGGATGGACCTTCTGTCTTCCAACTTGTCAACAAGTGCTCCTAATTCTGACTCTTAGCAGCAGAATGAAAATAAATATGCAAAAGAGACTTTTGAAACATTCAGAGAACATTTTAAATACAAGTTTAAAACACAATAACAGGGTCAACATGCTTTCTCTTGAGAGCAGTTTTCCATTTGGAACCTTTTCTTACTTCTCACTAATAGGAACCCATTCAGGCAATTTTCCTTTCTTTCTTTCTTTCTTTCTTTTCTTCTTCTTCTTCTTCTTCTTCTTTTTTTTTAAAGACTCGTTTTAAAGCACAATGACCTTTACATTTTTTTTTTCTATAATCTTCCATGGTGAGAGCAAGACAATAGCACAGTGTCACGTTGCCTGCCAATCTGAGGGGGGAGAAAACTGAAAATCTAAAAAAAAAAAAAGGGTAGGGGGAGTAGACAAGAGACAATGCTGTTGCATGCTGTTGCTAAAGTTGCATTTTCTGGAATATTCAGCCATAGTTTTAGTATATGTGCTGCCGAAGCAAGCACTCAGCCATAGTTTCTAATGAGGAAGTAGGGTGACCAGCTGTCCTTTATGCCTGATACTAAGGGAGTCTGTGGGACTTGCAGAGTTTAAGCTGGGGACGTCCTTGGCCCGAGGGGACTAACTGGTTACTCTAGTCAAAATAGCACAATGGAATGTATCAGAAATGTGCTGTCTAGAACAGTCACCTAAGTGGACCCTCACTTTCCAACACTTGCATCCATACTCAGAGTCTTTATTTTTATCCAACTCAGAAGGAGGAGATAGCATCTCTTCTAAATCCCCAGAAGAAGCCCTAGTTAGCCCTGTTAAAGGCATCCCAGAGCAAAGAACTTAAAACCATCAGTATTAAATATCTGTGTTCTCTGAATAGCCTCTACCAGCCCTCTGGTAGGGTGACCTGCTATCTTACTTATGCCAGAGAATGCCAGTTTTTTATTTATTTATTTTTTTTTAATTTTTTTTTTTAAAGATTTTATTTATTTATTTGACAGAGAGATCACAAGCAGACAGAGAGGCAGGCAGAGAGAGAGGAGGAAGCAGGCTCCCCTAGAGAGCAGAGAGCTCGATGTGGGGCTCGATCCCAGGACTCTGAGATCATGACCTGAGCCCAAGGCAGCGGCTTAACCCACTGAGCCACCCAGGTGCCCCAAATGCCAGTTTTTTAGACACAGTATTTTCACTACTGAAACCAAGACAGCCCTGGATGAGACTGGAACAGTTGGTCACCCTCTAAGAAAGGAAAAGTTTCCAGATCCTGTTTCTGCCACCAGTGAATTGGGTTATTTACCTCAGGTGTGCTTCCAGAGCCTCAATTTTGTCATCTGTAAAATGGGAGATAATGGTAATGTCCCTGTCATTCTTACAAAGTATTTAGCATAGTGCTGGGCATGCAGTAAGTGCTCAATAAATGTTGCTTTTGTAATTCTGTGTTAGGCAGAGCAGAGATTTCAGGGGCTTGACATAGACCTTTCCCCCGTTGAAAATCTCTTCCTTACTCTGCTGTCTATATTTTTGTCAATAATGAGTCATTCCTTGAACTAAAGACTTCAGCTTTTCCACCAAAGTATCTCAGTGGCAGGGGATTGTGGCTTCATGTCATGAGGGGCCATGGCTGGAGGAGTGTAATGGAGGATTAGTCTGACTATAGGGGCAAGATTTACTTGAAGTTTCCAGTGTAATCATAAAGCCCGGGTAAATTTCATACTCAGTTCTGATTTCTGCCAATTTTTTACAAGTAAGCTCTGTGCCCAACATGGGTCTGGAACTCATGGCCCTGAAATCAAGAGTTGCGTGCTCTACTGACTGAGCCAGCAGGGCATCCCTAATTTCTGTCAATTTTTTTTTTTTTTAAATAGAAAGCAGTGTTTATAATTTTTTCCTAGTTGTTGTGTAGCTTTCCACATCCAAAAATGTCAGTGAAACATTGAGGAAGATCTGCATTATTTATTCTGTGAGTTATATTTGGGCTTTATAGGTTTGAGAAGTCTGGCTCTAATGGAAAGAGAATTGGCTCTGAATGAGATAGTCATTCACACTTAAGTCTAAACAAGTACAGGTATTAGAGAAGCTGCAGAAATTAGCAGAAATCACAGTGGTCTGGGAGTCAGGAGTGAGGAGACCAAAGCCCTCCCCTGGATTCTGCTACTTACATTCTGTGTGGCCTTAAGTGAATAACTTCCCCTCTCTGAGGTCTAGATACCAAATATAAAAAACAAATAGGATCAGATGAATGAATGGTTTATAAGTTTTTCTGGAGGACCACGGGCATCTCGGGGGAAAATGAAGCTGTACATTTTCCCCTCCAACCACCCAGCTCTGTTCAATCAAGGCCATCCCTTTTATCTGCTTTGTAAATTAGGATTCTGAGTAAGATTTCAGTGTTCTGCTGTTAACCAAGTCATAGAACTGCTGTACTGGGTTGTCTTTCATGTCTCTGCTGGCTAGAGGAAGCTCTGTTCCTTTGCCTCTTCCCTGGGGAATGAACACTTAGGGCTTTGGAGGAGGGAGAAATTACCACAGAGCAGGTGCCCTTGTTTTCTGTGAACCTGTGGGCCTGGGCATGGCCTCACACTGGGCAGTTTGAGGGCACTGGTGGGGAGGGAAAGGGCACAGCTACCAGCTGTGACAGGAAGCCAGTGACTAACGATGCGCTTCCCAATTTTGAGAGGGTTAAGGACAATTATTTATTTTGAGTGTGCCCCAGATTGTCGTCATCCTTCCCGTCCTTGGCAGAGACTCTGATGAGACCATCCTCCGCCTGGCTCTGCTTCCTGGCTGCTCCACTTCCCAAGTCTGACATGCTTGGAGCTTGATGCCTCAGCACATCCAGTTTACTTCCAGTGGGGGAAAAGGTGGGAACTACCTAAATGCCCACCAGCAGGGGGAAGGTTCCACACACGAAGGTACACCCATCCAAAGGAGCTGTTAAAAGAATGAAGGAGGGCGCCTGGGTGGCTCAGTTGGTTAGGCGACTGCCTTCAGCTCAGGTCACGATCCTGGAGTCCCGGGATCGAGTCCCGCATCGGGCTCCCAGCTCCACGGGGAGTCTGCTTCTCCCTCTGACCTTCTCCTCGCTCATGCTCTCTCTCACTGTCTCTCTCTCTCTCAAATAAATAAATAAAATAAAAAAAAATTAAAAAAAAAAAAGAATGAAGGATACATTTGTGTGACTAATATTAAGATATCCCCATGGTCTGGTTCAACTGTAAAGCAAGTTGCAGAAGCAAGGCCAAGTGCAGTCATCTTCATGCTAATGGCATACCTATATTTTCAGGGTTCATATGTAGGCAGGTGCTTAACAGAGGGTCTGGAAGTCTGCACACCAAGCTGATAATAGGGCTTACCTTTCGAGAGAAATGGGAGCAACAGCCATGGCTAATACCTAATGTGTGCCAGGATCCGAGCTAAGCATTTCTTAGGCATTGTCACATTTAATCCTCAAACATTTGAGGTGCATATGAGGAAACTGAGTCACAGAGAAGTTAAGGTATTCCAGGACACTGAGCTACTAAGGAGTGTTGCTGGGTAGACTGGGTCCAGAGTCTCTGCTTTGAACACTCTATGGCTTCAGTGGTGAAAAGGACTTCTGCTTTGTACTCTATATACTTCTTCCATATAATTTGAATATTTTATACTGAGGATGCACTCATGCATTATTTATATAATTTAAAAAATAGGAAATACTAGAGAGACAGAGTGTGCTTTGTGATGTCACCATCCTATGTCCCCAGAGCAGCTAATATGAGGAGGACATACTCAGCATTTGAGGTTTGGCAGCAGAGTTCTCGGTTCTTCTGTCAAACAGAGACAGAAAGCATGGTTTGAGTTATGCAGATACCCCTGGGTGAAGCAGCACATGCCGTGAGTCATTCACACTCTAGTATGAAATAGATAAGCCACAGAGAGAGGCAGAAGATGCTGCAGGAGGAACAATGGCTGAAGAATCAGAAGAGCTAGATTGGGCGTAGTGGCTCTTCCCTTTTTGACAGCTAGTTTTTATCAATTTTGATAGAGTCCTTCAAAGAGGCAGGGCAGACCTGACACCCTTGGGGATGTTTGGTGTTGACAAAGTTCTTCCATGAGATATTTGCCACATCCATATATGTTATGACTTGGAGTCTGAATTTTACTCTAATGAGTCTCTCTGTAGGCTAAAAGCAGTGATGACAATGCAAATAATTAATCTTTTTTTTTTTTATTTGGCAGACAGAGAGATCACAAGTAGGCAGAGAGGCAGGCAGAGAGAGGGGGGTAAGCAGAATCCCCACCAAGCATGGAGCCTGATGTAGGGCTCGATCCCAGGACCCTGAGACCATGACCCGAGCTGAAGGCAGAGGTTTTAATGCACTGAAACACCCAGGTGCCCCTAATTAATCTTTATTTGGAACCAGGCACTGTCCTTAGCATATTGCTTCTCAGACTCTAATATGTCCACGAATCCCTTGGGGATCTGGCTCACATGCAGATTTGGACTCAGTTGATCTAGCATGTGGCCTGAGATTTTGCTCTAGCAAGATGCTGATGATACCAGGTTGTGGACCAAACTTGTGAGTATGGAGAATGAAGAGGTGAAGACATAGGCTGCCACGGTTTGAAACCCATTCCCGCTCCAGCAGCGACATCTTAGTTGTGTTACTTCTTTCATAGTGTTGTTATAAATATTGACTCAAATAATACACATATAGGCTCTTGGCACAATGCTTGGTGCATTATGAGAGCTTGGTAAATGGTAGGTGTTATTATTATTATTATTTCTATCTCATCAAAATCTTCAACAACCCTAAGAGGTAGATCCTATGATTTCCCCCCTTATCTGAGGCTTGGAGAGCCCCAGCAGGCTCATGCAAGTAGAAAGTAGCCTGGCTAACTTCAGAGCAGGTCTTCTTAACCTCAGCGCTCTTGATACTTGAGCCCAATCATTCTTTGTAGTGGGGACCGTCCTGTGCCCCTAGGAGACTTGGCAGCATCCCCGGTCTCTGTCCAGTAGATTCAGTAGAGTCCCTGTCGTTCCCAGTTGTGACAACCAAAAATGTCTCCCAACATTGCCAAATGCCCCTGGGGTGACAAAATCCACCCCGCTCCCTACCCACAGTTGAGAAGACTTGCTCTAGACTAAATGTGTTCCCGCAAAGATTCAGGCTGTTCTCCAAAGTGTCTTGGAGATGTGATATTGTCATTCAGGGCATCTACGAGTTAACTGAAACTCAAATGGTATTTGAAAGAATCATTTCTAATGCATGACCAAAGGAGTCACATCTTTTTTTTCTTATTTATTTATTTTTTTTAATGCTTGAATGGTTCCAATTCAGCTGTTATTCAACCATTATTCAGCTCTTTGAAAAATTTTGGGTCTGATATTATATATTATCCCTTGTTTGAGTTGGTGCTGTGAAATCATGCCATTTTCGTCTTTTTTTTTTTTTCTTAAGAGACATTGCCAAACCATCTTTAAGTATGCTTTTATTTGCCTTCTGGTATCTACATATAACAGAGCTTCTGGAAAGTGGAATTTATGATTTGCAATCTGTGGCCATTTCTATAGTGTTCTGATTTGCAAACAGGATTCACCTCCTAGTCTGTATTTTTCTTGCACGCTTCCTTATGTTTGACTAATTTAATGTTTTAATAGATGCGCTTGTAAAAAAGTTGCCTTATTTATCACTGAAGCTGTCTGAGCAGCTTCAATGAAATTGTGCTGACCTCATTTAATTATTTGTAAAACCTGTGTTCCGATTCAGTTGGCAAGGTTTTGGGTGTCTTTTTATGTTTAAGGAAATTAAAGAGCAAACATCAGATAATTTATTGAGAGCTTATGGTGTGTCTCTGTGGTTTATTTCTCTGAATCCTTTAAACATTTCTTGGAGGTATTTTATGGCCATTTTATGGGTTAGAAAGCCCAAATCTTAAGTCTACATTTAAGATCACACAGAGTAAGAAGAGGGGGTGGGATTTGAGGCCAAAGACCCCAGGGTTCATGCTCTTTCCTGGTTTGCTGGGCTGCATTTAGTGATCAAGAATGGACTGGAATTAATGCCTCCTTTGACCACACGCTGTATAGCAACCAGCCCCAAATGTCTGTTTGATGCCACGGTTTCCAGATGCAGTGTAGTCCGAAATCTGGATGTTCCATCTGCCTAATTTCACACTCCAAATGCTGAGAAATAGCTGGATTTCCAAAACTATGGAGACACAGCCAAGTCTCCATTCATTCTTAGGGAAATGGAAAGATTACAAGGCAACCTTGAGGGTCTGGCAGAATCGGAAACCCGTGCATGTGTAAGTGGCACCAGTCTGCATGGATGTGAATCTTTCTCAAGTGTGCTCAGGCCCTGGGGGTGGGCGCCGGTGGCCTGCAGGTAAAAGTGGACTGTGTTCATCCAGGATGTAGGTTTGCCAGGGAGGTGAGATGGAAGGAAAAGGTGCTCAGGCCGGAAGATGACGGCCATACAGACTTGAGTCATACTGCCTCCTTGTCAGACCTCTACCAGATCTCTTCAAATGCAGGGCAGCAGAATGCCAGCACAGGAGCTTCGGGCCATTTAGGCCTGGTCCACTGGCACTGATTAAGCACCGACTGTGTGTATGCTGTGAAAAACATTAGAAATATCAAAGACATGGAATAGGTGGGCTCTATCATTATTTGGAGCAAGATTCTTAAATTTTCTGAGCCTCACTTTTCTTATCTGTGGAATGGGGTTAAGATTGCATACTCAATCCTCAGGATCAACTAAGCTTGTGCTCAAGAAAACACTTTGAAACTCCCAAATAGAATTTCATTGCAACACATATTTGAAGGATATTTTAGATAATGAGTCAGGCCCTGGTGAGAGGAGTTAGACGGGATTGGTGTTAGAGAACTCTAGTCAAGGTCCAGAGACTGTGCTAGTTGGGCTTCTTGGGTTATAAGTGACAGAAGCCTAACACCCTAACTCTAACCACTGCCCTGCCTCCCAGCTGAGAAGACTTAGCTGAAAAGGAAATTAATTGGTTCACACAGTTGAGAAGTTGAAGACAGAACTGCTTCAGGTAGGGCTCACACTGGAGGCTTGACTAATGTCATAGGGACTCATGTTTGTTCTCTATTTCCCCCTTTTCCTGTTTTCCACTCTCCTCTTTGCTGGCTTTGCTTTCAAGAGTGCCTTTCCACTGGACGGACTGTGGCATCAGGCTTTTAATCTCCTGGGCCTATGTCCTGTAGAAAGCTAGTATATGTGTCCAGGCCAATCCATCAGGAGTCTTGGGATTTATGCATTGGGTCAGATGATCACCTCTCAGCAATCCTTGTAGCCAGGGGTTGTGTATTCCTCTGTTTAGCCACACACAGGTCACAGACTCATTCCAGGGGATGGGGTGGAGTAAATTCAGCCCCTGTAAGGACGAGAGTTGTGAAGGAAAGTCAGGGCTTGTGCCAGAAGAGGGAAGGGTTTCTGTCCACTACAGTGGATCAAACTAAGATCTGCCAAATGCCAACTACTAGAGGTTCTTCCAAATTTGAAAGAGCATATAAAGCTTGGCATAGTCACTCTGTCCTGGGTGAAGGCACTCAGAGAGAGCTTTCAGAAGCAATGAATTTTAGGCTGGGTTTTGAAGGATGAATACGAGTTTACCAGGAAGTGAAAGGGATTGGCCAAGCCCGGGAACAATTAAGGAAGGGCAGACTTGAGTGTCTAGAATCAGAATGAATTTGGAACCTGCACCCCAGGCCACTGAGGATCATCTGGGCATAGAGTCAGAATGAATTTGAATTTGATGTGGTGATGAGGAGGAGGCATTCTAGGTTACTGAGCAGAAGAAGAACCTGGTAAAAATGAGGTCTTTTGACCATATGGGGAGAAGAGAAGATGGGTCATAGGAAAGTAGCTTCAGTGAATTAGAAGCCTCAAGTTCAGCCACTTACTAGCTGTGTGACCTTGGGTAAGATATGTAGTATTCAATCCCTCAGCATGTTGATTTCCTCGTCTATAAATAAGTATATTCATCATACCTGTCTCACTGAATTGGGTGGTTGTAAGGATTAAATGGATTAGTATGTATAAAGCACTTAGAATAGTGCCTGGCTCATAACGTGGCCTATATAACTGTTTGTCAGATTAAAACAAAATGATCTACTGCAATCTTTCCCAAACAGTGTTTTGAGGAAAACCATTTCATAGGATGTAACAGGTGTTTCCATGAGAGAATAGAACAGTCAAAATTGATAAATGCTGGGTTCCATAGTAATAATAATAAGGGCAAATATGTGTTGTGTTAAGTGCTTACTGTGTGCTTTACCTGCCTTTTCCCCCTCTAATTTTACTCTTACAAATACCTTACATAGTTATACAATAGGAAGTGACAAAGCTAAAATCAAAACTCCCTCTGGATATTGAGCTTCACTGATTACTTTTCTGCAGATCTTCTCAGAGCCTTTACATGTGCTGAAAATTTCCACTTTCCCAGTGAAGAGAACATACAATATTTCCAAAAATATTGAATTAAAACCTCCCTCACCCCTAGTGCATCTTATGAGGTTTGAACACCAGCCTCTGAACAGTGTCCTTCGACAACAAGAATGGTAATTAGTAATGAGAAAGTCTTCATCAGTAGAATGGCATGGACAAAGATAATTTAGAGGATATTCCTCTCAAAGAGCCACACTGCTTTTCCCCCTTAAATTACCTGGATCAACTGCCTAAAGGGCTACCAGTGTCCTTTATAAGCCAAAGTGACATGGATCCCATATATCCCATTATCTGTGCAGTTGCAGCTTCTCTCTAAGTTTTGGGTCCCCTGCTCAGGGAAAGAGGTGAGTACCATCCCATTTAATGGGCGGCTTGTTAGGGCCACCTTGACCCTACACTTCAGCAGTGACCTTGTCTGTTTTCTGCGAATCTCTCAATCAGCACCACCATTGAATATGTCAAGAGGCAAGCCTGACTGATATAATGCTGGATTGATTGGCCTCCTCCTCTACTGGGGAGACAAGTGGGGGCAGGAGTGTGGATGGATCTGTGTTAGAGTAAAAATGCTGAACCATATTTTTGCACATCTAAACCACAGATGCAAAGAGAGGAGGAAATGAATGCCTCTTTTAAGCTTCTGCCAACAGTTCACGTTGCCTAGGGGAGGTACCGTGTTTGCCAAGATGGAATAATTTATAGATCTTATTTTGAACTTTGAAAGTCTGCAACTTTTTTGGGAGGGTATGTACAAAGTGGTTTACTCTATCTAGGTTTATTAATAATCACCAGCTAAGAGGCCAAAGCTAACAACAGGAAAATTAAATAGGAACTAAAATTAGCACAGTGATGTACAAGGTGTAGAGACAAGAATTAGATTCTGGAAGCCTGAGGGGGCCAGGCCTGTCTTCCTCCTTCACTGACTTTCTGGAAATTGTACAAACAACTCGTTTTTTTTTTTTTTTTTAATTTTATTTATTTATTTGACAGAGATCACAAGTAGGCAGAGAGGCAGGCAGAGGGAGAGGAGGAAGCAGGCTCCCTGTTGAGCAGAGAGCCCGATGCGGGGCTCGATCCCAGAACCCTGAGATCATGACCTGAGCTGAAGGCAGAGGCTTAACCCACTGAGCCACCCAGGTGCCCCCAAACAACTCGTTTATATTGCACTGGCTGATACATAATATCATAGCTGCAGATAGCTATAGGAGATGCTAGAGTTCTCTTAGAGGGGTAGGTGAATACAAGTCTGATGTGGCAGACAGAATAATCGCCCCTGACAATATCCATGTCCTAATTTGGGCAACCTGTGAACATGCTATGTTACATGGAGAAGGGACATTAAGTTTGTGGAAGCAATTGAGGTTCTTAATTGACTTTGAGATGAGGAAATTATCCTGGATTATTTGAGGGGGCTCAGTGTAATCCCACTGGTCCTTAAATATGGAAGGAGGAGGCAGGAGGATCAGAGTTGGAGTGATGGACACAATGTGAGAAGGACACTGCTGGGCATCGCTGGCTTTGAAGATGGGAGAAGGGGCCACAAGCCAAAGAATTCAACTCTAGAAGCGGAAAAAGGTTAAGGAAATGGATTCTCACCCAGAATCACCAGAAATGAACCAGCCCTGCCAACACCTTGATTTTAGCCCAGTGAGAACCATTTCAGACTTCTGACATCAAGAAATGTAAGATAATAAATTCATGTTTGAAGCCACGAAGTTTGTGTTAATTTGTTATAGCAGCAATAGGAGACTAATACACCAGCATAGGGACCTAGTGGTTTCTGCTACTTTCCTTCTCTACAGAATGTCTTTCAAAGATTTAACACATGCTTAGTTTGGACAGAGGCTGGGGTGGGGTGGGTGGGTCTTTTTATGGGAAACATAAAGTGATGGTCTATGTCAGAGGTTGGCAATCTTTTTCTGTAAAAAGTCAGATAGTAAATATTTTAGTCTTTGTGGGCCAGTGGGCAAAGTCAAGCATGTTTTGTAGGTATGTGCTCAGCCAGTTAAAATGCAGTCATTTAAACACTTAAAAACCCTTTTAGCTGGTGGGCTATACAAAGGCAGGCAGTGGACTGGATCTGGCCTGTGGGACTCACTTGCTGGCCCCTGATCTACATTGTCACCATGAGGAGTGGTTTTGTTTTTGTTTTTATTTTCATTTTTGTTTTTTAATGATAAAGGTAAGGCATGCTTTTTGTAAAAATCCTAAAGAATGTAGCACTAAAGAGGAAAAATCCTCTCTCACACCTCTCCCTCCTTACATTTTCCCTGTGTAACAGGGCTTCTTGACCTTGACCCTGTTGACATATTGGGCTGGATCTTTCCTTGTTTCTTTTGTTGTGGGGCTGTCCTGTGCACTGCACGATGTATAGTGGCTTCTTTTGCCTCTGGCACTCAGTGCCAGTAGCACTGACACCCCCCCCCACCCAGTTGTGACAACTCCGACTGTCTTCACACATTGCCACATGTCTAGTTGAAAACTGCTGTTCTCCCTCAAAAGTTGGGGGCGATCATTTTAGGTATTTCTCTTTTTCTCACTCTGTTTATTTATAATTTCTCCCCCCCTTGCCATGTTTTTCTCCTTTACTCCTCCTTTCCTTCTTTTTATTTTTTAATTTTTATTTATTTATTTATTTTAAAAAAGATTTTATTTATTTATTTGATGGAGAGAAAGATCAAAAGTAGGCAGAGAGGCAGGCAGAGAGAGAGGAGGAAACAGGCTTCCCACTGAGCAGAGAGCCCAATGTGGGGCTTGATCCCAGGACCCTGAATTCATGACCCGAGCCAAAGGCAGAGGCTTTAACCCACTGAGCCACCCAGGTGCCCCTCCTCTCCTTCTTCTTAAAAATAGCATCATGGGGTGCCTGGGTGACTTTCCTGGCATCTGGGCCTGCTTTCCCCTCCCCTATGCCTGCCTCTCTGCCTACTTGTGATCTCTCTCTCTCTCTCTGTCAAATAAATAAATAAAATTTAAAAAAAAATAAAAAATAAAAATAGCATCATACATTTTACATTTTTATTCTGCAACTTACTTTAAAAAACCCCTTTTTTAAAGTAAGTTGCATATATACATAAATGTGTGCAAATAACAAGGGGACTGGTTATGAATTTTAATAAACTAATCACAGCTGTGAACTAGTACCCAGATTTAAAAGAAATTAGCCTTCATCAACTTTTTATTTAACAATGTATGTTTATGAGTTATGTATATATTATTTATTTAATATCTTAAAACATATATAAAATGATATGTGAATATACAAATATGTATTTTATATATCATTTTAAAATTTAACAAAATTGTGGGTATGTTTCTATATTAGCACATATAATCCTTCCTCATTTTTGCTTGAAGTTGGCTGGGATGGGGCGCCACTGCTGCATCCCCAAGGATGACTGGCCCCTCAATCAGTTACCACACAGCATTCCCCAGACCAAATGACTTGTTCCAGAATAGACACATGGCTCAAACCAAGCCATGGAGACTGGAAAGAGATGCTTACTCTTTTCTTCCCTGGACTTCAAGGAGAGTACATGTGATGCTGGAGCTGAGGTAGTCATCTTGTCACTCTAAGGGGAAGCTAGGGCCCACCTAGAGGGAGCAAGGCATAGGCATGGAGAGAAGACTGGATCCTGGTGGCACCTTTAAGGCCTAATTAAGCTCTTCCTGAAGCTAGACTTGCTGTGGGGCATTCAATCCAGGATTTTGGCTGGTGAGAAACTCCTATCACTAATGCCATTTGTTAACCCCTTATACCATCCCAATTAGACTGCAGGAATGTTTCCTAGTTACAAAACCAAATATACATACATATTTTTTACCCCTTTGGAAAGCCAGTTTTACATGAGGTTTTAAAGAAGCTTGGTGCGTTCATTTTCTACTGCTGCTGTAAAATATTACCCAAATTGGAGGTGCCTGGGTGGCTCAGTCATTAAGCATCTGCCTTCGGCTCAGGTCATGATCCCAGGGTCCTGGGATTGAGCCCCACATCGAGCTCTCCGCTCGGCGGGAAGCCTGCTTCTCCCTCTCACCTCCCTGGGCTTGTGTTCCCTCTCTCGCCGTGTCTCTCTGTCAAATGAATGAATAAAATCTTTAAAAAAAAATTACCCAAACTTAGTAGCTTAAAACAATACAAATTTATTCACTTGTTCTGGAGGTCAGAAGTCACATAAATTAGGCACAGTAAAAGATAAACAACAACTAATAATAAAATAGAACAAATAGCAATATACCAGTTCAAAGTTATGTGAATGTGGTCTCTCTCAAAATATCTGGTTGTCCTGTCTTCACCCTTCTTCTTGTGATGATATAAGATGGTAAAATGCCCACTTGAGGAGATGAGGTGAAGTGAATGACGTAGGCATTGTGACGTAGCATTAGGCTACCACTGACCTTCCCCTTCTAATGATGTGTCAGAAGGAGGATCATTTGCTTCCAGCCCATCGTTGACCATGGTCTCTGAAAACTCAGAAAGTGGAACTGTGGATAAGAGGGGACAAGTGTACCACAGACTGGCAACCTGTGATGGGGTGGCAGCTCTAATGATCTCTGAATTGCCTCTGCAGTCATCCTTCCATTGTCTTGAACGAGAACGTATGGCTTCTGTTGAGGCAGCTGCTCTGTACCAGTCTTCTTACCCAAGGGGCACTTGCCACACCCTTGGTGCTGTCTCTGAGCTTGCTTCCCATTCCTTTCAATGTGGATAGGCTGAGAATTTTCCTAATCTTTAAGTTCTGGTTCCTTTTTGCTCTACCATTCCATCTTCACGTCATTTCTTTCTTCTCACATTTTACTAGAAGCAGTCAGGAGGGACCAGACCACTCCTTCAACACTTTGCTTGGAGATTTCCTCAGCCAAATACCGATCTTACCCCTTGGAAGTTCTACTTTTCACAAAACCCTAGGATGTGAACACAATTCAGCCAGGTTGTTTGCCGCTTTATAGTAAGGTTGGTCTTTCCTCCAGTTTCCAGTAACACGCTCCTCATTTCCATCTGAGCCCTCATCAGAATGGCCTCTACCGCCCATATTTCTACCAAGGTTCTGTTCCAGATCACGTGAGTATTCCCTAGGAAGATTGAGGCTTTCTCCAAAACCCTCCTCTTGTTTCTGAGTTTTCACCAAAATTGCCCTGAATGGTCTGTTCACAACAATGAAAGCATGTACCTCGAAACCCTCCCCACTTCTACCCATTACTCAGTTCCAAAGCTCTTCCACATTTTTCAGGTGTTTGTACAGCAGCACTCCAACTTCTCAGTACCATTTTTGGTCTTAGTTCATTCAGGCTATTACAACAAAATATCATCGACTGAGTGGCTTGCTTATAAGCAAATTTGTTTCTTACAGTTCTGGAGGCTGGAAAGTTCAAGATTAAGTTACTGGCAGATTCAGTATCTGGTGAGAGCCCATATCCTGTCTTACAGATAGATGGCTGTGTCCTCGTGTGGGAGAAGGAGTGAGACATGTCTAGATCTCGCTTTTCCTTTTATACGGAAGGGCACCTGTCCCATTCATGAGGGCTCCACCTGTAAGACCTTATCACCTCCCAAAGGCCCCATCTCCAAATACCAGCACTTTGGGCCTTGGGATTTCAGTATCTGAATTTGGGGAGGGTGCTGATATTCAGTCTATAGTGTGGAGAATCCATCTTCTTGTCCTTTCAACTTTTAGAGTTCACGGCATTTGTGCTTATGGCTCCAATGTCCATCATTAAGCCAGTCCATCAATGTCCACATAAAGCCAGTGATGGCCAGTTAAGTCTTTCTCCCACATCTCTCTCTCTTTTGCCTCCCTCTTCCACACATAAGGACCCTTGTGACATTGGGCCCACCCAGATAATCCAGGATAACTTTCTTATCTCAACATCAGCCAATTAGCAACCTTAATTCCATTTGCACCATAAATTCTCCTTTGCTGTGTAACCTAACGTATTCACAGACTCTGGGGGTTAGTACGTGGACATCTGTGTTAGTTTCCTAGGTCTGATGAAACAAAATACCATCAACTGTATGGCTTAAACAAAAGAGATTTATTCCCTCACAGATCCGGAGGCCAGAAATCCAAAGTCAAGGCGTTGGCAGGATTGGTTCCTTCTGTGGGCTGTGAGGAAGAATTTGTTTCATGCTCCTCTCCTGGCTTCTGGTAGCCTCTGGCGTTCCTTGGCTTACAGGTGGTCATCTCCTTGTACTATCACATCATTTTTCTCCTGCATATATCTGTCTCCTTCTCCAGATTTCTTGTCATACCAGATTTGAGTCCCTTAATAGCCCCATTTTCACTTGATCATAAAGACTTTATTTCCAAATAAGGTCACATTCACAAGCATGGAAGGTTAAAATGTGGACTTCTTTTTGGGGAACACCATTCAACCCATAACAACATTTTGTAGGAGGCCTGTCTACTGCACTGAGGATGGATATACCTCAGGATGTTTCTTAAGCTCCCTCATTCCTTGATTTATTTATTTTATCTTCGGGAGAGAAACAGAGGCATCCATATGGGCAAATAAAGCCCAACCTCTGTGTGTTTTGGATTTGCTGGGGAATTGTCCTGCAGCCTGTGCGAACTGCTGGAGCGCCTTAGGGACCACACATGGTCGTCTGCCTGACAGTTAGTTGTCCAGAATCTTTTCACCCTTGCACTTCACTCGTTTTGTAAGATATGGGCCAGGCTGACTCATTCTTTCATTTCTCAGATTTAATAGAACACTAGAGGTATGGAGTGGAAGGCAGCAACCCTGAGGTGCAAGTTACAACTTCAAGGAGAGATACAAAAAGTCAGCTGGGGTGTGGGCACACAGTCCAGGACAGTGGTCAATGTGGGGCCATGAATCTGAAGGTCTCGGCATGGAGATGGCTTCCAGAGTGATGGAAAGGGCCTCTTGCTCTGTTCCTGTCTCCCCACTCCCTGTCTGTGAGCTCCCAGCTGTGGCTGGCCCTCAGCATTGGACACAGATATACCTAGAAGCCCTATCGTTATTCACCCAATGAATCAGACATTTGATGAATGCCTTGGGGTTGAACCTGGCTCCCTCAATGAGCAGGGCCAATACTTGGCTGCCAAAGTGTGTCTGATAGGGTCCAGGCAGCCTGGCCAGAGAGCCTGCAAGGAGGTGACCCTCCCTTTTTCTGCTTTTGTTCCTGTCTCTTAAGCAAATGCATCTTGATTTTGATTTTGATGAAGTTTGAAGAGAGTGGGTAAGGAGCTGATGACCAGGGACTTCCATTTGACTGTCAGTTTTGATAAATGGCTCTGTCTGAGGGCTGGCACCTGAGGGTTTCATTTTGTGTACGTGGCTTCTGTTGGAGTGGAGCAGACCAGGGCACTGGTGTTTGGGCATGCTTAAGTGTGCTATTGCTTTCAGTGCCTCTCTGTTGCGTCTCTCAAAGAAAGGAGTTTTTTTTTTTTTTTTTTTTTTTTTGATAACGGTTGTGATAAAATACATGTTGCATGAAACATCATTTTAACCATTTGTAAGCATATAATTTAGTGCATTAAGCCCATTTCCAATGTTGTGTAACCATCTCCATCTATTTCCAGAACTTTCTCAACTACCAAACAGAAACCACATATCCATTTAGCACTAGCTCCTCCTGCCCCCTCCTACCAGACCCTGGTAACCACCACTCACTTTCTGTGTCTGTGAATTCGCTTATATAGGGACCTCATATCAGTGGCATCACACAGTAGTTGTCTTTTTTTGGGTGGCTCTTTCCATTAGTACAGGCATTTAATAGTGTGTTTTAAACAATTTCCAGAGAGCCCATATCATTCCATTCTCTGCCCTCCCTAAGCTCTCTGGTGCTCTAGGAATCACTGCGTTCCCCCCTGTTCACCCCCAACCTCCATTAAAGGAACTGGGTTTTAGTTTCTATCAAAACTCTCACTTTGGGACTTTCACCCCAAAACGTATTTCAAATGTGCCTTTTCTTGTCAGTGCATCTCTACTCTATCTCTTGCATGAACAAATGCTGTAACATCCTAGTTGGCTACCTTGAGTCCAGCCAGACCCATTCATAGTGTAATGGTGCCTGCCCCCTTTACCAGCTCCCATGGCGCAGAGCCCCAAATCCCATGCTGGGTGTTCAGCACCCTGTAGAGCCTATTTCCAGTCTGCCCTTTCTGCTCTATGTCCTGTTAAGCCTCCTTCATTTCATTTTAGCCACACAAAACATTCTGTTGGTATTGGGGCATGCTGGCACCTGATGCCGGCCACTTTGTTTTTGTACTTGTGGTCACACCCACCTGGCGTTCTCTCCCATCTTTTCTCTTTTCAGCTAACTCATCTTAAGACCAGGCACAAAGGGCCACCAGGCAGAGTGAACCTTACTTCCAGTCTAGGATCTTTGTATATTCATCTATTAGATTCTTGCCAAATTTGATCAGAAGGATTTGTTGCTGTCTCTATTCTAGGTGAGGGAGACCATGACTCCTGGAGGGCAGTGATGCTTCTTTGAATAATGCACTTATGGATGAGATCATGGGCCTTGGAGTTCTTCAGATTTGGCTTTGAATTCCAGGTCTTCCATTTGGCTATACGACAGGGGAAGTTTCTTCTACTGTTTGAGACTTAGTTGATTTTTATTATTATTATTTGCATAATGCTTGTGGTGGACAGACTTTCCATTGGTCCTTATGATCCTGTCTCCTGATGTTTGATGACATTCTCTTGAATGTGGACAGGACCCCGGACTTGCTTCCAGTGAGTAGAATGTGGCAAAGATGGTAGGTTACCATTCCCATGGTTATGTTCTATAAAACTCCATCTTGCTACCAAATTTTCTTTCTCCATTGCTGGCCTGGAAGAAGCAAGCTGCTGTGAAGCAAGTGGCCAACTTGAAGAAACCCACATATCCAGGACTTACAGACAGCCTCTAGGAGCTGATGGTGGCCTCTATTAAGTAGATGAAACCCTCAGTCCTGTAGCCACAAGGAAATACATCCTACCAATAACCGGAAGGAACCTGGGAGCTGATCTTTCCTCATTTGAGTCTCTGATGAGACCACAGCCCCACTGACATCTGAATTGCAGCGTGGTGAGACCCAGAAGTAGAGAACCCAGCTAAGCTGTGCCTAGGCTTATGACAGAAACCACATGATAATAAATGTGTGTTGTTTTAAGTTTATGAGACTCTGTTAGGTAGCAATAAATGACTAATACAACAGTCATATCAGTGTCTACCCTAGTGGGCAGTTCTCACTGTGATAGGTAAATGAAATGAAGCATTTAGAATGATACCAAATGGTAAAAGATGCATGAAGGTTAGATGTTATTGTGATTACCATTATCCCTACATTCACTAGACCCAAACCTATAATAGACAATCAGGATGGTTGGTAGGGGACTGAATAGATGAATAAATGAGCAGATATACTTCACCCAATGTTAGATTCAGGACCTCTGCCCCTGTAGTCAGGGGCTCATCTGGGTCTTGGCTTAACCTAGAAAAACTAAAGATAAATGTGATTTCTATTTAATTGGAACATTTTATTATCCCCTAGAAGTCTGAAGACTCCAGTGGAGAGAGATGGAGAGAGTAGATTGATTTTTTGAGCTTGTTTGTCTCAAAGAGGTAAACTTCTACCATGATTTATAGAGATCCTCAGCTGGAAGGCCGTTTGGATAGCCACCTTGTCCAGAGTGCTAGCAAACATCCCTGCATATGTTTCTACCTCCCAACTCTTCTGTAGCCTGTAGTAGCTTCTTGTCTTTGAAAACCAAGTTGTGTGGCTTTTCTGGGCTGTCCATTTCCAAAGCCACATAGGGCTCTAGGTAAGGGCATGTGGGCAGTCAACAGGGCAAAGTCAAACTTCAAATGTCTAATCATGTAGACCTACCCCTGGAGGAAACTCTCTAACCCCTGGCAGAGGAAGGGAGAGGATTCTCCAAGGGCTTCTTATTGAGGTGTTTTGCCCCCTTCTGGTTTTATGGTGTTCTCTGTACCCCAGATACTCCATCTGCTTCCTGGAGCTGTGAGCCCCTTTACGTCCCCAGCTCTGGACAGTTCTTAGATTCTGAGTGTTGGGATCTACCTTGCTAAGAGAGGATCAAGCAGTTATTTGTCTGTGTTCTTTGCATTTAACTGAACTGAAACCATGCATAAATATAAAGTCTGTGATACCTGCTGAATTCAGAAGGCAGGAGAGTGCCCTGGAGTCCAGGCAGGGGGAGAATGCCATGTCAGTAGCATCCCATCACAGGCCCCTGCTAAAGACATAGATTCAAGATGGGAAAGTCATTTCTGAAAATTAAATACAGAAGGACAAATGACCCAGTTTCTTCAATGGATGAAGGGCATGAAGAAAAGGAGAATCAATATGGATTAAAGGAGACTTCAGAGACACATCACCCAAATGTAATGTGTGAACCTTACAGATTCATGCAAAACAACCATTAAAAGATATTTTTGAGATCTGAACTCATTGAAGATAAACTGGGTATTTGGTTTTTATTAAGCGATCATTGTTAATTATGTTGGGGTGATAATGATATCGTGGTTCTATATTAAAAAGCTCTTACTTGGGGGCACCTGGGTGGCTCAGTGGGTTAAGCCTCTGCCTTCATCTCGGGTCATGATCTCAGGGTCCTGGGATCGAGCCCTACATCGGGATCTCTGCTAAGCAGGGAGCCTGCTTCCCCCTCTCTTTCTGCCTGCCTCTTTGCCTACTTGTGATCACTCTCTCTGTCTGTCAAATAAATAAATAAAACCTTTAAAAAAAAAAGCTCTTACTAGTTAGGAATAAACATTGAAGTATTTATGATTAAGTGGCATCATGTTTGAGATTAGCTTTAAAATACTCTATGAACATAACCAACCAACCAAAGTTGGAAAGGTGGGGAGATAAAACAAGAATTATTGGAAATGGGTAGCCACTGAAGCCAGATGATGGCTATGTGGGGTCTGGTAGTGTTTGCTCTTCTGTGGGTGTATTTGAAAATGCCCATAGGAAATGTTAACAAGGGGCATCTGGGTGGCTCAGTGGGTTAGAACCTCTGCCTTCGGCTCAGGTCATGATCCCGGGGTCCTGGGATCGAGCCCCACATTGGGCTCTCTGCTCAGCAGGGAGCCTGCTTCCTCCTCTCTCTCTCTCTCTGCCTGCCTCTCTGCCTACTTGTGATCTCTGTCTGTCAAATAAATAAATAAAATCTTAAAAAAAAAAGAAAAGAAGTGTTAACAAGGGGCACCTGTGTGGCTCAGTGGGTTAAGCCTCTGCCTTCAGCTCAGGTCTTGAT
Organism: Enhydra lutris kenyoni; assembly: GCF_002288905.1. Taxonomy (NCBI): domain Eukaryota; kingdom Metazoa; phylum Chordata; class Mammalia; order Carnivora; family Mustelidae; genus Enhydra; species Enhydra lutris. The sequence goes on along the minus strand of NW_019154129.1, from coordinate 11,519,405 downwards.
CTCAGGGTCCTGGGATCGAGCCCTGCATCGGGCTCTCTGCTCGGTGGGAAGCCTGCTCTCTCCCTCTCTCTGCCTGCCTCTCTGCCTACTTGTGGTCTCTCTCTCACTCTGTCAATAAATAAATAAAATCTTTTAAAAAAAAGTGTTAATGAATTAAATGTATGTCACCCTCCAGGGATTAGAAGGCTAAGTCCTGGTGACTGCTGGTTTATGGTGGGATCAATTTCTCCATCTTTAAAATGGGTGTGACTCCTTCCCTTCCACTATTATTTGGTGACTTCCACGTACCCTAAGTCCATGTACTGTATGCTTACTGAGCAAGACAGAAGGACCCTTCCCCCATGAAACTCATGGACTGCTGGGCAAGACAAATGTTAAATAGACCATTGCTCAGGGAAGCATTTAATTGAAATTGTGGTCAGTGCTACAAAGGAAAACCACACAGTGTGGCAAGAGCTTGTAACAGGGAGATTTGATGCAGACCCAGACAAAAAGCATCACAAAGCTTTCTGTTTTTGCTGAAATTTGAGCTAAGACTTGAAGGGTGGTAGCTTGGAGAAATATATGTATATGTTTGTATGGGTACATAGGTGAGTGTACACACGTGTGTGAGTGTGCATGCACACTTGTGCACGTGTGTGCTTGTGTGTGTTAGGAAGGTGAGGAGACAGAATAACAGCTATGCAAAGGTAGGAGACATGTTCAAAGTTGTGGGGGTGCAGCAGAAGGGCAGTGGGGGAAGATGGGCAAGGAGAGCAGGCTGAGGGCTCTGGGTCTCCTGATTGGAGAGATGATGCCAGGGGTTTCAGGGAAGATATTTGGTACAATTCTGGAGAGCAGCAGTATCTTGAGAATGCTGGCTCATTTCTGAGGAATTGAATTGAGTCCGATATAAGTTAAATGTTTCAGGAGTGACTCACAGTGTCCAGGGACTCTATTATATGCTTCATTTCAGCAGTGGAGGCTCTGAACCAGAAAGGCTGCTATGATTGGTGTTTAACATTGTGTCCTGCTCTCTGCTCTTGGGCTTTCTCATTCTCAGCCCACATTCTGGGTCCTCAGTGACACCTGCTATTTGAGGAGTGAATCCCCTTCCTCAAAGCATCTTCTTACTGTGGTGTTTGACAAGAATAAACTTCTTTTTGTCTTTTATTTATTCTCAAGGACTAGCAGGTCTATGTGCCAGGGGACAGTGGTTTCTGGACTCTAGGATTAGACTCCCAGGAATGCCATTTTCTCCTTCTGTGACCTTAGACAGGTTCTCTGACTGGTTGGAGCTTCAGTTTCCTCATCTGTAAAATGGGGACAAATACAGTCTCTCCCTCATAGGTGGTGGGGAGGAGCTGATGAGGTAAATGGGGCATGTGGTATGTCTAGCAATCATGTGCTATTATTGCCAATATTATTTTATTATTAATCGTCATTAGAGGGGCACCTGGGTGGTGTTGTTAGGTAAGCAGCCAACTCTTGGTTTCAGCTCAGGTCATGATTACAGGGTCGTGGGATCGAACCCTGCATCTGGCTCCATGCTTAGCATAGAGTCTGCTTCAGATTCTCTCTCCCTCTCCCTCTGCTTCTCCTGCTCATGCTCTTTCTCTCTCTCTCTCTAAGATAAATAAATAAATCTTTAAGAAATAGTCATTATACAACTCCAGGGGTTGAACCTTAGCCATAGGTGGGTCAAGGACTTGGACCTAGATTTATGTCTTCTTGAGCCAAGATTAGCTCTTAGAGTAGAATATAAAGGCAAGGAGACTAACATGTATTTTGACATTTATAAAATATTCCTTTTTCCTCATAGAACATAAAGGAGAAGAGAGTAATTGCTCTTAATCATCCCATTAGGAGATGAACACCAGTAACATTTTAGTGATTTGTCTCCTGAATCTCTTTCAAAATCGGATTAATCACAGTCCTTAGACATGACATAATCTCAGCATTGGTACAGTCGTGGCCAGTTTTGTCTGTCTGTCATCTATCTATTCATTAAAGTGAACTCTTAAAAATCTCCATTTTGGAAGATTAAAAGCAGTTGATTATTTGCAATTTTATATGGCTTATCTTAATATTCATTTTATATTTGATAATATAATAAGAACCCATGAACCTTCCACCCCAAACAAAAGCTATGTCCTTGGTAAAGATCTCTGTCTAACTATGTGTGTGGTACCCCTCTCCCCATCCTCCAGGTCCTCCTCCCCACCAGGTACCCATTACCTGGAACCAATGTTCACCATCCCACTACTTGCTTTCCTGTTTTTGCATCTATATGTATTTTTATTTTTTTTTATTTTTAAATTTAATTTAATTTAATTTTTTCAGTGTTTCTTAAAGACATCTGTTTTTCTTTCTAGTTTTCTTTATGCCCATATAATTTTCTTTCCAAAATAAAATTGAAGTCGTACTATACACAGTTCTTTTTGTTCGGATTAAAAAATGTATCTCTTGAACATACCCATTTCTCATTAAAACATCTGTAGAAATAGGGGTGCCTGGGCGGCTCAGTCAGTTAAGTGTCCGGTCGTCAATCTCATGATCCCTGAGATCACGCCCTGCACTCCTCAAGGACTCTGCTTGAAGATTCTCTCCCTCTGTTTCTTCCCCACCCCTGCTTGCATGCCGCTTGCTCTCTCTCCCAAATAAGTAAGTAAGTAAATAAATAAAATCTTAAAAAAAGTCTCTAGGAATATAAAATGTAATGCTTGCATAATATTCCATACCATAATTTATATATACTTTTCCCTTCCAGTTAGGCATTTTTTTTTTTTAAGATTTTATTTATTTATTTGACAGACAGAGATCACAAGTAGGCAGAGAGGCAGGCAGAGAGAGAGGAAGGGAGGCAGGCTCCCTGCTGAGCAGAGAGCCTGATGTGGGGCTTGATCCCAGGATCCTGGGACCATGACCTGAGCTGAAGGCAGAGGCTTAACCCACTGAGCCACCCAGGCGCCCCGCAGTTAGGCATCTTTGATTGATTTTTTTTTCTTTTACAAATAATACTGTACAAACTTTTGAAGGATTCTCAGTATATTTTGTTAAGTAGCTTTTTTTTTTTTTTTAATTTGAGAGAGAGAGAGCACAAGTGGAAGGAGTGGCAAAGAGAGGGGAGAAGCAGACTCCTCACTAAGTAGGGAGCCTGACACAGGCTCCATCTCAAGACCCTGGAATAATGACCTGAGCAGAAGGCAGACACTTAACTGACTGAGCCACCCAGGCACCACTTGTTAACTGCTTTAAAGAAAGGCTGCAAAATAATTTATTCTCTGCCTCCCTGTGTTCCTTACCCCTAACAGATCTTTTTAAAAATATTGCCAATTTGTAATGGGAAGTATGGTATTAAACATTTTTATGTGTTTATTGGCTATTTATATTTTTTTCTGTGAATCCTTCATTCATGTTCAGGGTTTGTTTTTCTATTGATGTTCTTGTTGATTTGGAAGAGTTCTTTATATATTAAGGAACATACTCCTAATCTACCCTAATTGTGGATATTTTCCGAGATTGTCATTTGCTTCTCAATTTTGTTGATGATGATGTTGAAATAGAGATGCTTTTTATTTTTAAGTAATGAGTTTACTCATTCTCTTCGTTGGTGATTTTCACCCAATTGATCTTGTACTTAGAAAAGCCTTCCCCTATCTTAACATCAGCTAAAATTTAATCTAGATTTTTTTCAGGTTTTTAATGTCCGCTTCTCGACAATTGGTTATTTGTGGGAATATAATCAAATTAGATCCTCATACAGACATCAGAATGAATTCCAAACATATTTAGGATTTAAAATGTAAAAACTGACCATAAAGAGAGGGGAGGAAGCGAGAGAGACAGATGGAAGGTATCCACACAGCTACATTCTCTCATTCTTGTCCCCCATTTATTTTTTTTTTATTTTTATTTTTTTAAAGATTTTATTTATTTATTTGACAGAGAGAGAGAGATCACAAGTAGGCAGAGAGGCAGACAGAGAGAGGAGGAAGCAGGCTCACCGCCGAGCAGAGAGCCCGATGTGGGGCTTGATCCCACGACCCTGAGATCATGACCTGAGCCGAAGGCAGAGGCCCAACCCACTGAGCCACCCAGGCGCCCCTCTTGTCCCCCATTTATATGTACCAGCTGGTATTTGTCAGCATATCCAGGAACAATTGATACTTATATCTTCATTCTCCTATTCAGACATTTTCCTAAATACTTGCTGTCTTGCTAATTCTAAGAATTTTCCAGTTGATTCCCTTTGGTATTCCAAGTGTATAGTCCTCTGATCTACAAGGAATTATTTTATCTTCCTGCTTCCCATGGTTGTGTTTCTTATTTTACTTCCTGTTCCTATCGTAAGAGCTTAGCCTGCCGCAAAAGCACATGTGGTTTTAAAAAAGGCTTTTTAAGAGCCTAAATTTCAGCTTTTGACAGTCATGAGAAATTTATGGCTTGGTCTATTTCCTCTTCTCTCTGTTCCTCTTCCTCTTCTTCCCTCTAATCATCCATCCATTATACATATATTAAGGCCAACCACATTCAAGCCCTGAGCCATGTGGTGGTAAACAGGAAAGACAGTAAGCAAACAAACAAAATCAACAATAAAAATAACAGAGAAACATTTCTCAAACTTTTTGAACTAATTCTACAACAAGAAATTTATTTGGCAGTGTGTCCCAGCCCCTCCATACACATATGCATTGAAACAGAAGTTTCATTTATCCCTTACTGTATGTAAGGCAATGTATGAACATGCTCTGATGTTTTCTGTTCTGATTCACTTTATTTAAAAAGAAAGACATGGAAAAAACAAACAAACAAACAAACAAACAAAAAACCAAAACAAATCAAAACCCAAAACCCTATTGGCTATTCCTCACTCAGATGATTTCATGACCCATTCCTGGGTCCCAACTTGTAGTTTCAAGAACACTGAGTCAATGTAATGTACTGTGCTGAGAAGTAAAATGGAAAAGAGTAACGGGGTTGCTACTTTAGTTTTTATTCCAAGAGGAACTCCATCTACCACTGAATTTGGAGAGAGCCCTTGGGGAGCACAGAACTTTATTGAATTAGCAGGATGTTGGAAGGAGTCCCTACAAATGGTGAGTCCCCTGAAGGTTATGGAGGGGAGGAGACAGGTTTTATGCCTCCCTTCATGTCCTAGAGCTATTACTTTGACATTTCCCTGTAACTGAGAGACTCCTCCAGCTGCAATCTCCATTGACCTCCCCTTGCTAGGTCTCAGGAAGTTATGTGTATGCAAACTCATTTTGGGTGTAACTGGGTTGAGGACAGGTGAGCTCTGTGGAGCTGGTTTCCCATCCATTAGCTCTTGTCCCCTCACTTGATGGTTCCCAGAGAGGTGACATTAGCCCCAAGTTGATCAGAAATCTCTGAACCGGGGCGCCTGGGTGGCTCAGTGGGTTAAGCCGCTGCCTTCGGCTCAGGTCATGATCTCAGAGTCCTGGGATCGAGCCCCACATCGGGCTCTCTGCTGTCTAGGGGAGCCTGCTTCCTCCTCTCTCTCTGCCTGCCTCTCTGCCTGCTTGTGATCTCTCTGTCAAATAAATAAATGAAATCTTAAAAAAAAAAAGTCTCTTATGGTTTAAAAAAAAAAAAAAGAAAAGAAATCTCTGAACCTCTTCTGTGTGCTTAACAGCTGTCCTGGGTACCTGAGAGGTGGGCGCAGGGGGGCTCGTGCATGGCTACTACATGGTTCAGCCCTCTGGAACCTACCAAGATCAAGATATGGTTACATTCAGAAAAACGAGGAGCCAGACAGTTGTCATAGGTGCTTGATAAACTCTAAAGGAGTTGGGGCCCGTGGAGGGAGAAACCATCAACGCCTCAAAAACCAGGGAGAGAAAGCTTTTCCACTGAGTCTTCAGAATGGTGAAGAGTACATTCTGGGTCATAGGAGGGTTTAGACTTATCGTCATAGGAACTACATTTCTAGAGCTTTCTGTATACTAGGGACTGTTTGGAATATAGTAATTCATCCTGTGAGTTAGGGACTATTATTATCCCAGTGTTACAGATATGGAAACTGAGGCACAGAAAGGTTGAGTAGCTTGCTCACTGTACACAGCTACTAAATGGCTGAGTTGGGATTTGAACTGGGCTGTTGGGGCTCCTTACCTCTATGCTATACTGCCCAGAGTCCTTCCTTGCACATTACAGTATGCCATAGTAGATGCTGAAAACAAATGTGAAACAATGAGTTAATGAATTAATGCATCTCTCTCCTTTTCCATGTCTAATAGAAGCCGGGTTTGATTCCTATTGTGGGTGGCAGTGTGCTCACGGCGGGGGGGTGGGGGGGCTGACTTGAGGGCGTGAATGAATGATTGGTTCAAGCCAATTAGGATAATCCCACTTCCCTGTGGGAAGTGATTAGTTTAGGAGTGGACATGTGACTTGTGGATATCTGCTTGGGCTTCTGGGGAGTGTTTTCCTCCTTTCCTATCTTTGAGCATGGCTGTGTAAGAAAGTGTGGCCTGGAGTGTTGCACGTCCTCTCCCCACAGGCCGGAGGACAGTTAGTGGGGCATAGACACTGGGGAGGAAATAGTATCAGGCAGACCCAGAGGCATGCGTGGACTTGCCTCTCTCTGCATACTTCTTACAGGAGATAAGGAGCCCCTATTGTTGAAGCTATTTTTATATGGGAATTCTTTTCCATGCAACTAAAAACATTTGAGGGGCACCTGGGTGGCTCAGTGGGTTAAAGCCTCTGCTTTCGGCTCAGGTCATGATCCCAGGGTCCTGGGATCGAGCCCCGCATGGGGCTCTCTGCTCAGCGGGGAGCCTGCTTCCTCCTCTCTCTCTGCCTGCCTCTCTGCCTACTTGTGATCTCTGTCTGTCAAATAAATAAATAAAATCTTTAAAAAAAAAATAAAAAAAATAAAAAAAAAATAAAAACATTTGAATGTACAATCTGTATTTGAAATCCATTCCTTCCTTTCTCCCTTCATTCATCCAGTAAATATTTATTGTGCATGTACTACATGATGGGTCCTGCGCTGGGCACTGGGGATACCATAGTGAATTCCATTAGTAATGAGGCAGAAGCAGACCCTTCAGAGGTGGGGGAGGTGGATGTCAATCAAGTAGAGAGGTCAGTGGATATTCACCAGCATGACAAGTGTGGTGCAGGCTGAGTAAATGGTGATGTGCCTGTGATGTGGGGATTAGTCCTGTAAGGAGGTCAGGTGACTTCCCTGAGGAAATGACATTTGAGGTGTGGTCTAAAAGAAGAGTAAGCGTTTAGTAGGGAGGGATGATGAAAGGGATGTGCTCTAGGGAGACTAAAAACAAGGACAGAGTCCATGCAGTGGAAGGGAAATTCGGGATATTGGTAGGTAAAGAAGTCCTGGTATGTGGAGTATGGATCACTGAGGTGAGTTAGTCAGAGTCCTTCCAAGAAACAGAACCAATAGAAAACACAGATATACAGAGAGAGGTTTATGGTGAGGGAGTGGCTTACACAATGATGAAGGCTAAGGTGTCCCATGACCAGCCATCTGTATGCTAGAGGCCCAGGAGAGCTGGTGTAGTTCCAGTCCTAATCCACTGGCCTGAAAACCCAAGGCAGGAGGAGATGGATGTTCCAGTGGAAGCAAGAGAGCACCTTTGCCCTTCCTCTGTCTTTTTGGACCCTCAGCAGATTGAATGATGCTCACCCACAATGATGAGGTTGATCTTATTTCCTCAGTCTACAGGTTCAAGTGTTAATCTCTTCCAGAAACATTCTCACAAACACTCCAGAAGTAGTGTTTTACCAGCTATCGGGCATCCCTTAGCCCAGTCAAGTTGACACATAAAATGGGGACAGAGAGGGGAAGGTAGGCAAGCTACATGAAGTCCTGGGTATCATACCAAGATCTTAGGGCTTTACCTCAGACCTCTGGGAACCATTTAAGCAGCAGGATGACGAAATCAGATTTGGATTTTGGGAAGATCGCTGTACAGAACACCATTTGGGTTGAAAAAACTGTAACAGGATTTTGCCAAACAATGATCACACTGAAATCACTGCAGGGCTGTGAGCCCTTTTCTGCCTCCCTGTGTGGCCCCTGATTGGACCTCAATGGGCTAATGTGTTTAAGTTGGTTGTTTATTTAGAATTATCTTTGATTCGGTGAAGATTTCTGTTTCTCAACTTTATTCACTTCTATAGCTTTCATTTGGGGATAGAGGTGGTGTATTTTCCGCTGCTCACGATATTTTGAATGCGTGTCCCAAAATCGAAGGGGGGCTGTGGGTGGAATGGCGGGTCACTGGGGTGTGGAAAAAATTGGAAATATTCATAGGCCTCAAACTGTAGCCTGCAATCTATGATGGAGTGTGTTTGGAGCGTATCCTATCCCAGTCTGGCTTCTGAGGGATTTCTCTTCCTCACAGACCACTCTTCTGGCATAGGGGATTTGTCTTCTGGCTTTGGGTGGGTAGGTAGAACTTATGAACGTCCCACAATGTTGGACCTGTTGGATGGGGTTGTGCAAAGTGTCATGATGGGGTGAACGTAATTTTGCTGGACAGTCTACAGGCAGCAAGAAGAAGGTAGCAGGAAGAATGCTCTCAACAGAAGCACATGCAATAGTTGGAGTGACCGTTAGCACAGGAATGTGTGACGAGTCCATTTAAATGGCCATGGATAGACAAGAGGCACTGACTTGGCTTCCCTTTGCTTCGGGGCTGGTGGACGGAGTTTGGCTGCTTCTCCATACAGATTCCTCCTTATAAGCCCTCCTGCCCGGTCTGATCTCCCAGAGAACCTACTCACCTCCCTCTAGGTGGCATCTCATTCACTTCTTTACCCTCTTTCAACGTAAATAACCCTTTCCAATTTGTTTTTATGGACTTTTAAGTCTCAGGAGACTTTTCTTGTCTTGACCAGATGCCCTTTTGCAAATCAAAAGCGGCAGCTACCAAGTGATGATTGTGACATAGCATCAGAAGACTTCTTTAAAAGTTAAAAAAAAAGAAGAAGAAGAACAGTTTTTTTCTCTTTGTATTCATCTGACAAATAGGTATTAAGCACATATTATGTGCCAGGTATGTTCTAGGTGCTGAGGATATAGCAGGGAGTAAAGTGGACATCTCTGCCCTTGTGAAGTTCATGTTCTAATTAGGGGAAATAGAAAACTGTGCATGTCTCCTTGACCAGGGGCAGGTCCTCAATAAGGAGATGTGAAACAGAGAGGCACAATATGACTACTTTTAAGATACAACTTTGCTTCATTCAACTGAAATATTTCTTGAAAAGTAACTAAAACGGCACAGTCTGAAATTCAATTCTTGCATGTTCCTGCGGGAGAAAGGTCAGTTCCTGTGGCTTGTCACTAAAGGTCTTTAATATGACCTTGACTTCCAAGTTCAGCTGTTACCCCCACTCCTTCCCTTCGCAAGCTCCCTGTTCCTGTCAAACCAAGCCTGTTTTTGGACTTCCTTACGTGGGGTGCGCTTTCCTGCCTCTGAGTCTTTGCTCCAGCCCTTCCGCCTGCCTAGAATGCCCTCCCCTCTCCTTCTGCCTTTCTAAATTCTATCCACTCTTCAAAACTCAACTGTAAGTAGTGAAAGTGCTTGAACTTAGTTCAAAGTGAGTCAGAGATATACCTGGTTTCAAACCCTGGCTCCGATATTAACTGGGTCAATCGCTTGACCTCTTCAAGTCTTGATTTTCTCATCTCCCGACTGAGTTGGTATGAAATTCAGTGGGTTAACGCAACAAAGTGCTTACTTCACAGCAAGCATTTGTTAACCGTGAGTGGTCATTATTTTACCCTGTGAAGGGTGCAGACTTTGGAGGATATATATTACACATGGGATGGATATGAATGTTTTGGGGCCAGCGACATGAATGTGATGGCAGAAAAATGGCACGCAAAGATGCCAATACCATAATCCCCGGGAAGTGCATATGTTGTCTTACATGGCAAAAGGACTCTGCAGATGTGTTTGAGTTAAACATCCTGAGATGGTGATTATCTTGGATAATCTGGGTGGGCTCAATGAAGTCACAGAGTCTTTATAAAGGAAAGACAGGAGGGTCAGTGTCAGAGACTGGTTGGAAGATACTTCACTTCTGGCTTAGGATGCAGAAGGGGCCGTAAGCCAAGGATTCCAAGTGGCTGGAAAAAGCTGGAAAAAGTGAGGGTGATGAGGGAGCAGACGGCTGGCTGAGGACAAAGCAAAAGCTGGCACTTTGCACCCCCCTCTCCACCAGCTCCCCTCGGTAATATGTGTGACATTCCTCAGGCACCCCTGGCTGCCCTAAAAGAAAAACAAATAGTTAACTTGCAGAGATCACAATCCTGCAAGACAGGAGTCTCCCTCGGTCTACAAATGTCCTAGTGATTTACAAAGAAGAAGCTATCTTATCAATAGCCCAACTTCTAGAGACAAATAACTCAGTTCCTCAAGCCCTAATATAGTTCTCCCCTCCATAAAACTGAAGGAGGCTGAGGCAGAAGGAAATGTAAATAAAGTTAAATTTCTTCTAAACCTAAAACTCACTGACAAGGATGTTTGATAGGAGGAATGTGACATTCCACCAGGAAACTCCCAATTGTCTTCATGTTAGTGCCTCATTAGAGGGAAAAACAGCCTTGGTTTGACAAATACCAGGCCTCCAATATCCTGACAGTCTTCTTTACCGTGACAACCCTTCTTAACATCCCCTTTGTCCTCACCTACCCAACTCCTGTGTATATAATCAGCCACTCCTCAGGATAGCGGGGCAGCAGCTCTCTCTGCCCACGGGTCCTGTCCCCGTGCTTTAATAAACCACCATTTTGCACCAAAGATGTCTCAAGAATTCTTTCTTGGTCATCAGCTCTGGACCTCGCCCCATCGAACCTCACCTAGGTTCTAGAACTGCATCAAGGGAACGGATTCTTCCCTAGAGCCTACAGAAGTCAGCCTGCCAATACCTTGATTTTAGCCCAGTGAGACTCATTTCAGAACTTCTGATCTACAGTGCTATAAGATCATAAACTTGTATTGTTTAAAGACACTAGGTTTGCGGTTATAACAGTAATGGAAAATTAATACACACTCATCTTCAGTGATTCATGCTTTTCCTTTGATACACTTGAAATATTCCACTGAGGTTGTTAATGATTTGTTCAATATTTCTGGTTAGCATGAAAGCCATAGGCACTTTCCTTACATTCCATTTGCCACCTCGATGCATGGGAATTCTTTCTTTCCCTTTATCTAAGGTAGCCTGCATTGTAGAGATGACACAGACTGGCAGTCTGCTACAATCTAGAGGTCAATGGCTTGGACTCTGGACCTACGCAGACCAGGGTCTGAATCCTGGACAGGCTGCTGAGTTACTGTGAGAGATGGGGAAGTGACTACTTCAGTATCTCTAATCTTTAGTGTCCTCATTTATAAACGAGCAGTACTATATCAGAGTTATCATAAAGGGAATATGAGACAACACATATAAAACTCCCAGCACATGTCCAGCGCAAATACTGGACAAATGCTGGTGGTTATTATTATTACCATTGTTATTGTTATTCTGATGTTATCATGGGCTTGTGCCTGTTACAGGGTGATTCCTGGGTTTTCAGGTACTGTGGCTGCTGTAGTTCTAAGAACCTGGAACATCATTGCTCAGGGATTACTGTTCCACAGAGCACACACATGATGGATTCATTATGGAGGAGAAGATTATAGTGGGATGGGCAGGATGATACCCTGGAAAGATTCTGAGTAGGGCAGTGAAGTGCTCTATTTAATAACTAACATTCAGTCCTTACTCTGTGCCTGCCTTTGCTAAGGGCTTTGTATGGATTTGCTGGCTCCTTATGCCTAATGGCTCTCTGTAGGGTGGGAGTTAACATTCCGAATTTGACAAAGGGGAGATCAAAGGCCAAGGAGGGTGTACCGACCCAGCCTTTTTGCCTCTAGTGCTTCACATTCTTCATATTCAAGATTCTGGCTCCTAAGTAGCCCTGCTGGGAGCAAATGCTGTCGTACCGCAGGGAGAGGTGTTACCTTCCCAGGACAAGGCTTTCTGGTTGAAACAACACAGCTTACTCACTTGCTACCGAAGGAAGGTGGAATGGAACTGGCAGCCCCTTCCTGGAGACAGCTCTGGACAAAGCCACTCAGGGGTGTTTTGAAGTGAGGCTGCCCTAGGGGGTGTGTAGAAGAAAGGCAGTGTTATTGATGTTTCCCATCACGACGCTTACAGTTTCTTCATTTCTGGTCTCTGAGCCTCAGGAGTCCTCAGTGCAGCTGCCAAATTGCTTCATGCTCCGGAAAGTGGGGTGCCTCTTAACTAAGGAAGAAACGTGGCATTTTCTACCAACAGCCCCAACTGTTAGAGCTTCTTATAATATTAACAAGGCATCCACAGCATTCCCCAGAGAGCGCCATGCTTCTTATTCTTGTCTTTTCTCTCCCAGAAAGGGCTTTGTTGTTTCTCTCCTTTTTCCTGATTATTGAAGGGACTCCATCTTCTTTGCTTTGGTCTGGGCCTGTGACAGCCAATATGGGTCCTGGTGACTCTTTAAATTTAAATTAATTAAAATAAAATAAAAACGCACCTTCTCAGTTGAAGTAGCACATCTCAAATGCTCATTTGCCACCATACCTAAAATATGACAAAGAGCTTGTGGCCAGTATGTCGGACCACACAGATATATAACATTTCCATCACTGCAAAAAGTTTTCCTGGATGGTCCTGGTCTAGAGCTTTCATTCATGTACTCATTCAGCTCTTATTAACTGAGCACCTGCTGTGTGCCAGACACTGTTCTTGGTTTTGGGAAGTAAGTGGTCAATAAGAAAAGTGAATCTTTTCCCTCATAAAGTAACCTCCACGATGGGTAAGACATTCATGGAGATAGTAGTTGCAGAACGTGAAGAGTCCCAGAGGAGACTAGGGCAGGTCAAGGAAAGGAGAGCAATGGTGACTGAGGGGCATAGGCAGACAGTTGTGGGGAAGGCACACATGAGGTGCCCTCAAACTCCCTTCCTGCCCCGTGACCTGAAGAGCTCATGCTTTTAGCCCATTCACTGAATCCTTGGCTTGGGCTGTGCCTGCTTTGAATGCAGGGCAATGAGGAGGCCATCCCCAGCATGGCAGACCCTTCTGTGTTTGGGGATGTGCAACGCCTGGTGACAAAACGGAGAGAACTTCAGAACAAAAAAGCTAGCGTGATCCCTTGGTTGGCCACAGGGTGGTACTTCTCTGTGGGGGAAGAGAGAGCATTGTCATGAAAGGGTTTCTATTCCAAACCACAGGCTTTTCTCCTAGTAACAGCTCAGTGACTAAGGAATCAGTGGTTTTATATTTGACCTACTCCTATCCTCTAATATTGTGGGTTGATGCTTTCCTCTTCATGGGCTTGCCTAAAGCACAAGTGGCAATGCCAGTGACTTGTCCTTGATGAGAGGAGGTTTATCTCTTACCAACAGAATGATGGGTTACAATGGAAATGCTGTCTGCCTTCAGGTAGTGTCCCAAAAGTGAGTTGGTCAGTTGTTGGGGCTGCTCCAGGCATGGTTCTCCCATCATTCCTGCACGGGTTTTGGTGTTTAACTTCCAGAGAACTTAGATGAAGGGGACAGAGGGATTCCAATGTTTTCTCCCAATATTACCATTTGAGTCGATTTTTTCTTGTCTCCAGACACTGATATTTGAAATGACTTCTGGCCACTTATTCACCATCAGTCCAAGTAGGGAATTACTGTTTAGATCTTGAGGATGAAGTTGGTAACTGGCTGGACACACCATGGCAGAAGGAGCTCAGGGTGGCCCATCACAATCAAAATCCTGGGTGACATTCTGCTGGAGGGGATTATGGAGCCAGAACACCGGGAGATGGTTTCAGCCAAGGAACATGGATTCTTCTTCTTCTTCTTTTTTTTTTTTTTTCCAAAGATTTTATTTATTTATTTGACACAGAGAGAGAGATCACAAGTAAACAGAGAGGCAGGCAGAGAGAGAGCGGGGGAAGCAGGCTCCCCACTGAGCAGAGATCCCAATGAGGGGCTCGATCCCAGGACCCTGAGACCATGACCCAAGGTGATGGCAGAGGCTTAAACCTCTAAGCCACCCAGGTGCCCCTCTTCTTCTTCTTTTTTTTAAATTAGATTTTTAAAAACTTTTGTTAATTTATTTGAGAAAGAGAGAGGTGTGCACACACACACACACTCGCACAAGTTGGGGTGTTAATGTGGGAGGGTGGGGGAGGGGTGGGGGAGGGGCAGAGGGAAAGGGATAGGAAGACTCCCCACTGAGCAGGGATCTAAATTCAAATTCAGATGCAGGGCTTGATCCCAGGACCTTGAGATCGTGACCTGAGCTGAAGGCAGATGCTTAACTGCTTAACCAACAAGCCACCCAGGAACAGCAGGACTATGGGTTCTGCAGCAATAATTCATGCCTGTTCTTTACCCTTGGTGGAGACTTTTATTCCCTCTGTCTCATAACTTTTATTTGTGTGTGTTTATCATATGCCCTGGTGTATATCTCAATCCTTAAAACAACCCTGTAAGGTTGGCCGCATTTATGCCCATTTTACAAACGAGGAAGTGGAAGGTCAGACGTTTGAGATAATGTGCAGTCATAAAGTGACTGAGCCACAGAGCTGAGATTCCAGTCTTGGACTCCAACTCTAGAACTGGCTCTCTTTAACAGAAGAGACCTAAGAGATGAGGCCTTTGCTCAGTCTTGCCAGGCAATAGCACTTAGCCAGCATTCAGTATCACTGCTTTCACTGCTTTTATTTTTAATTGGAATGATATTGGTTTTCTACTTACAGTAGCGATGAAAGTTTCCTCTAAAAGCAAATGTACTTTATGTAAAAAAAAGTGATTCTATTTAAATAAAAATTGAAGTAAGTAATTGTGAAGGTGGTGTGGATGTGGCAAAAATAGTGACAAGGGCATGAGAATACCCCAGATCTTCCATTAAGGATGAAACATGGCCATTTGTTGGTTATGATGGCAAAGGATGTCGTAGATGGATCATCTGGGCATTCAGGAAGTGAAATGCCAAGTGCTCCTGTGTGTGTGCGTTCAGTGGGGGCACTTAGAGACCACCCTGGCAGAGCTGAGAGCTGGAATGCACTAACTGTGGCAAATAAGGGGATTTCTCTGGAACATCTTAGACAAGGGAGGCTTGACTGTGGTTAAGGAGGGCAGTGCTGAAGTTTGATTCTTACTGGGAAACACCTGTATATCTACTTCAGTGAGTGCTGACGTGGGGCCTTCGTTGTGCCAGCTGCTTCTTTTCATCATCTCACTGAATCTTCACAACAATCCCCTGGACACTTAGGGTTCCCAATTTAGAGTTGAGGACACTGAGATGCTGGAAGGATGTCATTTGACATCACGCATGTTCACAGGGAGCCTGAATCCATAGACCCTGCACTTACCCTCTTATAGTCAGTCATTACACATGCTTGTACATACTCATCTTCTCTGCTTTTGACATCAGTTCTTTGATGGATCTGAGATGAATTGATGCTTTTTAGTTCATTTTCCCTCCCATATTGTCTGAACAGAAGTGATGACATAAGCTCCTCTTTGCTAGACTGGAGACCTTCATTTTTGGAAGATATTTTCATGGAGGTATGGAATTCAGAGTTGACAGTTTCTTTTAGCATTTTAAAGAGGTCACTCCATTGTCTTCTAGATTGTGTGGCTTCTAATTTTAAGTTTCCTGTAATGCTTATCATTGTTCCCCTGTGTGTAATGTGTCCTTTTTCTCTGGTTGTCTTCAAGATTTCTCTTTATCTCCTTTTTTTGGACTGTGGTTGGCTTGAAATTTTCTTGTCCCTGTTGAATTTAGGTAAGACCAAGAGACTTTCTTTGGCCAGTGGAATATGAGCCGAAGACTCAAGAGACCTTGTACGGTTTGCCATCTTTTGTTTCCATTGCCATGGCAAGTGGTGACAATGTTGAAGATGGTGGTTGCTTTGTAGATCCAAGTTCTGCTGTGAGCGTAGAGTGGACCAGTGGCTTCAGCTGACCCATCATCAGCATGTACCACGCAGTAAATACTTTTTTATGGTTATTAAGATTTGAGGAGCGTTTGTCATTATTGCATATATCCAGCCTACTGTGACTGATAGACTGTATCACTTTCCTCCAGATGGACTCAGTGGGATGGTTTGTGGGAGAGAGCCCAGTATTAAAAATTCCTTACTTATAAACCGAACCCACTGACAACCACAAAGATGAAGGGATAGCAAGGAGGAAGATACTGTAGAACAAAAGAAAAAACACGCACAACCAATCCTACAGAATTTTCATAGACCCCTGCCTCATCTTGCAAACAGCAACAGCACTGTTGGATAATTAAGATGCATATGCCACCTGACATTAAGCAGCCTTTTGTGAACTGTTAATTAAGATTTAATCAGTCACATATTTTATTCTTACTGAATTAGAAGATTAGTGTTAATTTCTGGCAGGGTTCCATTACTCCCTGTTGAAGGAAATCAATGTATCTGAACATAATTTAATGAGAAGAAGCTGGTACCATAGTGAAAACAGGCTGGAGAGACATTATCTTGACATTTTAGGTAATTCAGTAAGTCTGGCAAAAGAGGAGTGATTGACAAAGTCATTATTTCTTTCACCAAGGGGAAGAAAGCACATTTCTGACAATGAATTAAGATTTTGGTGGTGAAAGAACACAATGAAAATTGAGAATGGGGCTGATGAACTGTTTACTCACCCCCTTGTATATAGCTTCTGGGCAAGGTTTGTCAGTCATGGAATTTGCATTCCTGGCTTGAGATGAGGAGAACAGCCTGGACAGAGCAAAGGGGGGTCAGATGGGCTAAGACAGTGGGTGGGATGCTTATTTGCAAGGTATTTCCAGGTTGGATCTTGTGAGGACTGCTGTTTGCAGGAGGTCTGCCTGCGTAGGAATGTAGCAGGCACTGAATACGTATATGTTGAATGGATACGTCCATGGAGGTGAATGTGTTTTCAGAGGCTATCAGATGCCTCCCACTACAAGTAGTAAAATTTGCAGAAATGTCCTTGAATGTGCCACATGGTTTGCATTGAAACTAGGCCCATTAAAAAATGCAGGAATAGTGAGAGGTCAGTAGTTTATTTATTGGCAAACATAGTAGATGTTCTCTGCTTTTGATGCTGATATTGGGGGACTATGGGAAGACAGATGGGGTGGGGTTGGTGGGCTGGGCTCTGGCCCTAGGTGGTGTGTAGGAGTGGAGCCAGGGTGGCCTCACATGTAACAGCGTGGTGTGAAGGGGAGATAGAAGGATCAACGCAGAAGAAGCTGGGAGACCAGGGGTATATTGGGAGGCATCAATGCTGACATGATCAAGCCCAAAGAAAATGCCTAAGTTAGGGCAGGAAACACCAGATCACTGGGGACAGGTCAGAAGCCAGTCCTGCCTCTTCAGGAGAGGTTTCTGCTGAAGAGAGAGAGTGGCTGTCAGAGGGTGCTTGGGCCTTGCCTGTGAGCAGAAAGCTAAACCAGTTACAAATTTTAGGGGGTAAGGATAAGTTCCTACCCAACCCCCATACCTCCTACTCTCTGCTCTTCCTTCCACCCTTTCTCTCACCAGTCCTTCTTCCTTTACCCCCTTCCTCTCTTCTTACTTCCTCCTGCACTGTTGATAGAGAACTTAAAGTCTCTTATAGCAGAGGAAAGAGCCCTGTCTATGGCAGAGACACATACCTCACAATTCTACAGCCTCACAAACAAACAATATGGGGAGAATTAGTACCCAGACTTGGGGATGCAGGCAGGCAGGAGAGCATCTTGCTGGGGTCTGAGTCAGGTTGGGAGCACTGCAGGGCCAGCCCAGAGTAGAGAGAGCAAGCTGGTGGAGACACCTCAAAGAGAGACTGGCCTGGGACAGTGAAGGACCAGCTTGCCAGAGGCTGGCCAGTTTCCCAGGGTGTGTCATGGAGTCTTGGTGTGATAGGCAGAATTTCTGGGAATCGTACCAAGAGTCCACACCCCTGATCCCCAGAACCTTGTGAGTGTGACGATTCATCGCTCCTGTGGCTGTGTTCTATTGTATGACCGAGTTCTCTGTGCCCGGCTCTAATCCCATGAGCCCCTAACAGGAGAGAACTTTCTCTAGCTGGTGGCAGAAGGGAAGTGAGGGAAACTTGAGGTGTAAGAAGGCCTCAAAGTGCTGTTGCTGATTTGAAGAAGCAGAGGCCACAGGACCTCTAGGGGCTGACAGGGACCCCTGACTGACAGCCACCAAGGAAACAGAAACCTCCTCCTACAGCCTCAAGGAAAAATAGCCTGCGTAAGCAAGGTGGCAGAATCTTATCTTCTCCGGTTTCTGCAGATGTGAGCCAAACACAGCCAGTATTGTGACTTTGCCTCGTTAGGCCCTGAGCAGAGAGTCCGGCAGAGTCCTCTGGACTTTCCAGCCTGTGAGGTGATCAAGGAGCGGTGTGTAAGCTATTCAGGCTCTGGCAATTTGTTATGTAGCAATAGCACATGAACACACCTGACCTCCCTTGAGCAGAGTCATACCCAAAGCTGCATAATGCAAAGCTGGGTTGGGGTTAGTGAGGTAGATTTAAACAAATGTGGTGGGTTAATGTGGCCTGGTGGCCTTAGGTAATAGGGAATAGTAGAAAAACAGAAACCTTTCCACAGGCACATTTCCATTGTTGGAAGACGTTAAAAAGTAGATTTTTTAATAAGCATATAATCACTATACATACACACCTCATACAGATTTTGTACTTAAATTTTTTAAAAAATTGGATTCTGCAAAGATGGCACTCTGAATTTGGCTTCTTCCTCCTGCCTGATCACATGTAATCCAATGGCTGTTGGGATGTGTAAGTGGCCAGACACAAATGTGTTGCTGGGCTTTGTGAGTCCCAGCAGAGAGAACTGGGGTGAGCTCAGAATGTAGTGGGTACTGGGAAGAACTTGGTCCTGAGGAGACAAGTGAAGCCCTGCAGGGAGAGTTGAGTGAGGTTCCTTGTCCCAGTCCGTGAGCCTGTGAAGAAAAATAACCACCCATCTAATGGGGACGTAGAATGTATAAAAGAAGAATCTGGCAGATTTGATTCTTTAATTATTAAAAAAAGAAATTTAAATGGCAAAACATATCATAAGTAAAGTCAGTAGATGAATAATAGACTTGGAAAACATTATGCAAAAAATATGCAAAGAGATCTTACAAGTCATCTAGATGAGCTTAAGAAACCAAATTAAAATTGGGCAGTTGACAGATGAGCAAACTCAAATGGCCAGAAAAAACCATGAAAGTGTGTTTGCAGTTAGTGAAAACCAAAACCCTTATTAGTTTATATCTTCCTGAATGTCCAGAATATAATAAGATCATAATGCCTGCTCTGGTGGGGATATGGGAGATAGGCTGTCCATACACTGCTGTTAGAAAGTGAAGGGTTTTCTTGGAAAGCAATCTGAGAGTAGCTCTTAATTAAAATTAAGATACATGAGCCTCTTGACTGAACTATCCTCCTTTGCAAATCTAGCCCATGGAACTGAAAGTGTAAGTAAGCAAGAACAGATGTTCGAGGATGTTTAACGGGGCTTTGTTTGCAGAGGGAGGGAGGAAGAAACAAGGTAAAGATCATCTGCAGAGGAATGGTTGACTGAATGAATGAATTAGGGATGATTTTCTGCCACCAAAAAGAATGAGTCAGAGCAATGCCAATTGTGTTAAAGGTATATCCATGAATTAGGGTTGAGTGAGTAAAGTAATTGCTGAAAGTGTATATATGACCCCATTTTAATGGAGATAAAAGCAACTGTGTACATACATGTATGCAACATATATGTACTACTGATATATAGTTGCTTAAGAATAGAAAAAGGTATGGAACGGTGCAGTCCAGGTTGTAAAACAAGCCACTGGGGAATGGGAGGGGAACTGGAGAGGGGAACTGATGCATAAAAAGGAAAAAGAAAAGACCACATGAACAAAATAAACTTGTTATGTGGGATATGATTACGTGGGACCATTTCGATAAATGTGTAGATTTTTGTGTAAAGAAACGTAAAATCTGGGCGCCTGGGTGGCTCAGTGGGTTAAGCTGCTGCCTTTGGCTCAGGTCATGATCTCAGGGTCCTGGGATCGAGTCCCGCATCGGGCTCTCTGCTCAGCAGGGAGCCTGCTTCCCTCTCTCTCTCTCTTTGCCTGCCTCTCTGTCTACTTGTGATCTCTCTCTGTCAAATAAATAAATAAAATCTTTAAAAAAAAAAGAACTATTAAAAAAAAAGAAACGTAAAATCTTACATTTAAAGGGGAAATCCATTTTCCAACTGGAATAAGGTTCTGACAAGTTCTGCATGTAATTTGGGGGAAATCAAGGTGTTAAAGAATATATATTAAAATCTTATAAGATACAGCGCAGTTTAATACTCATCCCTGTTACATGAGGTAGTGGCAGCAGCTAAGCGGTGAAGAGGACAATTATTCTAATCCAGTCTGGGCTATTTTGTCAGCTTTCCCCAGTGGTGACATCTTGTGTAACTGTCGTACAGCGGCACAACCAGGAAACTGACATTGCTACAACCCGTGGACCAAGTTCCAAGCCCCATTTGTTTTCTCTGGTTTTTACCCACACTCACGTGTGCGTATGTGT
Source organism: Enhydra lutris kenyoni (assembly GCF_002288905.1). Classification (NCBI taxonomy): domain Eukaryota; kingdom Metazoa; phylum Chordata; class Mammalia; order Carnivora; family Mustelidae; genus Enhydra; species Enhydra lutris. The sequence continues at coordinate 11,498,829 of NW_019154129.1, read as the reverse complement.
GTATGTGTCATTCTGCGCAGTTTTCTCACAAGTATAGATCTGTGTAACCACCACCATGATCAAGATACAGAAGAACTCCATCACTACAAAGGAGCGCCCCTTTTTCACGGCCTCCACCCCATCCCATCAGGGGTACCACAGGAGCAGAGACATAAACTTTTTTCCAGTTTCCCGTGAAGTTTCCACAGCCTCCAGGTGCACCGTGGGCTCTTGCTCTGTGTCTCTCCTGCCTCTGTCCTTTGCTTCCTCTTTGTGTCCAGGGGTGGCTTGTCCTGCGCTGTGCTACCGCCTTATTGATATAATGCCCTTCTTTGCAAATCTATCCTGCTGTTTGCTCTGTTCTCCTTCCCTTGACGATTATGGCTTTGAGTAGCTCATAGACTTACCTTGTAAGATTGCCTCTTTTCATAAACCATTCACACTCTATTTCAGGTTATATCCAGCCTGATTTTGGCAGGAAGGGCTCTTGTTATCTTCTGGAGCTACAATGGCCTGGCTCGCTCAGAATGGGCATCATCTTTTGTGCAAGCATCGTTTAGAAAATAAAATGCATTTCTCTGAGAACCTGAGAAGTTTCCTGGGTGTTATTACTCAAGGCTCAGGGCTTTACAGTTCCCATTTCTCATACAATTGAAAGAAAAAGAAGGAGAAATCAACCAACTCTCACTGTCCTGAGGGCTCCTATGCCTCTCTGTCCTCGTCTGGCACTGGCCCACTGGCCACCTTCAACTTTAAACATTTGCTTGGCATATAGTCTTGTTTTCCTCCTGGTGTGCCTCTCACTTAGTAGGTGTTCAACAGATACTCACAAACTGCTGAGAAACTAAAGAACTGGAGAGTGTCTCTCTCTCTCTCTCTTGCTCTCTCTGATTTGTTATGTTTCTTAGCACATTGGTAAGAGTTCAGGACATATCTGCTGAATTGCACTGAAAGACAGCACAACCTAATTTTGGCCAAATTTTATCTATTGTCACTTGTCTCTGCGAGTCCCAGTTATCCGGACTTTGATGAAGGGCTGTGTACTTTATCAGTGTGGTGTGTTGGAACAAGATTGGTCCAGCTGGATAATCTCAGGCTATTTACTTAATCCTTCTCAGCCCCATTTTACAAATGGGGCTGATCGTGTTGTGAGAAGTAAAGGGATAAGCCCAGTGCCCAGCACCTGAGTAGGATTTTGATAATTGGTTGGCTTCTCCCTTCTGCCACGTGCACTCTTGCAGGTGGGGTTGCGTGGGAGCTAACAAGGCCCAGAGATTAGCATTTATTAGGATCAACACCTGTGGAGGGGAGGAGCCAGCAGCAGATCTAGACACAGGGATAAAGTGTACTGCAGAGCAGTCTCAGCCGGGCCTTGTGTGGGGGTACTCTGAAGCTGGTTTAGAACTGGCGGGGGTGTTCCCTGGCTGGTAGCAGGAGCTCGGCTCTTACAATTGTAAAACCCATGACTGGATGCAGGCTGCTCAACCTTTGGCAAGTCCGGGCTCCTCAGCTGAGGCAGACCCTGCCCGAGGCTCATGGCTTGGGGCTTTCTGCCCATAGCTGCCCTGGTGGTGCCGGAAGTAGGATGCTCATTACTGAAGGAGGATCGGGACAGTGTATTGCAACGTTCACCAGACCCTTACTGGCGAGTCACTGCCCCACACCATCTCTGAGGGTAAGCTTTCGATGGGTGAGGGGGAGAAGTTGTGTACTTGAGCTTTTAAGAGGAAATTTGTAAGGTGCTTCTTAAACTTCTTTGGGTAAAAGCAAAACTGTTGACATAAATGGGTGCTTAAGCATGACTATATCTGGGTTTCGATTATGGAGCATTTCATCTGGTCCTGGGATCCTAGTGGAGCACATTTCTAGATAATTGGAGCCCATTCAGTTCAGCTTGCCAAGGGCTTCTGGAGACTCCTCCTATACCTTTCCCTTGTGTTTAGGTAGAACTAATTAATGTTTTATCAGTTTGCAGAGTGACCTTCCAGAGACCTAGAAAACAGGATGCTAATATGTCTTAGAATTGCTTACAGAACCAAGAGTTCATACTCTTGTGTCTAACAGGTCAGTTAGAAAATATATTAGGAAATATAGTTGACCCTTAAAAAACATGGACTTAGGGGCTCCTGGGTGGCTCAGCTGTTAAGCGTCTGCCTTCGGCTCAGGTCATGATCCCAGAGTCCTGGGATGGAGCCCCACCTGGGGCTACCTGCTCAGTGGGAGGCCGGCTTCTCCTTCTCCCACTCCGCCTGCTTGTGTTCCTTCTCTCACTATCTCTCTCTTTCTCTGTCAAATAAATAAAACCTTTAACAACAACAACAAAAATACCCAAAAAACCTGAATTTGAACTGTGGGTTCACTTATATGTGGATTTTTAAAAATGAATACAGAATTTTTTTTCTTACTTTTTTTTTGTTTTGAAGATTGTATTTTAAGATTTGAGAATGTGAGTGAGCACAAGGTGGGGGGGCGGAGCCTGACGCAGGTCTCAGTCCCATGACCCTGAGATGATGGCCTGAGCCAAATTGAAGAGTTCGATGCTTAACCAACGGAGACACCCACGTGCCCCTAAAGATTTCATTTTTAAGTAATTTCTATACCCAATGTGGGGCTCAAACTCAAAATCCTGAAATCAAGGGTTGCATGTTCTACTAATGGCTAGTTAGGTGTCCCTCTTATGCTTTTCTTAATATTTTTTTTCCTCTAGCTTGCTGTATTATAAGAATACAGTATATAATACATATGAGAAATGTGTTGATTGGTTGTTAGTGGTGAGGCCCCCGGTCAACAGTAAGCTCCTAGTTAAGTTTTTGGGGCGTCAAAATTTATAGGTGGATTTTTGACTGTATGGGTGGTTGGTGCCCCTATCCCTTGGAGTGTTCAAGGGTCAGCTGCCATTCAGGGACACAGAAAAAAACCTTTCTTGTGCTCTGCTTTGATTTCCTGGCATCATCTGAGGGTAGTTGGCTTCAGGATGATTCTTTACTCCATGAAACAGGGATAGCGGGCTAATCAGTTGAACAGAGCAGGCCAACTCCGGCTAATTGCTCATGGTTGCCTGAATCACTGCCTGCAGGATTCTGTGACATAAATGGGTGCTTTAAGGTTTAGCAGGGAAAAAAAAAACACCTCATGATTGAGTAGTCCTGTCTGCCAAGGTACAGGGCTGGTGAGCATGCTATTCTGGGTATATGCTACTTTTTAGGCATCAGTTCTAGGAACCCCAAACCAGCACCGGTGAAAACTGCTCACAGACAGCATCATTTGCTTCCCAATCTAATTCCCTTCCCTGCTTTCTGTCCAAGAACCCAAGCACCTTTGAGTATTATTCAAGGAGACTTAGCAACACGTGGCTTCTGCTGAGGCTGTTCATGCCCTGCTCCTGCTTTTTTTCTTCCTTCCTTCCTTCTTCTTCTTCTTCTTAAAAAATAGATTGATTAAAATATACCCTGAGTAATGCTTTTTGCTTTCCCTAAATTTTATTTGGGTGTTCTATGCCATATTAAGAACAATGATTTATTCTGTATTGACGTGTAATGTAGTAATGCTTGGAGATGTTAATTTATAAGATAGTTAATAGTTATAGGTGATAATAATAGTTATGATTGAATGCATGCCTAATATATGCAGGCAGTTTATGTCCCTTACCTCCTTCAACCGTGTAAACACCTTATTCTCATTTACCAGAAAGGGAGATGGAACCCCAGAGAGGTTAAACTTCCCCAGGTGTCCCAGCAGATATTTTTTATTCTAATGCTCACGCTCTTTCCTCTGGGTCCCGTTGCCTCCTCAGAGCCTCTTTGACTTTAATCTTCTCACACAAATATTCCTTCCAGGTTCTTAGGGTGTTTCTAATGGCACCACACAGAAAGGGAAACAGACTGATGTCCAGAGAAGTACCCAGGCATAGCTACTGTTAGGTGCACAAACTCTAATTTCCTGATGCTTGTGACTCTTGAGCTGTGCAGATACAGTAGCTAATTCGGCTTCTCCTTCTATTCCTTAGGACTGGACAGTTGCAGTTAGAAAAATCAGACTGGTAGCCTCAAGAAAGAGCAGGATTTGTCGTGACTGCAAGGGGCATCTCAGGAACTCTGAGGTCAGGGGGCCTTGAGGAGCCAGGGCTAGAGCTCCTGGGGTCTCAGGAGCTCCTCTCTCCATCTGCTTTGCATTTCTGCCCCTCTCTGCACACCAAGCTCCTCTTCCTCTCTCACTGAGGCTTGCTTTGTTTCCCTGTTGTCAAGGCAGAAGATGGCTGCCACTAACAACTCTTGAGTTTCCGTGGTCTCTGTATCAAGAACAGTCAGAAAAACTGGCTCTCCTTTCAACTCCAAAGTCTTAGGGAAGGAGATTGAATGGCTCTGCTTGGGTCAGGGGACCAAACAATTACGACCAGGAAAGTGGCTTTATGTTGTACAAGTATGGCTGATCCTGTGCACGGTAGTGGGAGTTTACCAGGTTCCTTTAAAAGAGGATAGAGAGGAAGCTGCACAAGCCAGTCAAAAGTCCAGTGAGCTGGTTGATAAGAAACTTGGTTTGTTTTCTAAGCTTGGCACTGATTTGTTACATGGTTTTGGAAAGCCTCCTATCTGGTAGGTAATATATAGAACATTTATGGAGAACTTTTACCATTGTCAGATGCTAATTAGAATGTGGTGGGTTGTGGGCTGTGGGGTTGTGTGTTTCTGCTTTCGTTTTTTGGTGGCAATTCTGTCTGCCAGGGTGGGGAGACCGAGGCACTGCACAGAGCGATTAAGCAAGTTGCCTAAGATCCCACAACTAGTAAGCGGTGGAACTGGGAATTAAACCCAGACCATCTTAGCCAGAGTCCCTTCTCCCAACCAATGTGCCATAGTTCCTGCAGTGTAGGAAATGAGGATAGAAAGTGAGGTTAATAAATCATACCAACTCCCCTGGAAGAGAGCTGAAAAAGTCTTGGAGAAAGGCCTCAAAGTGATCTGCACTGATAATGTGTCTTTGTCCAAAGGCAGCCTTGACTCCGCATGGACCAGCCACACCCCTGGGTGAACAGTGAGGACCACTGTCCTGGTCTTCTGGGAGTGGTGGGAATGGCCGTGCCCTGGGTTGTCTTCTCTACCTGGTGTGTCCGCTCTGGATTTAAGTGCAGGGTCACACGAAGGCACTGTAGCCCCTGACTCCCAGCCAGGGTTTCGATCATGTATTTGAAGCTCTGATTGTGTGTCTTTAATCTGGAGAGGAAGAGGTGTACATCTCTCTGTGCCAAATCAGCACTGCAAAAAGGAATGAGAAATTTCTAAAAATACAGACTGTGCAGAATCCCATTTCATGGAGGCTCAGGATATCTTTGAGTTTGCTATGCGTCAGACAGGTTAGGATGCTGACAGACTTCCCTTACGTCTGGTCTCGCCCTTTCCTCCCATGAGATGATGGCATGAAACATCTTCATTTCATCGTGGCAACTTTACTTCCTACTAAATGATATTTTGAAATTATTTGTTCATGTCTTCTTCCTTCTGATGGAACATCATTTCCACTAGGGTCAGGATCTGATCCATTCTTATTTCTCACAATTGTTTTGCCCAGCATGGCCATTCTGTAAATTTTGATAAAATGGCTGAAGAAATCAAACATTTCCTTGTCAGGTGAACGGAGTTTTCTTTTTTGAATGCTTTCTTCCAGGCCATTAGATTTTTGTGCATGATGAAACCTTGTTTATGAGTAGAGTTGACAGTCTTTGAAAAGATGTTATGGTTGGAGTTCACATTTCCTTATAGAACTGCCTTTTGGAACTTTGAGTCAAATGTTCATTTGCTCATAATATGAAGCACTTGTAGTTATAAGCTTTCCTGGGGATTGAGTTGATATTCTGAAAGACCACCATTGTTCTATCTCATTGCCTCAACTGGGCAACACATCCCATGTCAGAATCTTTAGCTGGGTTTGGGGAGGAAAGGGAATCCAGGGTCCACAGTCCCCATGTTTTTTACCCTGGGTTCCCAAATGTCCTGAGTGATGGGGGTCCCTTTGCCACAGCAACCCCTCACATCTCTTGTTGCATTGATGATCTCCCAGGAAGAGGATGCAGTGCGGCTGCTTGTCAAAGTGGGCCACAGTGTGAAGTCAACTATAGGACCTCCCTCCTTGTGGTCCTCACATCTCAGAAAGAGAGACCACTTGCCCTTTGAATATGGGAAATGGTTATGGCTAAGCACAGCAAGGTTTGTGGAGAGCAGGGGACTGTGCAGGCCTAAGGGAGAGTGCCAAGAAGGGCTTCTAGGAGCCTGTGTACCTATATGGCGTATGACCATATAGGCTCCTCAACTAACAGGGCGGTTTCCACCTCCCTGCTGATCTGGGAGCACTCTGTGTCCCCAAAAGAGGAGCCCGGCAGGAGTCTGGTCCCCTCAGTCCATCTCTTCGAGATAGGTTTTTGGTGCCAACAGGATCCCAAACCCCGAATCTTCAGACTACAGCCTCTCCCTAGGCATAGCTGTAAAAGGCTTCATGGGTCCTAATACAATAGCTTCCTGGGCTTCATTTCACCAGTGGAAGAAGAGCGCAAGTGGGGACATGAGGTCTAGAGCAGAAGTGGTACAGCTGGAAAGTAGTGAAACTGAAGACAAACCTTCAAAAAGAAGGAGCCTCTTTGAGTCTCCTTGCTTCTTTAAAACCGACTCAACATTAAAGAGAAACTCAAAGATGTAGTTTTCCCTAAGGGGAGACCGTTCTTAATGATGAAGAAATAATGACTCCAACCCCCACCCCAGCTCAGTGTCAGGGGATATTTCGACTTGGTGGCACCTGAATTAGGTTGCTGTGTGTGTCTGAGGGACCTTGCAGAGAACTATACCTTCGCGGGATGCATGAAGCATCCCCAAATTCCTGATCTGAGTTAGGACCACTGTAAGCAAGAGTGTTGCTGAATATTTTTTTCTGTCTTGGAAGGGAATAAATAATTTAAGACCATTGGATAAAAGTATCAATTCTGTTGAACCTAAAAGACCCAAATTGCACCCAGTGTTTGCATCTGCCGCCAAGGTAGCTGTCAACAACGGAATGTCTGTGTTAGGAACCCTTCGGGTCCACACACAGCTTCTCAGCTAGCTTCTCTCCAGGGATGCTACCGTTGATGCAGAAACACATTTTCCTCTTTTTGTGATTGAATTCTTTGCTGGAGGGAGTGGCTGTTACCTTCTCGGCACTGAGTCCTGAGATGGCTTTTCACCAACCCTGTTTGCTACTAAAATGGACCCTCTGGAAAGCAAAGAGCTACACCTGGAGGCTTTCTGTTTTCACTCCAGGGAGGAGGGCAGAGAAACCTTTCCTGATTAACCCCAGGGGGTGGCCACTCACTGGTCAGGTGTTCCTCCTTTGCAAGTTGGTGCCCAGTCTGGCTCATGACCAGTCAGTGGGCTTGGTATGGACTGGGCCAGGTGGTTAATGGGTCAGGGACCCAGGAGCTGCAACCATCCCTGTTTTACAGATGAGGAAGCCCATGCTCAGAGCAGAATGGCTACTTGCAGGATGATGTCTGAGTAAGTGGGAAAGCCTGCATTCAAATCCATGTTGGCATTTGGCTGGGTCCAGTCCCAGGCCTTGTCAGTGTCTCAGCTCTCTTCGTGGGTGCCTGTGTGTTCCTGCTATCCCTGTGGAGTGTCTCCTACAGCAGGCCTAGAGCCCAGCCATCCTCTCCCCTCTTCCTGGTCTTCCTAAGGTGCCTAGGGCTGGCTGTCAGCTGGCACCTTAGGACACTTGAGTGGTGTACTAGGGATCTCCAGAGAAACAGAACCAGTGGGATGTCTGTGTGGGGTTGGGTGGGGTAATCGTGTTTGCAGTATGTGGTTTTGCACTGAGCCCACCAGAATAAGGTGTGGGTAGCAACCAAGTCTTAGAAATTTCAACCCTCCCTTGGATGGGCTGTTATCCCTCCTTTAAAACCGTCCCAAATGCACCCCTGCACCATAATTCCGGTGTTATCAAAAAGAAACCACTGCCAGTGTCTGGCCTGCTGTGGTTGATGGATGGATAGGTTCTGTAAGTACCTGTCAGGCCCCTTCTATGGGCCATGCCCTGTGCCAAGTGCTGGGACTATGTCAGTGAATGAAACAGACCCAAATCCCTGCCCCAGGAAGCTGAAATTCCTATGAAGATTTTCTTAGAATTTCTTTATTCTGAGGTAAACTGTGCAGCTTCTCATTGTGTGAATCATACAGGGAGGCAGAGAGAAGGCTGTTATTATCTCAAGAACTTTGGATAATCAGTTTGGGGTCTATGTTTGGAGGTTCCATTTACACATTCACTAATCAATGTTTATTGAGCATCAACTATAGATTCATCACATCTGGTTGGGGGAATATATTGAGGAAGGAATAGGAGGGAGTCCCTTTCTTTATAGAACACTGAGTGAGGGAGGAAGGTGGATGTTGAGAAGATGATCACATAGTTGATTACAGTTGTGGTCACTGTCGTGCAGGACACAGGAACAGGTGGAAGGGCCTGACTTCAGCTTGAGAGTTAGGGGAAGCCTCCTAAAGAAAGTGATACTGTAAGGATGAATGGGACTTAGTCAGGAACAGTCCAGGGGGAGGGAATTGCATGTGCAAAGGTCCTGTGGTGGTGGTGGGGGCATGGTGTGTGAGAAATAGTGAGAAGGAGAGGTGGTTGAAGTGTGGTGAGGCAGGAGGGCTAAGTGAAGTTGGAGGGCTGGGCTAGGTGGGCAGGGGCTGGAGGGGGCAGAGCATCCAGGAGGGGGAATGAATTTTAAGATCCTGGCCAGGGCTTAATGGGAAAGCCAATATAGTGGCTGAGGGGGTGAAATCTGGACTTTGAGGTGGGGGGATACAGGTACCCAATGGTCAGAGCTCAGGGCCAGTCTTGCCTGGCCAAGGTTTTTACATATAAGCAATACCATACAGGCTGTTTGTGAGGCACAAATGATCAGACCAAATGCCTCCTCCCAGCCCTCCCCTTTAAAAAAAAAGATTTTATTTATTTTAGAGAGGGAAAGAGTATGCCCAAGTGATGGGGGGTGGAGAAGGAGCTGAGGGAGAAAGAATCTGAAGCTGATCCCATGCTCCATGCCGAGCCTGATGTGGGGCTTGATTTCAGGATGGTGTGATGATGACCCGAGCCGAAACCAAGAGTAAGACACTCAACCAACTGCGCAAACTGCGCCACCCCCACCCCCACCCCCAAGTGCCCCTGTTTTATAACACTTTGCCACCACAACCCCTTTACTACCCTGATGAATATTTGTAACATAACCCACCTTTACCCATAGCATCAGGAGAAATTGGTATCCTGCTCTAGTTTTAAGGAGAAATAAAAGAAGGTAATTTATAATAATCGGCACTTCAATATGTAAATGCTCAACTACACTGGAGTACATAATCAAGTAACTGCTCTCCAATCTACTTCTAATGGATATGGGGACTTAAGGATGACAATATCCAAGTGAGGACTAGCGATACTTTTTTTTTTTTTTTTTTAATATAGTGACTTTTTGAGATAGGAGCTACAGAAAAATGCTATGAGCACTAAGAATGAGTAGATATGTAGGGTTACTCTGAGTGTGAGGACAACTCAGTCCTGTCCTGGTGACTTGCATACCACAGGGTATGTTGTTCTTGGTGACTTGATTTTTCAAAATACTCAGCAGACCTTACTCAGTTTTAAGTGGCACAAAGTACATTTATGCATCAAGAATTCAGGGTTGAATTCAACCATGCAGACACACTTTGTATTTACATTTGGAGTAGGGTTAGGTTCTAGGTTAAGATCATTCTGAACGGGATCATTAATTGCCATAGAATGTCTGGTGGCCCGATTCAGAGTTGTGTAGGACGTGGTAAAGGGCGTGGGTCTGTACCTTACACTGCAAGGTATGTCGCCTCTCCGTTCACTAAATGCCCCGTGCCCCCAGAATCACTGTGACAACCGAAATAGTCCCCATAAATTCCCAGAGCTCCCTCTAGGGGGCAGCACTTTCTCCACTGAGGATCACCATTCTAATAGGACTGAAGCCCTGGATGGGTTAATAAATGGGCTCTGGGGGGAGTGTCTACAGATACGGTTGGTTGGCCTAGTGGAGAGAGAAAGAGGTAAGTTGTGGCCATAGCTGGGGCTCTCTTGGAGGTAGTGAAGATGTTTCTTTGGGAGACTGGGTGGCCCTGAGACTCTGGGGTCCAGACCAACAGAGCCCCGTAGAGGACGGTGGGGTCTCAGGTATAGAGAAGGGAAGTGGGGATCTGCATGGGGAGGCCTGGATGTCACAGCCACTTGAAAGCTTTTGTGTCATAAATTTGAAAAACTCAATTCTGAAAGCGTGGGACAGAATCAAATTGGCCTATAAAAATAAAAACATGGTTACAGTAAAAATGAGATGAAATGGGAAAAGGCAGGCGCTTGCTACAAGGAGCCTGTCGTTGCCGCTAACCAAATCAGTCCCGGTAATAGCCTTGGCGTGAAGCTCACGGCCTCATCAGGCCTCTGTCCGGCCCCTGTAATTTAACTAGAGGAGGTACCCGTGCTTACTGTGTGTGTTAGTCCTCGTCTCTTGCTCCTTATTGGTGTTGGATTAACTTAAGGGCTCTAATTTTCTATAATTTCCCAATTTACAGTCTTAGTTTACAACTGGGGAGATTTTTATTTTGTTTTGTTTTCATTCTTATTTCCCTTCTAGCAAAAATACACTGACAAAGAATTTTTTTGATTTTTTTTTTTTTTTTTTTTTTTTTTTTTCTCAGAGGGGACATGTCAGGTCAAATGGGGATACCTGGGAACGCCCAGAGCCTCAGGTTTATGCTTGGTCCCCTCAGCTCTCAGTTAATGCCCCCTTCCATCCTCACATGAACGAGATCGACAGTTTTCATTGCCTTCTTGGTTGTTTTGGATCGTTGGTCTGGTTGTGGAGGAATGTCTGGGAATCTTGAAAAGAAACCCTGACTACAGGCCTTTGTCCTATCAGAACCCTGGGACAGGATGTTTTTTGGAGGCTGGGGGCTCATCATTCATGCTCCCTACCCACTCTTTCCACTTCTTGGTGGGGGTAAGAATTTTAAGCCACATGCATGGGCTGCCTGCAGTCACTCTGGCGAGTTGCCAGGGTCTCAGGACACAGATTTTATGGTAGTAGCTCACGATGACTTGAGGGGCAGGATTCCAGCCCTTTCTCAGATGGAATTATAGCTTCTGATGGTGTCTTTGGGAAGGACAGAGTCAGTGACCTCCAGTCTCTGGGGAAAAAGGGGAGTTTAGAGTAATTCAGGGATTTTTTTTTTTTTTTAAAGGGCAAATTAAAAACTATGTATTTCCTCCCTGTTAAAAAAATAACACACGGCGGGCACCTGGGTGGCTCAGTGCTTAAGCCTCTGCCTTCAGCTCAGGTCATGATCTCAGGGTCCTGGGATCGAGTCCCACACGGGGCTCTCTGCTCTGCGGGGAGCCTGCTTCCTCCTCTCTCTCTCTCTCTCTCTCTCTCTCTCTCTGCCTGCCTCTCTGCCCACTTGTGATCTCTCTCTGTCAAATAAACAAAATCTTAAAAAAAAAAAAAACACACACGGTTTTACTGCATCCTTTCTTTTTTGTGCGGCAATTATGGCAATGATAAATAATGAGTCATTTGCTGAATAGCTGCTTTTCCTCTCTCTCCCTGCTCCATAGTATCCTAGTGGAAGGTACCGGACCTTCTTATTATCCACTCTATCCCGCACATCTGGCCCAGTAGGTACTTCATAAATAGCTGTTGCACGGATGGATGGGAAATGCAGAGGACATTAGAAAGAAGATACCACTGTTCTTCCACCATCTAGAGCGAGATGGTGGTTCTCAGCCCTGCCAGCACATTGGAGTCACTTGGGGGAGCACGATATTTACCCACCCTGGGTCCATCCAGCCCAGTTCAATCTGAAATCTGAGCTGAGACGGTGGGGGTCCTCAGGCACCAGAGCTTTGCAAAACTCCCAGCTGACTCTAGTCCACAGACAGCCCGAGACCCTCTGAGGTTTGTCCTGCCTGTCATAGATATTTTGTTTTAAAATTTTTTTTGTAAACCAAGAACATGTACATGCTATGCAAACTGAATGTGGGGAGTGTTGCCTTAGAAACAAAACTTCCGGGGTGCCTGGGTGGCTCATTGGGTTAGGGCTCTGCCTTCAGCTCAGGTCATGATCTCGGGCTCCTGGAATCAAGCCCCGCATTGGGCTCTCTGCTCAGCGGGAAACCTGCTTCCCCCTCTCTCTCTTCCTGCCTCTCTGCCTACTTATGATCTTTCTCTCTGTTAAATAAATAAATAAAATCTTAAAAAAAAAAAAGAAAACTTCCTGCACACCCCCATCCTTCAACCCCCACACTAACAGTAACTACTTGGACCCATTTTGGTGTTCAGTTCTTCTGATGACCATCCCCTTAGGTCTATATCATGTGCCAATAACCTTATTTATTGGTTATCAATTTTAAATGCTGTATCTATTGACTCTGTCAATACTGACTCTATAGATATCTATTGGCAGGTAAAGAATTTGCATTTGCAAATTTGCATTAACTTTTTTTTTTTTTTGCAATAACTTAAACTTTCCCCTTCCCCCTTATTACGGTGTTTGTTAGTTTTACTATAATATTAGCTATTCTGTTGGTTACCTTTGTACCTTGATATATTTTTTAAAAATTTATTTTATTTTTTAAAAGATTTTATTTATTTATTTGACAAAGAGGGAGAGAGAGAGAGATCACAAGTAGGCAGAGCAGCAGGCAGAGAGAGAGAGAGAGAGAGAGGAAAGCAGGCTCCCTGCTAAGCAGGGAGCCCGATGTAGGGCTTGATCCCAGGACCCTGAGACCATACCTGAGCCGAAGGCAGAGGCAATGCACTGAGCCACCCAGGTGCCCCATCTTTTTTTTAAAAGATATTATTTATTTGAGAAAGCTCATGTGTGAGGGAGAGGGGCAAAAGGAGAGGGAGACATGCCCTACTGAGCCTGGGGCCCAATGTAGGGCTCAGTATCAGGACCCTGAGATCATGACCTGAACTGAAGGCAGATGCTTAATCAACTGAGTCACTCAGGCACCCCTAAACCTTTAAATAATCTTTTTTTTTAAATAATTTTTTTTTTTTAAATTTATTTATTTGACAGAGATCACAGGCAGAGAGGCAGGCAGAGAGAGAGGAGGAAGCAGGCTCCTTGCCGAGCAGAGAGCCCGATGCGGGGCTCGATCCCAGGACCCTGAGATCATGACCTGAGCCGAAGGCAGCGGCTTAACCCACTGAGCCACCCAGGCGCCCCACCTTTAAATAATCTTAAGCCTCTATTTTCCCATTTCTTTTACAGAGTATCTTCTGATTGTCCATGAAATAAGATGAAAAAAAATAGGACCTTGGTGTTTCCCTCCATCTCTCCTTGTGCCCTTAACTTTACATATTCAAGTCTTATAACATTTCCATTTTCTCCTGTAAGTGCCTTGTCATCCAAGCTTTGTAGATTGATTTTATTATTTTTTAAATGATTTTATTATTTTTTTAATGAAAAAGCAGTTAGTGATACTTACTGTAGAACAAATAATGCAGTTGGTCTCAGGAGAAGGAAATGTCTCTGAATTACCTGTTGCCTTTGTGGCCACTCATTCAGTTCTTCCATTGTGGTTCAGCTCCTTTTGTGTTCATGGTGTTCTTCAGATGCCTGGTGATCCTTGGTCATCAGTGTGTATTTGAAGGAAAGACTAAATTGATAAACACAGATACAGGTGTGGGTTTCCTCTGCTGAGTGTGGATCTGTTTTCCGCATCAGATCTCACCTCTGAATTGGAAGACTGATTGTGGGGGGGGGGGGGTCTCATGTCCTGTCATTGAGTAGGCTTTGTTTTAGGATGTGTGGGAGTGGAGCTGCTAGGAAAGCTGGTTAATCCTTCCCCCAATATCAACAGGAGTAGGGCTATCTTGAGGGATGGGACCACCACCGTAGAAGTGCGGGGTCTCCCTTAGGAGGATGGGTCAATTTCTTTAGCAAACACTACCTAGTTTCAGCGTTCAGGTAGAACTTGATCACTACCAGCTGCAGCAGAGGTAGCATCCAGGAAAGCCACCCTCATTCTTTCTGGTTCTTAGCATCATCATAGTGTTCTTGTTTATTACTGTTGCAGTGGGCTGTGTCCTCAAGCTGCCATACTGAAGTATCCATGTTTTTATATGGCCAAAGCAATTACATAATTGCTTTCTCACCTGCTTCCTACAGATCACCAAATAGTCTGTCACATACTTTGTAAAGATAACCTCAGCATTCCAGCATATGGATAGATCTATAAAACTTAGTCACCTTTGCATTATTTTAAAAGATTTTATTTGACAAAGATCACAAGTAGGCAGAGAGGCAGGCAGAGAGAGAGAGGGGTAAGCAGGCTCCCCGCTGAGCAGAGAGCCCGATGTGGGGCTCCATCCCAGGACCCTGGGATCATGACCCGAGCTGAAGGCAGAGGCTTTAACCCACTGAGCCACCCAGGTGCCCCTTACCTTTGCATTTTTGATTTCTGTTATTTTCAACTAGGAGTAGATTTGCAATGAACTTCACTCTGGATACATACCTTAGATGGTGTCCTTAGAAATTTGAACTCTTTGAAGACTTTTGCGCAAAGCTATAGACTGCCCCTGATAAAGTTTTTAAAGGCTCAAGTTAAATTAGAGAAAAAACTGAAAAGCTTATTTGTAGATACAGTACCTCAGTGGAAGCAGTCAATGGAGGGGGAGGGGCGATGCCAGAGGGAGTTTGGCATTCAGAGACTGTTGCTGTCTCCCTCCTTTACCTGGGCAAGAGGCGCCTCAAGCCTCCACTTCCTGCCTAGGAACATTGAGTGTAGCTTGTGACTTAGGCTGGCCCATGCTGCTTTTCTTCATCAATGACAAGGACAAATAAGCCATTTGGTCTTGGTGTCCTTGGTTTCAAGGTATAGACACTGGTCTTGGAGGATCAGTAGCCACAGAAGACCCAGGGCCAGAAATTTCTATCACTGTGCATAGCTGAGTGATTTACATTCACACAATGCCTGGGTTTTTCTCCTCTAAGCTCTTTGCTTTTAGGTCACATCATGAAGAATTGGTTCTTTTGAAGAGATAAAGGAATCCTCAGAACTCTTCTCTTTTGCATCCAAGACAGGGCTCTATTTGAAATACCAGAGGAAAATACTGTTTCGGATCACTTAAACTCTTTGAACTGAATTTTTAATTTCATCCCAGGGCAAGTCAATCTCAAGAGTCATTTCTTCGGGTTGAGTTTCCTGCCCTTGATATGTACCTGGCTCTCCTACTGGCATGAACGGCTGTTATTTACTGTGACCTGTATGGAGGCTACAAGGGAAATACATTCTGATTGGTTATTCCTGATATCCGGGGCTGTAGACTCAACTATTGGCTACATCACATGAATTAAGTTGTGAACTCTTACAAATTTAAAACAAGAAAATGCATTACCTTAGAATTCTGTGGTGAGACATGGAAATTCAGGGGTGGGAATATTACAGGAAAGAAATGAAAGGTAAGATGCTGGAAGACTCCCTTGAATTTTGTCAGGACATTCTTAGTAATAGAATAGATTACACCAAAAGTAGATGTCACTTTGCTTAAAAGTAAACCAGGTTTTTTTTTTTTTTTTTTCTTTTTTTTTTTGGTCTTAAAAGTAATTTGCCACATCTCTTTGGGATAAAATAGTATAGATCAAAAATCTCAATGATACCTTTAACATTAGTCCAGAGATGTTGAAAATTTCTTATGATACTTAGGATGATTTTCTTATAAGTTTTAAGAATAAAAATGTGCTCAGTGTTATCATAATATTGCAAACAACCTAAGTTACAAACAACTTAAATATTCAACCATAGTTGAATAAGTGAGATGCTTAAAATATATTCAATTGATGCAGTCTTAAGTAGTCATTAAATATTTTCAAAGAGTACGATAAAACACCAAAACAGTGGTACTATGGTATTAACTAAAAATAAGACACGATATTGTGTGTGTGTGTGTGTGTGTGTGTGTGTGTAGTCTAAATCTGGCTCTGTTAAAAAATAATTATGCCTAGAGAAAAATATCAGAAGAAATTAATCCCTCCATGGTTGTTTGAATGATTGGATTATGAGCACTGTTCTATTCTTTCTTATACTCTGTATTTTTCGAACTTTCTTTAAGAAGTAGGCCCTTCTTTCATATCTAAATATTAGAAGAATCACTGAAATATACATTAAAAGCTCTAATTAAGACATCATTTTCATTGGCTATTGAACACGACATTTGCAGTACCTTTTTCCTTGTAGTGTGGATGGGTATGTCACAAAGAAGGGGTCTGACCAGGTCTCCATGTTGTAAAGTATAGGGACACCTTCGAATAAAAACATTGTGATGAAAAATAAATGAAAAACCTCAACACGTACTTGGAAAGAAGACTCATGCTCCATAACATTTGTACATTTGTAGTTTAAAACACTGCCTTGATCTTTTTCTTGGTGAATATTATATTCCCAACCCATAGGGAGTCCTAAAGAAACCGAGCTGGTTTGGTGATGAAACAGAAGGAGAAACAACATTGAGGAAACTGAGTCATACTCCCTACCCGTGCAGTCACCCAAGTTGCTTTGTGAGTTGTGGGAGTGTCTAAATGGTCAAGCCAAAGGTGGGAAAGGGGGAGGGTCCATCACCCACACTGATTCATTCATCGAGTATATATTGAGGACCTGCCGTGTTCCAGGCACTGGACATAAGCCAGAGGACAAATGTATTGTAAGGCCTATACATTTCATGTACTGCCTAGACATCTTTGGGTTTGACAGGGCCCCTAAGGCCTGCCCATGAATGCTTCCTGCTCTCCTCAGATGTGCCCCCACCCAGCAGGAGCAGCCCGCTGCCCAGCTCGTTGCCCCACCAGCCAAACCAGACCCATTCCACCTAGTTCTCAACTGAACAGGCTTCGATTCCCCACCAGCCTGTGAAATTGTTCAAAGAAGCCAATCCGAAACTCCTGCAGGAAGCAGGGGGTGTGCCACCCACTCTTATTATAAATCCTGTAGCCCACAGCCCTGCTGGTTCACTCTGCTCCTGACTGCAGCCCCGAGTGCCAAGCAGTGTCCTGTTTTCTGCAGCTGTGAGTGTATGTGGCTGATAAGTGCTGCCCAGCTCACTGGTCTGCTGATGGAGTCCGTGTGTTTACCCATTTCGTACTGTAGAGTACGGGGGTCCCTCCTCATCCATGGGCCCATGGGGTATGATCAGAACAGTAAGAGCATTGAGGCCTCCCTTATTTTGGAGTTAGTACTCTTGTTGTAGGAAAGTGGGTGGGACAATAGTAAGGAAGTAATAAATGAATAGATTAACTTCCATTTATATAAAATATTGTGAAGAAAATAAAATGATACGGTAGAGAGACATGGAAACACAAAGTAATCCTGCTTTGGATAGGTGAACAGGGGAGGCTTTTTGAGAAAATAACACTGCATTAGCTTGCAGGTTGTGAAGGGGCTAGCCCTGGGGAGGGCTGGAGGGCAGTGAGCAAGGTGGGCTAGGGCTTGGCCAGTGCAGCTGGGTCCATGCATCAGGAAGAAGATGAGCCGACAGGACCTTGGAAAGGCAGTCAGGGTCCTGTAGAAGCTATAGTGAAGAAGTCGGAATTAATTTTTACGTGTAATGGGGAATCCCCTGTAAGCAGGAAAATGACACGATATGGCTCATAATTTCACAAGAAGTGTTTTGGTACCTGGGTAGAAAATGGATGATGGGGGAGCAACGGGAGAAATACTCAGTTAGGAGCCTCCTGTGACAGTTCTGATGGGTGATGAGAGAGGTTGGGGTTGGGTGGATGGAGAGAATGGACAGACCAGGTTATGTATCCTGGAGGTAGACCCAGGGAGACTTGCTGATGGATTGGACATGGGGGATAAGAAAGTGGAGAAAAGGATGTTTATGAGGTTTTTGCTTGAGTGACTGCGTAGATAGTGGTGCCATTTGATGGAATGAGAAGAGGATGAGATTGAAATCAGGAGTTTGGTTTAGATTTGTCTGATCTGAGTAAGTATTCAAGTGGAGATGTCAAGCTGGCAGCCGGAAATACTATTATGCGGCTCAGGATAAATGCCAGAGCTAAAGATATTAGTTTGGCCATTACCGCCATTTGATTGTATTTAAATTGGTTGAATAATATGGGTAGATGATAAAAAACTCAGAATGATTTATTCTCCTAGAATGAATGTCATGTTAGATATAAGTTTGACTCTATCAGTGGGATAACGTATAATAAGACCACTTGAAAACTATGCAGTGCTGTGGAAATGTGGTAACTATTCACACTGTCATAGTATTTGGGGCTCCCACAGCAGTCATAATTCTGGGGTCTTTGGTCCTTCATTGTTTAAGGCACAAAATCCCCTTCCCATCATATACTCCCATCCGAGTTCCTCAGAGAATACTTGCCTCTCAACCTGGACCAGTGCTTTAGAAAGAATTCTTGCCAACGTTGTGATACTGCAGAACAGATAAAGCTACAGAGCTCAAGATTATCTTTTTTGGTTGAAAAATTTTTGACTGAGTTATAGTAGCCTCCTAAAAGAACTTGGGTCTCCAGGGTTTTTCTTAGTTGCAAGAGTTTGGAGAATGTACAATGTTCATTTTTTCTAGGAGCATTTTGGCTGAGGCCAGATTGGAACTCTCCATGGCTCTGGGTAAACAGTCAATATTTTATTCCTGTGAAATTCTGGAGATTGTGATTTAGCAGCAGGATTGGCTGGAGGCCGTGCTCTACCTGGCCAGGAATCACATGACAAATGGATCTCCTTTCAAGGAAGCTGAGTATATGCTTTCTAAAATTTAGCTGGGTGTTTGTGGGGGGCAGGGAAGAATTTAAGGACATGAATTTGAATTACAAAGAAACAGCATGAGATTCTCATGAGTCAGTCTTCTAGACTAACCCACTGTTTAATAGTTGAGGCTGTTGAGGTCTAAAGAGGTTAAACGATTATTCAGAGGTCACACAGCTGGTTAGAACCACATTTTCCTGACAGACTTTTTCATACTCCTAGAAGCAGGCTTTGCTCTTCATAGGTGTATGCATACATGGACGTAGATTTTCAAGAATAAATTGAACATGAAAATTAAGTTCCGCGGGTGCCTGGGTGGCTCAGTCCGTTAAGCATCAGCCTTTGGCTCAGGTCATGATCTCAGGGTCCTGGGATCAAACCCCACATTGGGCTCCCTTGCTTCTCCCTCTCCCTGTGCCCCTCCCTCTTGTGTTCTCTCTCCCCAATAAATATAATCTTAAAAAAAAAAAATAAGATCTCACTCCAGGATCATGGTGCCTTAGCTTGGGCTGTTGTTTGGGTCTTAAGGTAATGTTTGGATTCTTCTGGCTGTGCCAAAAAAAAAAAAAAAAATCAGGTGGGGGAGGTCTTTAATTAAACGACATGATCATTTCAATCTCCTATTTATTAGATTTTTTTAGATAGACCTGTGAGGATTCATTCATTGATTGCTTTGTTTTTTGGGTTTTCTGCAATGGGCCTGGCTCTAGTTTTGGTGTTGGGAGTACACTGGTGAGTAAGATACCATCCTTGACCTTAAGAAATTCTCCCTATGGCCAAGGAGATAGACATGTAATCAAGTAGGGAAGGGGAGAGGGAGAAAGAAGAGCTTTGATAGGGGTAGCAAGTGAATGCAGAGTAAGATACTTAACTCAGACCTGGAAGCTCAAACCAGGAAGGCTTCCTGGGGGAGGCAATGCCTTACTTGAGACTGGCAAGTAGACCATGACTTAGTGGGGACACATTTAGAGAGTGTGAAGGGGTGTTCTATCTAGTCAGAATAACTACAAAGGGACGCTACATGTTAAAGGAACTGCAAGGTGTTTAGCATGACTGGAGGGTGGAGATGGGGCTGGAAGCAGGGCAAGACCATGAGGCCAAGAGAGCTCTGGGAAGCCAAGGGCAGGGGGGCGGGGGGCGGGCGGGATATGATGGATGCTCCTCAGAGAAGTCTGCTTGAGTGCAGGATCTTATGTTCATAGAGCGAAGTCCCCTCTGGTGGCTCTAGGGAGAATTGCATGTGTTCAGATGAGATGAGTCAGCCAAGTATAGCTATGATAATGACCCAAAGTGGGCATGGTCCTGGGAAGAGAAAAACCAGGTAAGCAAGGGAAAAGAGGACAGCTATGTTTCCAGGAGAATGTGAAGCTCTTTAAAACTAAGTGGTTTACGGAATTAGAAATTAGAGTACTTGTGTTTATTTCTAACTCCTTTTTACCAAGTTGTACTCTGTGCCAGCTTCTCGCCTAGGACCTTATGTGCAGTTTTCTCATTTAACCCCCATAACTATCGTACAAAGCAGTTACTGCTATCATTACCCCCTGCAGAGGGTTAAAGTGTGCCTCCTCTCCCTCCAATTCATGTCTATCTGGAATCCTGGAACGTGACCTTATTTGGGAATAGGGTCTTTGCAGATAAAATTAGTTAAGGATTTTTGAGGTGAAGTCCACCTAGACTTAGAGTGGGCCCTGAATCCAACGACTGGTGTCATTATAAGAAGAAATGACACACAGAGATTGGAGTGATGGAGCCACAAACCACCAGACACTGGAAGAGGCAGGGGCGGATCCTCCCATGGAGACTGCAGGCCTTGATTTTGAACCTCTGGCCTCCACAACTGTGCCAAAGGATTTCTGGTGTGTATTTCTATTGTTGTAAGCCACCAAGTCTGTGATAACTTGTTAGGGCAGCCGTCGGAGACTAATATAATGTCCACTATAGATTTGGGGTGGGCGGGGGGGGTGCAAACTAATTCTTAAAGCTCAGCTCTAAGCCTAAGGTCCTTCAAACCAAGATCTAACAGAAATGGGCAGGACTTCATCATGTGGCTTGCCATCTGGGATCTCCACTGCTTTAGTCTTCGGGCCTCCTGCTGGTAACAGCTAACATTTATTTCATGCTAACTCTTGGTCAGGCACTATCTCAAGCATTTTTGCTTTGATTTCTTCTATCTTGAGGATTATCTCATAAGAGATAAGGCCATTGGAAAATACAGATGGTGTTGGTCTCTATTTTTGAAGGAGAGTAAACTGTTTTTATGGACCTGGAGTTTTTTTTATTTTACTTTTTGGTATCTCATTTGCCAAATGGAGGTTTTCCACCTTGAGGGATCAAAGCAGTATGAGAGGAAGTGTCAAGCATGTCAACCAGAGACCCATGAAATATTTCATCTTGTAATACATTAATAGAGAAAACCGAGATGAGTTTTCAGCTCATTCCAGTAAATCGGTTTTAGCACTAATGAATTGTTCTGTTTGAGTAGAGCATTATTGGCAAAATGCTGACGTTAATAGTAATACTGAGTCATTTGAAACTCCATCAAAAATTATAATCTCAAAAGGCTGGAAAAATTTCTGTGTTATATTAATTAACATTGGTTGTCTGATCAATGTTTTTAATTGGTAGCAGATTAAAGTATGGATTTCTGGCATGGCAAATCTGCAGCCTGGCTGTTTCGCTACCTGTTGCTTCTGATGACCTCATTCCAACATTTATATTCAAATCTGATAGCTCAGAGCCTCAGTCGTCAGTGGATCATAAATTTCACCCAGTTCCTCTGGCTGAATTTCAAGTGTGTAGACCATGTGCTAACAGCAAGAATGTTCGGAAAGACAGTTGTAGACAAACGGAGCATGAAGAAAATCATTCTTATTGGAGGATGTGGCAGAAACAATTTTCCTCTGTGCTAGGCAGACAGCAGTTCTGTGGAACTGGCCAGAAATAAAGATCGCTCCACCGATGGGCTGTAACAAGGGCAAAGGAGGGTACCTGGCTCCCTCCCCCCAACCCAGATGTTTCAAGGTTTCATGGCCAAATGCCAATGGAGCTAGCAGCCTGGCTGCACAAAATGGCCAGAGGGAGTTTTTGCCAAGCAAGAAGGACTAAGCAGTGGGAGGAATCAGGAGGTGGGAAGATGCTGCTGTTCATAGAGCTTTCCTGTGCACCAGGTGCTGTGCTAACCTTATCCTCTCACAACTGCCCCATGGTGGAGGTACTAGGTTGAACCATATGGAATTGCCATTCTTGTAGGTCAAAAAGAGCTCAATGTTGGCACTCTTGTTGAGTTCTCCCTGTGCTGTGTGATTAGCCCTCACTTGTAGCTGAGGAAAAGTAAAGTTGAAGATGCTTGCTTAAGATCATAGGCAAGGAAGGTTGCTGCAACACAGGGCTAGTTAGCTCTGGGGAAATCAACACCCTGTCCTCTATCTCCTCTCCCTCTTCCTCTTGTTCTTCTTGTGGACTTTATCCACAGGAGTGAGTGGTTAGACTTACACTTCAAAGACCCCTTTGGATTATTCTGGTAGCTACATGGTCAAGTAGGAGAGAACTAGGGTGGATTCCAGGAAACTTTTCAGGAAGTTGTTATAATGTTACAGATGGAATGACCGGGATTCAGACTATATTGACAGCAGGGGAGGTATCACAAAGGGGACTCGTTTGAGAGCTTTTTAGGAGAACCAATAGGATGTGGTATTTTATGGAGGGAAGGGCCCCATCTGTCTGGCTTCTCCTCCCCTGGCTCCATGTTATACATGCTCACACACCTTCCCTTTGGTGGCTGTATCTCTACTGACTGTAAGCTCCTTAGAGTGGGAATCTTGTCTCTTATTTATTGCTGTCCCTAGGACCATCATAGAGTCTAATAACTGGTAGGCCATCAGTATTTGTTGGATCAGTGAAAGAATTCAAAGCAAGAAGTTAATTAAACTATTTCGCATCCTTACCACAGCAGTGACTCTCCATTTCCTTGAATTCTGGATTCCCTGACATGGAGGAAGTCAGAAGCGGAGAAATAATATCCTTGTTCTGCCCTGAACCCGTCCTGTAATTTCTGCAGAATCCTCCCAGCCACTGTGGTGGGGCTGTCTTGAACTCAGCATCCTGTTCACACTCACAGGGTGACACATCTTCATTTAACCCTGCTAGTTTGGACCATTTCCATTAAATTTTTCTGGACTATTTAATGAGCGACACTCTGACCAGTACTATATGCTAAATTGCTTTTAAACAAGGGAAGTTCTGTCATCTGCCAAATAAAATCTCTTTCATCTAGGTCAGTTTTTCTTCCTTTTTCTTTTTTTTCTTCCTTCCTCCCTCCCTCCCTCCCTCCCCCTCCTCCCTTCTTTTCTTTCTTCCTCGGATAAAGCAGATATGCTTTGAATAAAAATGTGAGGAGTAAAAAGAACATTTACCTTGAAGAATCTTTATTGCCCTAACAAGTAAAAGACCCTTTAACAGTCACATTGATTTTTGCTGATGGATATAAAGGGTTTTGAAAGTGAATTCTTACTCCGGACAAGACCCACTTGGAGATACCAGGGTTGTACTGCACCCTTATAAGACATTAATGGGGAATGAAGGAAGACAGATTTTGCCACGGAAGTAACAATTCCAGCTGATGAATTGCATCAAGGGGACAATACAAGTTGAGTAACTGACAACTGAGTGGAGACATTTGGCAGGTAAAGAGACAACAATCTGATTGCTGGTTTCTGTTGGCAAAATATCAGAGAGGGTTTAGTGGCCTTGAAACACTCAGAAAACCTGAAAAGGGATATGGATGGAAGGTGGTAGGAAAAAGACAGGAAATGCTTAGGCTCAGAAGTGATCAGTAGAAACCTTATTTCCCTATATTGTCCTCCTCGTTCTTGATTTATGGAAGGTTTTGCCTCTTTAGTCTATCGGGTGAAGATGGTTGTCCCCCAAAGTGGGCCTCTGGGTGAGCTTTGGGTCCCTGCTGTCCATCCTCTCAGCCAAGATACTTTCCAAGACCACTGCTGGGAGTGACATGGTGGAGAACTGAGTCATCAGACAGCCATGTGGTCTTTGGTGACACACAGACCTGGGCTCACAGTCTGGCCCCACCAGCAAGTACTTTTATCATCTGAAACATGGATTAATAACTCCTGTATCGACCTCTTGTGGATGGTTGTAAGAAACTTCAGCAAATTTCTAGGCACATGTAAGCTCTCAATAAATGTTAACCCCCAAACAAAACAAGCCGTCAGCAACAAAGATGATGATGCAGCACGAGCCTCGGGTCTGCTCTGTTTTCAGGAGCTTCTCCTCTCACCCCGACAATCCCTCCTCCTTCTCTGAACAATCTTACCCCAAAGAAGTTTAATCCTGCCACCTGTAGACCGTAGTGTGTGCAGTTTCAAGAACTCCGAGCTTAGAGTTAGGCCTGGGTTCAAATGCTGACTTGGGCACTTAAATGCTGTGTGTGACCTTAGGCCTGTTACTTACCCTCTCTTTGCCCTTTTCTCCCTGGATTTTGTGAGCTTTCATCAGGTTCTTTCAGTACATCGATGTTATCCTCCCCTTTTCTCTGTAGCTGGTGGGCATCTGGCTTTGCTCACTGCTCAGTCTTTCCTGTGTCTGGCATGGAGTGGGGGTGCCCTTCCAAAGTGGCTGTTGTTCGCTTAGCTGCATGACTTTACAGTTCATGTGTGTACCACTCTGGCCTCTTGCCGCTCATTCTGTGCAGAGTCAATGTGATTGGCCACCAATCAGCCAATGGACCCTCTGAGTCCAGTATCAGCCTTGATCCAATCATTGGGGGCTGGTGGTAATGTCATGTGTGGGGTTACAACATGGCAACCAGGAGAAGTGAATATGTGTTGGAGGTCAGTTCCTGGACATTGGGCTAGATATGCTCTTCATATCATGTTCCTAAGTTAGGAGTATTTGAGTTGCAGTTGAGCAGGGGGCAGCCTATTTTCCTGAGACTCTGTGAAGGAAGCCTGCATTTTTTCAACTCTGATGATAAAATTAGACCCAGACATCATTTTTCTATCTTCCTTGGCTTTCCATTTAGGGTCTTGTAGCCTTCTACTTTAAACTATTCCAGAACCCCACTCTCCTAACTGGGTCAAAGAGAGAACAGAAATGCCATGTGCTTTCTGATGGCAAAGAACTATATTAGGTATGTCGGGGACATTTTACCACAAATTGGACTGTTCATTGAAATATAATGAACAGCTGGGAAAAAAATCTCTCTCTTATGTGGGCTGTTAAGCATAGAATTTCCCTGAAAACTGCCACACAAAGAAATCCTCTCACTTTTTAAGTCCTGCCATGGCACACCTGTGTTTTTTGTGTCTCTCTGGCTTAGGCAGAAGGCTGGGGTTAAGGCCATGTGGAAATGAACCACATAGGTGCCTGAGGGCAACAACCTTTCTTGAGTATTGAAACTCTAGGGCCCTTGATTTTTCCCTCTGGGACTGCCTATCAGGCACCAGGGCTCCGTGCATGGTGCACCCACCCCTAAGTAATTGAGTTGATAATAAATTATATGAGCTCACATTTTGTAAGTAAATATTTTTTTGAGTACCATCTATGTGGCTGACATTGTTCTGGGCATTTAGGATAACTCAAGGGAGCAGAACAGCTAGAATTCTTCCCTTGAGACCTTTATTCCTAAAATCAGCAGGCTCTGCCTGCTGCCTTCCTCTCAATGCTACAGACCCCTTGGCTGCTATAACCACAGGGCCTTTACACATGCTACTACATAATGAACTGCTACTCATCTTCAGTTCCTCAGAGAAGCTTCTTCTTCTACCACCCTTCTTATCTGCATTTCATGGCATTTTGCTTTGTTATTTTGCTCTCTCAGAATCATGCTGCTTTTCTTTAGCAAAAATCTCCGTTTCCTCTTTTTATTACTATTTTTAAAAGATTTTATTTATTTCACAGGGATACAGCGAGAGAGGTCACACAAGCAGGGGGAGTGGGAGAGGAGGAAGTGGCTTCCCACTGAGCAGGGAGCCAGATATGGGCCTTGTTTCCAGGACCCTGGGATCAGACCTGAGCAGCTTAATGACTGAGCAACTGAAGTGCCCCACGCATCTCCATTTCTGTTTATACATTTATTTGTGTCATTACTTAGGTACCTTTCTCTTACACTACACCCTGACCTCCATGAGGCCCAGAGAGGTTTAAATAACTTACCCATGCTCTTCACACAGTTTTTTTTTTTTTTTAAAGATTTTTTTTTTAATTTATTCATTTGACAGATAGAGATCACAAGTAGGTAGAGAGACAGGCAGAGAGAGAGGAGGAAGCAGGCTCCCCGCTGAGCAGAGAGCCCGATGCGGGGCTCGATCCCAGGACCCTGGGATCATGACCTGAGCCGAAGGCAGAGGCTTTAACCCACTGAGCCACCCAGGCGCCCCTCTTCACACAGTTTTAATACTGAACTGGAAATACGGAAGTTCATGTGCTAACCCTAGGATTTGTGTATCTCCCCTCCCAGTAGCTGTGTAGAGCTGCCACCAGCTGTGTAAAGAAAATGACCACAGCAGCTGACATTTGCTGAGCTCTCACTTTGTGCTGGGCCATGGGCTTAATAAGTGCCCTCAACACACTAGTTCCGCATTTCTGAGGAGACAGGAGCTGTGATTACTACTGTTGTGCCCGTAAGAAAGGTGAGGTGAGTAGGAGGGATAGTATGCCCAAGGTCTCACAGACAGGGTGCAAACTCACCCCTGTTAGATTTCCAGCCTGTGTCTGTTACAATGTGTATGCTTTCTTCTTCCTAATACTCTCCCCCATGGAAAAAATGGAAGTGGGATCATGAGGGCCAAGCCTGTGCCCTGGATCCTGGTTGCACCAGTAGCACCGACAGATCTGCAAAGGCTTCAGTGACATGGGTAATGGGTTACCTTGCAGGCGTACTACTCATTGTTTTCTTCTTGACACACAGAAATCGAAGAGAATCTGAGTTGGTTTGGAGCCCCTGTTCTGATGGTTCCTTGATGTTCAAACCCCTCTGTGGTAAAACCAGGGGAGTACGTTTGGGTCTGTGCATGAACATGTGCACGCGCAGGCTTTGGCATCAAAAGGCATTGATGATGCACTGAGTCTGATCCCATCTCTCTCTTCCTGGAGGGTGTACCGTTTTGTTGATTCTTCTACAGAAGAATCTCCGTGTCAAGGAAAAGAGAAGGGACTTTTGTTTGAGGTCAGAGTCAGGAAGACACTTTGCCACTGTAATTACTCCGTGGTGATATCTGGGGCTTTAGGCAGAGGATGCTCTGGGATCCCTCTGACTTCTAGGCAGGCTCCTTCAGGGACCCAGTGACCAGAGCTGGACATACACAGCAGATATTCATGGCAGCCTGTTTTGGGGATGCGTGTACAGGTTTCCAGGCAGGTCTGTGTAGCATATATAACCCATGAGCTGGGCAACCTCCTTAACCTTCCAAGTCTCAGTGCCCCTTTCTGGAAAATGGGGCTATTTATAGTCTCATGCCTTTTAGCTTACCATTGCAGTGATGATGAAGTGAGTTCACAGATAAACTGCTTGGTCAGTGCCTGATATGTAGTGGATACTCAATGCATGACAGATAAATACTGAAAATACCAGTTTGATGCCCCAAGTAAAGCCTCCCATCTATCCCTTTTGAGCAATATGCATTCTGCCTGGAGTAGGCTCCTTGAGAGAACCAGAGTGCTTCTTCCTTTGGTCTGGTTGGTTCTGGTTGTTAATTTCCAAGACCCATTTAATTTTTTTCCTTCAGTCTCAAGAACAAAGATACCCTGCTGAAAGATCAGGAAATGAGAGACAGAAAGGGGACCTCTCAGAGAGTGATGATTTGTAATGGCCCATCAACAGGGATAAACTCCACTGCGGCAAAAAATAATGAAACATCGATTCTCAGAACCTATTAAAAGTCAGATTTATATGAGAGTTTAAAAAAGCAATTAGTTTGGATTAAAACTAATTAGTGAATTTGCCCCCATCCTGGGATGGTTCAGATCTACATAGGCTATTAGGAACCTACTATGTGCAGGACTTTACAGGATTCAAGGATGGGAACAAACTCTAGAGAGATTAGATTCAAATAGAACTGACTTTTATTTAAGGAAGAAATCAATTTCGTGGTAGAGGTGCAAGCACAGTATCATGAGGTTTCAAAGACATGCATAGGATGAAATCACCCTAACAGTGGTTGGAGGACGGACAGGATGCAGGAGACATTACAGACAGAGGAACAGTTAGACTATCATTATCAGTCCTCACAACTGATAGTGCCATAACTCCGTGTAGGATCCGTTTCAGCTCCTCTGTTGTGCTTTCTTTCCGCATCAGACCACCCTAGTTTTTACCTCTTATGCTTTAAAATTTCACTTTGCATACTTTCTGGAAAGCCTCCATGGTACTCACAACTCCTAACCACCCCTGTATGTGCTGTTACCACCTTTCCTATCTCCAGGCTCCAGCTGTCTGGTTGGCAACTCTCTTGGAAGGTCCAAGATCAAACTCCCCATCTATCACACCCCCCACCTATCATCCCTTGTGGGTTCTTCTCCAGGTTAACGTCACTACCATTGGCTTAGTCTCCCAAGTGTTAGTTCCACGGTCACCCTAGCTTCCTCCATTTTTCTGCCTTCCACATCTAAATTGGTCACCAAGTGCTACAGATTGTGCTTCTCAACCATCTTCTGGGACTATTTTATCTTCTCGATCCCCACGGCCTTTGATTAGGACTGAGAGTGATAGTCTAATTGTTCCTCTGTCTGTAATGTCTCCTGCATTCTGTCTGTCCTCCAACCACTGTTAGGGTGATTTCTCTGAAACATAAACTGTGCACTTGTACTTTTTTCTTGGAATGCTTCAGCATCTCTCCAGGGTCCTTGGGATGATTCACTGCTTATGTGTATTTCAAGTAAGATCTTCTGCAGTTTGGATTCTGTTTACCTCCTGCTTTGTCTCTTGTAACTTTCTAGCAACTCTATCCTCTCATCTGATTTGTCTAGCCGTGCATCCATCCAATAGTTATCAAGCTCCTACTATGTGACAGGCACGAGGGTAAGTGCTGAGCTTAAAATGGTAAACCAAACAGGCATGGTCTTCATGGTCTTTGATCTCCTCAAGTTTACAGTCTAGGGGACAGTCTGACAATAAACAGGTAGTTAATAAACTAATCCATGGATCTTGGATATGTGGTCACACATTATTCTGAGTGTTCTTGTGAGGGTATTTTTGGATGAGATTCACTTTTGAATCGGTGATTTTTTTTTTTTTTTTGAATCGGTAAATTTTAAGTAAAGTAGATTGGATGTTTTCAGTTCCACATTATGGAGAACAATCAGTTGAAGACATGAATAGAATGAATGACATGCCCGAGCAAGAGAGAATTCTGTAGTAGAAGGCCTTTGGGGGCTTGAACTATCCACAAGCAATAGGATGTGTATGTATATATAAAGACTTTTATTTTAAGGAATCGGCTTACCCAGCTATGGAGGTTGGCAAGTCTAAAGTCTGCATGGTGGGTCAGTAGGCTGGAAATCCAGGAGAGATGGCTTCCATATCCCAGTAGGAAGAGTGTTAAAGGATTTGGGGCAGTATTTCTAAAATCACTGCAGTGTTCTATCTAGCTATAAATTATTTGCATTTCCCCCACCTGCAGAACACTTTTGACTCTTCTAAGACCCCCCCAAAAGTATCTCTCATTACACCATCAGGCTCAGCTTGAGACCAGGATCTCATAAACCTTATTTGAAGTCCACATGTGGAGGAGGATCCTTAGGTTTGGTCCTTTGGATACAGGTTCTCTAGATCTGAAGATCTGTGAACTAATGGGGCAACGTATCTGTCCCCCATAGCACTTAACTTGCAGTGATGAGACAGACACAGGATAATTGTCCTAGAAATTCCCATTCAAGAAAGGGAAAACGGGAATTGCCTGGGTGGCTCAGTTGAGCATCTGACTCCTGATTTTGGCTCAGGTCATGATCTCAGGGTTGTGAGATCGAACCCTGCTTTGGGCTCTGTGTTAGATATGGAACCTGCTGAGTATCTCCTCCCCACCCCACACACATTCTCTGTCTCAAAAAAAGAAAAAAAACCATAGCAGTCAGTGGCCCATAGTAGTTCCAAAATCCAGCTTGGCATATGATGTCCATTTCTTGATCAGGGTCCAAAACAGATCCCTGGGAATGAATTTTGTGGCTTTTAGCTCCAACTCCGAGACCTTGATTCCGACTTTTGAGTCACCTACCTCCTACCCCTTAAGAAACAGCCTATATCAGCAGAGTAGATTTCTCTACTTCTTTTCTGTTCATAGAAGTTTGGGGATCAAATGGACCCTTTTAATTAGTACTGTCTTAGTTCCTTTTACTCCCAGCCGGTGTAATAACTTTAAGAACTTTATGAATTTCTTATATATAGTTTCATTATTTCTTTAGACCCAAGCCACACCCATAAATCTCTAGGAGGTAAGTCCTTTTATATTTGGCTCTTTGCGAGGCTTCTGTGGGATAGTATTCCTAATATCTTTGGGAAACCTGTTGTCCTCAAGTTGCCTTCTTAGGACCCTCAAAGGGATTTCGTTTGACTGTAGTGATCTAGGAATCTTAGATTTTACAAATGGACTTTCAGTCATGCTACTGGCTTCATCTTTACTCTGAAACCGGCACAGTATTTTGATAACAACTTGGAATTCAGTACTTTGATTAGCCTTGGCTGGCTAGAAAGATTGTCCTGGGCCCTTTTGTATTTACTCTGAAATTTACCCAAGTGTGTATCATTGATATTTTTAGTTTAGCTCTTTTCTTGCCCAATTTATTCTAGGTGACTAGAAGAAGCCAGGTAGCACCTTCAATACGGTGTCTGGAACTCTTAGATGCAACAGAGTTTATCCAGTACATTTCCTACTTTCTACATTACTGAAGTGTTGTCAAAGTTTTTTCCATGACATATCCAGGAACCTCTTTTTCTCCATCTTCCAATATTGTTTTCCTTCTTACCCTCACCTCCTGTTTCCTTGAGGCCTGTGACAAAGTCCCAAATGAATGGCACATGTTTCAGTTTTGATTCAATAGCATCACACTTTAAGGAACCAGCTTTTGTTACACTTACTTGCTATATAACAGATCACCCCAGATTTAACAGCATAAGAAAATGATAACTTTACTGTGTTTGTAGATTCTGTGGGTTGGAAATTTGGGCAGGGAGTAGCTTGTCTCTGCCCCATATTGTGTGGTGCCTCAGATCGGAAGACTCAGATGGCTGGAATGACTGATTCAGCTTGAGGCTGGCAACACTAACTGAAGACTTCTTCACTCGCATGTTTGGTGTCTGGGTTGGATTGGCCCAAGGGCTGGGTTTGGGTAGGATTTGAGAACCAAGTGCTTTCATGAGATTTACCTTTGTGGCTTGGGGTTCTCACCACATGGTGGCTGGATTTTGAAAGGAACTATGTCAAGAGCGAGTGCGCAGAGAGCGAACTAACCAAGACACCCAGGCAGAGGCTATATAGCCTTCTAGAATCTGGCTTCAGAAGTCACATAGCATCCCTTGCACCATACAGTGTTAGTGAAAGTCATGAGCCCACCCAGATTCCCTCTTGGTGGGAGGAGTGTCAGATAATTTAGGATCAGGTCTTTAAAACCTCCACAAGAAGCAGGCCTTGGAAAGACTTTAGGACTCTGTTTCATCCTTACCCAAGATGACTAGGTAAGTTTTCAATATTTCTCTTCTCTCCCTTAGATTTCTGTAATGTTTGGTTCAACTGGATCCTCTTCTCCCACAGAGGAAGACTCATTATTTCCCCCTTTTTTCTCCATGCATCCAATTTTCAACAACTTTCAGAGGCAGGCCTTTGGTATTCACTTGTATTGTCTTCATAGATTCTCGTGATGGGATGATGGAAAGATGGCCGTGTGGCCATGATGATGACTAGAAGAGAGAGACTGGGTGAAAGTTGCTTGGCCGGAGAGCTCTGGTCTTGAGAAATAAGTTCTTGAAATAAAGGCTGTTGGTCTTGGGATATAATTAGCCCTTGGCTATGCCCCTCGAGTTAGGGAGGACAATTCACAGCATTGATCCAAGGCTTCCAATATTGTTATTAGGTATTGTTTTGAATAAATCAAAACTGAGTTTTTGTTTGCTTTTATGTTATGAATACCATGGTAATACATGCATATTATGAAAAATATCAGAAAATAGGGGAAAACATAAAAGAATAAGTAAAAAAATTAAAGCTAATGTTAATGTGGCATATTTTATTCTTTGTGTTAAAATAGTATTCCTAATTAAAATGAGTTAATAATAATTAAATACTAATAATACTAATTAAAGTAGTATTCCTAGTTAAAATGAGATTAATCTATGTACACCAAAAAAAAATTTTTTTACAATGCATTAAACCCATTTCTCCATGTCATTAAATACAACATTTGAGCATTATTTCTGAAGGTTATTTAATATTCAGTTGTATATCTGTGCTATACTTCACTTAGACCCCTGTTTGGGGACACTTAGGTTATTTCAACATTTTGTTGGATCGTTTGGTTCATGTAGGAAGAGACCCATTTTATGGTCACACTTGGCACCTTTCCTGGGTTGCATTTATTTTTGGAGACAGAGTTGAAAGGTTGTACTGTGGAATTTGAAATAGATTTATTCTGTGTAGTCCCTGAGGGTGGCACCAAGACATCAGTAATGGTGATAGTCATGATAACAATGACATTGGTGACTAACGTCATCTATTTACTACACCTACCCAATTGTTAAAAACCTACATATCATCTTTGCTTTGTTCCTCTTTGTCACTTGCCACACCAAAACCATGGTCACCAAAACCTGTCCATTCAGTGTCCTAAATTTTTCTTGAATCTGCCCATTTTCATTCCTGTTGCCTTTGGCATCTGTCTTCTGTTGTTAGTTTAGTAGACGCTAGCTGTGGAACTGTCTTCCAGCTGGAGTATTCCTGCAGCCCTGGTCATGTCATTCCAGTGGCTAAATCTCTTTGTTTGGAATAAGATCCAAACCCCTTCTTGGGGACCACAGAGCCCTGCACACTCCTACTTCCTTTCTGTTCTCCAGCACTTACGAACTTCTCTGGTCTCTGGCATAACCCTGTCTCCAGGATTTCACCTTAGTCAGCTTGGACTGCTTTAACAGAGCATCATAGGCTGTGCAACTTAAACAACAAACATTTACTTCTCACAGTTCTGAAGGCTGGAATCCCAAGATCAAGGCACAGCTGACCTGGTGCATGGTGAGAGCTCTCTTCAAGATGTTGACTTCCTTGCTGTGCCCTCACATGGTGAAGAGACACATCATCTCTCTCATCACGTACTGTAAGAGCACTAATCCCATTCACAAGGGCTCTGCTTTCTTCACCTACCATCTGCCAAAGGTCCCCCCTCTTCAGACCATCACTTTTGGGGATTAGGGCTTCCATGTATGAATTTGGGAAGCACACATTCAGTCCCTGGAAGCCTTGTGTCAACGCTTCCCTCTGCCTGCAACATTGTCTCCTTCCCCAAGTTATCTCAGTTCAGGTATTGCTTCCTCTGAGAAGTCTTCCCTGATCACACTCCAACCTCACCCCAAGTCTGGATTAGGTTCCCTGCTAGTGCTCGGTGTGACTACTATAGGGCTCCCTTCCTAGCACTTATTTAAGTTGTCACAGAATTTTATCTTCTTACTGGATTGTGAGTTCTGTGATAATAGGGCTCCTTCTCTCTTCCCTTCAGATGTTAGCCCAGTGTCCAGCACATAATATGCCCTTATTAATTATATGACTAACTGAAACCCATAGCTGCTGCTTCTTGGTAAAGCCCAGCCACAGGATGACAACTCTGACCCACTTACAAGAACCAGCTCTAAAACCCTCCCATATTTGCTTTCTGGGGAATAGAAGATTGTCTTCTAGGCAGAAAAATGCTTTAAAAACAGAATAGGCAAGCACTTGTGTAAATCATTAATAAATCTGTTTACTATTTTTATTTGCATTAGATACCAAATTAAATATTGCATTAAGTGAGTTAAATATTAATATTGCATTAAATATATATTACATTTTAAAAATTAAGTACTAGATGCTCTTCCTTGGAGTTGTATTATGAAGGCTTTAGCACAATCAGCCCAGCATGTGCTGTGTGTACTTGTCTTCCACATCACTGATAATTTATAAGAGCCCACAGGAATAAGGGAACAGGTGAGTGGCCGTGGGGGCCTACTGATGGGTGGTGTAGCCAGGAGGGCAGGGCAGCACAGCATGGTGAGAAGTGATGTCTGATGGCAGGAGGAGAGAGGGATGAGGCGGAGGAGAATGTGTAATTTATCATGTACTTTTATTTGCCATACATTGTCCTAAGCAATGTACATGAATTATCTGTTATCTCATTTTATTCTCATTACAGACAAATGAAATAGGTACAATTATCATGATACCTCACACAGGTGAAAACTGAGTTTCAAGGTGGTTAGGAGACACATGCAAGGGCTCATGGCTTTGGTGGGGCTGTCATAGGCGGTGTGACTCACATTTTTTTTTAAAGATTTTATTTATTTGTTTGACAAAGAGAGAGATCACAAGTAGGCAGAGAGGCAGGCAGAGAGAGAAGGAGGCAGGCTCCCCGCCAAGCAGAGAGCCTGATGCAGGACTCGATCCCAGGACCCCGTGATCATGACCTGAGCCGAAGGCAGAGGCCCAACCCACTGAGCCACCCAGGCGCCCTGTGACTCACATTTTTAACTATGATCCTCTGCTGCTGCTTGAAGGAGGTGCTTTCAAGTTGGCATGAATCAAAATAGACACAAGGCTTTTAAGGAATCTTAAATTTGGCCATCTTTATTCTTAACAACAAAGGTACATGGTAGAATTTAAACATACCCACCCACCCACACATCCATCCACTCATCCACTCGTGTCACTGGCTTTTCTCGAGCTCCCGGGTTTGGGAACATAGTGAACAAGGCAGGTAAAACACTATGCTAATAGATCTCATAGTCTAGTAATAGAAACCAGGACCACCTGGCTTTTAATATCCCAGACTCTTTCCCTTTCACCAAGATGTTTCCATATTCTGAACTACTCTTTGCTCCTGTAGTGTATCCCATAATCTTTGTCTCTGAAGAGCTAAGAAGGGCATGATGCTGACTGTGCCCTGACGTCTTGATGACTTGCTTAGAGATTCCTGGTCAGCATCTTTTCCTGATGACTGGTTCCCACATGCTAGCCAGGAGTGTCCTCTAATCTATTGTGTCTCAGTGCTCAGAGGCCCCATGCATGCATTGGAAGCTGGGCTAGATAAGACTATGGGTCTTTAGGTTTGACTCTTGTCTTCTATGTTAAAGGTCTTATCTGCGTCCCTGACCAGCTGCTCCCTATTCTGCCTGCATGGCAAGTACAGCTTACCTGTTCAGGTGGCTCCCAAGACTTTATCACATCTCCATGTAGTAGATTATGACACAGAAAAAGAATCCTTAGCACTTTGTCAGACCAACTGTTAAGGTCTCTCAGATCCCCAAATTCCTACTTGGGTTCCAGCTTCTCATCTGAATCCCACACGGACATGTTTCATTATTATTATTATTATTTTTGCCATCTAAATGGATGTCTCATGGACTCTCATGTCACATGTCCATCAAACAGTTTCTTAATCTCTATCAGGACTCTCTCCACTCCCCGCCCCCTGCAATCTTCCCCATCTCAATAATGAGGATCACCGCCCACCAGAAATGCGAGTCAGGAAATCAGGGATAATGATATTTTCCTGGCCCCTTGACCCCCAACACAAACACCCCTTGTGACACACCAGCATGTCCCCTTGATAGTATCTCCACAATATTCCTTGACTCATTTTTTTTTTCCATCTCCACTGCTGTCATTCACACTTTGATGACCTTTTGCAGGAACCAGAGGGGCTTCCTAAGTGATAAGCTATTTCTACTCCTGCCCTGTCTGAACCATTCTCCATATACCTCCATCCCTCCTTGCTGTCATGTCCAGTGATTTCCCCTTGCACTTGGAAAAGCTCCAGGTTCCTAATTACCATGGATTCTAAGGCCCTTTTGATACTATGACCACCTGACCCTCCAGCCTCACCTTTAGCACCTTTCAGTCTGCTCTGCCCCCCCCCAGCTAGAACGCAGTTGCCAGGGGTGAGGAGCTGCTCTAGACTCACCCAGGATTACCAGTTCACTGAGCACGGTGTGGGGCCACAGGAGGCCCGCAGGGAACAGTGGTGGAGTGAGTGAATTATCTGCGGTAGCCAAGTGATAGAGCAGGTAGTGATTCCTTCCGCGATGGGGGGGTCACACACTAGGGGATTTAAAAGTACGGTGGATCTTTGGTCAGAACTTTGATCATTATCCCTGTGTCCAAGCTCTGGTAGATGTAGACTCCTCCTTCGAGGAAGGACTTGTGGCCCAGCCGTGAATGGTGTGGGCAGAGGACAGCCTCCAACTATGGAGGCCGCAGTCCCACCTCAGCTCTGGAGCCGCCCTGCCCTTCTCAGGTTGGTCCCAGCCAATGACCGCAAGACTGTGTACCGAAGCCTGGCCATTTCTGTGTGACACGTGACTCCTGTAATGGGCAGCCTGGGCTCTTGAGTCCCCAGTGAGTTGTCAGACACTATCAGATCTGCAGGCATGTCTGGCAGCTCCCCTGCCCAATCTTGCTGGCTCCCTTCTTTCACAGCTCCTTCAGTGTTCCGCTGCTTCTTTGAAAAATGGTCACAAACAGCATGCCTTAAAACAACAGAAATTTATCCCTCTCAGTCCTGGAGACAGAAGTTCAAGATGTTGCCAGGGCTGTGATCCCTCCCAAGGCTCTAGAAGAAGATCCTTCCTTGCCTCTCCCAGTTTCTGGTGGCCCCTGGCATTCCTTGGCTTGTGGCATTGTCCCTCCAGCCTCTGCCTCTGTCTTCATATGGCTTCGCTCCCAACCCCCCATCTGTCTGTGTCTCCCATGTTCTCTTACAAGGACACTGTTTTTTGCTCTTACAGCCCACCCAAATCCAGTTTGATCTTGTCTTACCTTGATTATATCTGCAGAGACTTTTTTCTAAGGAGTATGTACAAGCTTTGGGGGTTTAGGAGGAGTTGAACATACGTTTTTGGGGGGAATACTATTTAATCCCCTACTCCTGTGTTACTCCCCAGGAAATCTTCTGTGTATGTGACTCTACCTTAGTGTCTGTTTTCTGGAAGACCCAGATGACCTGCTTCCTTGGCTCATCTGGAGTCCTGTATATCATGCCTCTCTGTTACATTATTCCATTTCTGCCTAAATACTTCTGTTTGTCTTACTAAGTTCCTTGGAAGCCACCTGTGGGCAAGTGTGTGTCCTTCTGCACAATGCCAAGTATGATCTTCTGTTTCTATGATAGAATCAGTGGTGAGAGAGGTCTTGGAATCAGAATCTCAGATAAAGCAGGTTTGAATCCCACCTCATTGAGTACAAAAGCCCTGAGAACTTTACTTCTCTGTTTTTGTGATGTGTGAAGCATGATGATGATAATAATAATAATAAATAATATAACCATCTTTTGGGGGGACTTTTATGAGGATTTAATGTTTCAATGGGGCGGAGTTCACTGCTGTCCCATGTACACCATTATAACTCTTTGTCTCTTAAAGGGCTGTATATCTCCCTTGAAAAAGGAGGGGCACCACTGAAAAAGGGGAGCACATGAAGAAGTTTTTGGAGCTCTGTAAGGCTCAGTGAGCGAATGGGAGTCCCGGACCCTCTATGGTCTTTGGGCAGCTGCGTTAGTGGAAGGTTCCTTTCAGATGGTGATGGAGCACGGTCATCTGGGCTCATCCTGGGTATCCGGATCTCCCTCCAATGGCTAGAATGTTGTATAGGCATTGGTTTGGCATATTCCTTGGGAAATGAAGACCGAACACTGTCTCTTTATCTTTTCACTCCTGCTAGAGTAATCCAAATCCTCCCTCAGGCAAGGTGGAGGCCTGTGACTGACGAAAAGCCTTCTGTAAGGAAGGGCACAAAGGAAAAGCACAAAGATTCATCCAAGTTCTAATCCCATTGCAGGAGCAAAGTGCGTCCCCTGCTTGGGCTTCACTTAGTAGCTCTCACGATTATTGTTGCTTGATCTCCCAATGTTTTTGTGCTTGTCAGGGTTGGGGCGAGGGGACACATAAACTGATGTCAAGGTTGAAATTCTGCTCACGGAGCTGATGACAAGGAAAAGAGGGTCTGCAGAAATACCGTTTCTCATCTTTCCCCCACTGGGGAGAGGGATGTCGAAGCTTCAGGCAAGCCAGGTCATTTCTGAGGGGCTCCTGCAGTTTTGAACTCTGGGTGTGCTTTCTGGGAGATTGCAGACTGGAGTGGAAAAGGGAAAGCCAACCTAGAGGGGACTCAACCCTGTCGCGGTCTACCTGCCTGCAAGGTTATGCGAACAGAGACTGGATTCAGTTTTTAAGAGTGTGCATAGTAGTGACATCTGAGCGCCGATAGAAAGTGCTGGTTTGGTAATTCCAGAGTGTAGTGAGGGCACAGGATCCTGTTCTGAACTATTGTCTGCCCTTCTCCCTCCTTCCTTCTCTTCCTCTCTCCTGCCTTCCCCTTAAGGCAATTCTGGTTCCCAGACATGGAGAGAAGGGGGGCAGTGAGGAGACCAGAAGCCCTGCAGGGAGGAAAGGTGCCTAATTATTGTACCGGGCACTGTTCAGAATTGGAACTTCAGGCCCCACAGCTCCTGCAAAAAACCAACCAGGCTCTGATGAAAGTTTCATGAGGTTTTCTCTTTCCTTTAAAGCCTGTTGGGACATTTTTGGCAGAGGAGAAAGGGGTAGGGTTCACCTTAATCCTTCTCTGTCCCATATTTCTGATTTAAGTGGATCCAAGCCCAAGCCTTGCAATTATCTCAAAAATAGCCCCGATAGCCATGGTGCATTTGGTGGGTTTCCTTGGCGGCGTCTAATGAAACAGCCCGTCGAGGAAGAGATAGCCTGTTGGCAGGGTGGATAGATGGCCCTGCCTCTGTTAATCTCACATTTCATCTCGGTTTAAGCAGTCTCTGAGCTCATTAATTGTGTTTCTGAGAAGGATCGGGCATTTATCTTTAAGAGCCATCTAGCTTCAGTGAGTTCATCTGGCCTAAAGAGAAGGGAAAGGACAGACCGGAGCTCTCCACTTAATTTTACTGAACAAGAAATA
Source organism: Enhydra lutris kenyoni (assembly GCF_002288905.1). NCBI lineage: Eukaryota > Metazoa > Chordata > Mammalia > Carnivora > Mustelidae > Enhydra > Enhydra lutris. The sequence goes on along the minus strand of NW_019154129.1, from coordinate 11,459,902 downwards.
GATTGTCAGACAGGGTGACGGCTCTTGATCTGTTTTGCCTGATTGCCCGCCAGACAGGTGTTGCCAAGTGCTGCCCCTGCCAATGGTGCGTGAGAGTGCCACCTCCCTGTGCTGTCATGGCAGTAAAGATCACCTATCTTCCCCTGACCCAGGTGGACTTCTGTCCATGCCCACGTCACACGAACAAACATAAAAGAAACCGATAGAACTGCCTAATGCACACAGAGGACCTGCCTGTTTTAAACAAACCCCATACACAGTATCTCAAATTTTACCGCAAAGACAGAGTAAAATGACTCTTGATACCTTGCAATTTTTTTAACCATCAGGTTCCTCTGATGAATTTAAAATAGATTTTAAATGTCAATGGGTATGGGGATAGTTAAATTACACCCGTGGTATGGAATTGTATGCAGCTGTTAAAAAAGGAAAAGAGATGGTTCCCCATCAGGGGTTCTTTCCGGATCTGAAAGGTCCCTCAGGGAGCCCTCGGCACCTCCTGCAATAAAGAATTATCCAATCCAAATTGTCAACAGTGCTGAAATTGAGAGACCCAACCTACATGAACTGGAAAAGTACATGGAAAAGATATTCACACTCTATGGGTAAGATTATAAGAAGCAAAAACAAGTATGCAGGTCAATATCTACAGCTCTGATCCATTTTTTAAAGTTAAAGTATATTTGTGTGTGTGTGTGTGTGTGTGTGTGCACGCGCGCGCGTGCACTCTGGGCAAGTATGTTTGTACATCTGTAGGAAGAGGCAGGAAGAACACATGTCAAAATTGCATCCATGATTATCATTTCAGGGGTGACTTTGGAGAGTGTAGGGACTTCATTTATAATTCAGAAAAGAGTGGTGGAGAAAATAATACTGATTTTGATTTATATAAATTCAATCGACACCCTACCTTTCCAGGATCATACATCCTGCAAAATGAATTTTCACAGGGCAGCACCTTGACACAAAGCACATACATTGCTTTTCAAGGGTCTGTTGCATGAAGCTCATCTAGATGAATGCTATAAATGAGTTTTTTATAGGAGACTCTTTCTTTTCATTGCCCCGTGTCTGCCATTAATTACAGATGAGCTTGGCCATACTGGGCTTTGATTTCTTAAACAAACAAAATAAAATGAAACTCTTAATATGGGGCATAAACCGATCCAAGTGGTTAAAGATGCATAAAAAGTCTTTAAAACCACTTCATGGCACACCAAGATGACCAACATCTAGAAAACAATGGCCACGAATATTCATTTTGACCAAATTGTCCTGCCGGTCTCCTTGCTTTCAGCCAAATTGTTTTCAGCAGCACAGAGACGTGTCCAGAAGCCTTTGAAGAGTCTATTATTATGCAATTATTATGCAGTAACCAGACCGGGGACAAGAGTGCAGAGTAAGAGCCACAGCTGCAGTGGATCAGCCAGGACTGAATGGGGGGTGGGTACGCAAGGGCAGGCACCCGGGCTGCAGGCTCAGTGGACTGGGAGAGCCCTGAGATGAAGGAGGTGCAGCTTGTGGCAAGAGGAGAGCTTGGCTTGGGTCCTGAAGAGGTGAAATGTCAGTGGTACTTGGAGAGAGGAGGGGACACAGTCAGTTTGTGGGATCTGGAGCTAAGGGGAATAGTCAAGACGAGGTGCAGACACTCAGGGGTCCTGGAGGAGATGGGAACTGGGGTCCCAAGGGGATAGACAGAAAGTGGTCCCAGGGAAGGGTGAGTAAGATGTGTGCAGAGGTTGCCGGTGTTCCAGGAACAGACACAGGAAAAGGACCTCCATAAGGAAGCACTCTGGTCAAGACAGTGGTTGAAGAAGGGAGTGAAGAGCCCCTGCGGAGGGCTCCTGCCAAGCTGGCTTCTAGGAGGAGCCATGGTTGTCCGATAAGGCGGACTAGGTGGGCAGGGGCTTCAGGCGCAGAGGAGCAAGTAAGAGGGCAAGAAGGGGCCTTATACACTCTTCTTCAGGGTTGTAGCGTCACTTGTATTTTGTCATCTGCTCCTCCCCCAGACCATAATGCCATTGGGGCCCTTGTCCTTTGTGCTCCTTATAGTGTATCTCGGGTTGAGCTCGGTCCTGGAGGGTGCATGGAAGAAGCATAGAGAACAGAGCTTGGTTGTTTGTAAGGAGGGTAAAGGAGCAAGGGAAAGAAGGGTGAGCTTTGAATACGTTTCTGGGCCCAGGGAAGGATCTGGTTTGAAGGAGCATTTGAAGATAAGGAAGGGGAGGGGTGATTGGTGGAGGAAGGGCTGAGGACCCCAGGGGAAAGGTCTGCATTCATGTCCCATGTGTACGTGGACCTCAGGCTCAGCCTTACACTCTCCATGTGTACCTCCCTTGTAAGTTTGAGGCCAGAGACCCACCTAAGTGGCCAGGGTAGCATTCCCAATGCTGCCCTGGCAGGCATAGGCAGGCAGGAAAAGCCCTCCTGTGTACACCTTGCAAACAGGAGAGAAAAGCCACCAGCATGCCTGGGTGTATCACCCTTTGGGCAGGGATAGGAGGAAAAGGAGCTCTTCCTTCATGTTTCTGACATCTACTCTACAGATTGTCTATTTCATAACTATAGCTCTAGCCTAGTCATACCCCCAAGCGTTTTTCTTCATGTAAATGGACTGTGCTGACTGGTCCTAGCCCATGTTCATTGTCAGTCTCTTGGTCATGGCCTTGACTGGTAATGATAATAAATGTGCTATAATGGCTCTTAACATTTAGGCCTTTGCTGAGTGCAGTCTATAATCTGGGCGTGCGGTGTCTCATTTAATCCGCATACCACCCTGTGAAGTAGAATGAGGAGTCTGCCGCTCAAGGTGCTGATGGGAGGTAAGGGCTGGATGTTTCCTTGTCTAGGTGGCCAGGTCACTTGGGCCTGAGACCTTGGGAAGCAGACCTTGGCCTTTTGGGTGCTGGTTGGTTCAACTCCTCGATGCGGCTTGTTAGGTCATGAAACCTCCCTGGGACCAGCCAGTGCCGAGGGGGTTATCCTCACTTGGGCAGAGTCCAGGAAAGGGATTTTCTTGTTTCTCTGTCTTGGATTCCCAGATAGTGGTAAAGTCCACAGGCGTATGATGAAAGGCTTGATGTGAGCTTCAGGCATGGAAAAGGGCCACTTGCATTACCTTCTCTCCCTTTGGGTGGGAAATCATCTTGGCCTGAAGGGTGATATCCTGGGCACAGGGGCAGGCTGGCCCTGGAATTTGCATTCCATAAAGTGTCTCTGCAACTCATCTTTTCTCTTCCGACTCAGCCAGGGCCCTTCCTGTGTCGGGAGCTGGCTCAGCATTCCAAGGACAAGGGGGGCATGTGCATAGATCAGTTCACTCCACTGGGACTACTTGGGGATACTGAGCTGAGTAGGGTGTGGCTTTTTTGGTACTGTGAAAAGATACTTTGCATCTTCCTGTGGCTTCCTAACTTGCTTATTAGAAAAACACCTAAATTTATATGTCAGCCTTCAGGCCAGATGCGATCTGGACCCTGCCTGCCTCTTTGATATCTGATTACTTCCAGCCACTTCAGCCTTCCTGTTGGCTGACCCTCTCCTATGTGTGCCTGCCCCAGGGCCTTTGTACCTGCCGTCCCTGCATTGGAAATACCTATTCCAGATATGTCTGGCTCCTTCTTGTCATTCAGTCTCAATAACTGCTACCCCGACCCCCCCTAGTCTATAGTAGCAGTCCTCACTCTGTCCCCCATAACCCATTTTAACATCTTCAGACTTATCACTGTCTGATACTATCTTCATCTGTTAGTTACTTATTACCTTCCTTATTTGCTATGTTCTCCCTCTTCTCTTTCCCACTCTACAGCAGGAACTAGTTCATTGTTATAAATGCAGAGCCTATATAGCACCTGGCATGCGTTACGCACTCAATGAACATTTTTGGATTGAATAAATCAAATATTTCTCTCCAAAGAATGTAGTTATTTTGTCTAAGAGAAAAGCATAGGAAAAGCAGTTGTTGCAATGTGAAACTCAATGTTTCTTGTCTTTGTATTTTTTTTTTTTTTTTTTTTTTTAATGCAGGATTTACCGTCCCTGCCATATGACCTGGTCGAGGGTCAGGTAAGTACTCATTTGTCATGAGTTGTGATTTTTGTTCAGTCTGGTGAAAATGAAGGAAGTATAATCTCATGTACTCTATTACTGTGCTAACCCAGCCCAGCCATGTAAGGGTGTGACCAAGGAGCAGGGTGGGAATCGTCAGGGTGATAGTTTTCTTAAGCTCCCCTCCCAGTTGGAGGAGCTTCTGGGCATGACTGGAACACATGCCATCAGACACAGCACTCCAGTCCCATGCCTGACGCAGACATCTATAATCAACCACAGCAGAATTCACCCCCCACCCAGAGCAGTCTCTGCCGATGGATCAGGGAAGGCTGGTGACCTGCTTGGCACCACTGATGTATGAACTCTAGAAGTCGGTTTTGCCAGGGTGTGGGTGGGTAAGCGGTTAGATGGCCTCTGATTAGAGATGATGAGAGTGGTTGTAAGGATGGAAGCCATGCCCTTGCCCCTGTGTCATCATTCAGCTTTGAAGGCAGAGGAAGGAAGCCACCTCTTCTGGCATCACACATTTTTATTAGCATTGGAACCACCAGAAATTGGCCATGTAAGAATATAATTGAACCAAACGGATCTATACCTTGGGGCAGTGCATTTTTTTCATTGATTCTGACTCCACATTATTATTGTTGCTTAATGAGGAGCTAATGTAACTTCTAATGAAGCCACATGGCCCTTGGATAGATGAAGTTAAGGTTTTATTTCCCTCATGACACTGTATCCGCTCTTCAATTAAAACCCGGGAAGGAAAATTAATACCAATGTAAGAATTTTTTTTCTTCCTAAGATTAGTATCAAGATAGCGGCTTTTTATTACACATGTAAATTTCCTGTGTGGTGGGACTGGCGAGGTGCAGAGCTGGCCCATGGGCAGCCTGGAGTTGATGGAGGTGGTGAAGGAGGCTAAATCGATGGTCTCCGTCGTTTGAGTGGTGACGAGCAGGTGCTTCATGGTCCCCCGTGCCTTCTCCTGCTGCCAGTGTCACCGCCTGTTGGAGACCACCCGCCCCCCGCCCCGGGCTCCTGCTGTTGGCTGCCAGTTATGGGTAGAAAAATTTGAATAAATAAAATAATTGACTGAGGCAAAATACACGTATCATGAAAGTAACCATTTCAACATGAACAATTTAGTGACAATTAGTACATTCACAACGTTGTCAACTGCTGCTTCTAAGCATTTTCGTCACCCAAAGGTAACTACGTTAGCCGTCACTCCCTGTTTCCCCTGGCCCGGCCCCTGACAACCGCTAATCTACTTTCTGTCTCCCTGGATTTGTCTGTTCTGAACATTTCATGTGAATGGAATCCCACATTCATATGATTCATACACACACATGTGGCCTTGCATGATCGGTTTCTCTCACTAAGCATAACGTTTACCAGATTCATCCACATTGTGGCATGTGTCGGTACTTCATTCCCTTTATGGCCGGACAACATTCCATCGTACGGACGTGCCACGTTGGTTTATCCACTCATCTGGTGGTGGGTATTTTCGCAATTGCGAATAGTGCTGCTGTGAACAGGCATGCACAAATATTTGAACACCTGTTTTTAATTACTTTGGATAGACACCTAGGAGTAGAATTGCAGGGTCATAGAGTAATTCTGTGTTTAACTTTGTGAAGAAATGCCAAACTGTTTCCTTCTTTTAACCAGGAAGTTGAATCTCAGCAAGGTCACTCCAGTGTTGACTGGGATTTAAAGCCCAGCAGGCTGGCTCCAGGGCCCCTGTTTTCAACTACCATGCTGTCCTGCAGTTGGGGGCATCATCCCTGGTTAGCACATTCTAGTCTGTGCACGGTACTGGGCAAAGCAAGCGTGGAGAGCACGGAGGATGACAGGCAGGCTCTCCTAACCTCAAGGAACCAGTTGTATCATTCTTGGCCAACCAGTGGGTTTCCTAGTTTCTGATAGACCCCCCTTTTCCATTGGGCTTCTTGACTTCTAAACTTTGGAAAGTCTGTGTTGTTGTTGGGTCATTTGATTGAGTTGGTTTTTTCATAGGTTGGTTGCTGGAGTTACTCAGTTTTTCTCTCTCACTCTGTGTCTCTGGATACACGTGTATGTATATAAAAAATAAGGACTGACAATGTTAACTTGACAAAGTAATATCAATTCATTGAACATTAGCTGTGAGCAACACTTATATTAGCCTAAATCTCCCTGGCACCTAGACAGACTAGGTCTCATCGTCCCCCTTTCTGTCATGCAGGGCAGAAGCCCAGAGGGATGAGGTGACTTACCCACAGTCACACAGCTTGTAACTGGCAGAGCTGGGATTTGAATCTCAGTCTGTGCAACTTTGCAGCCTGGATTCTTCCTCATGTGTTTGCTGGTTTCTCTAGACTCCCCCCAGGTACCACATTTTCCACACTAATGCAGTGATTGTCCCCCCACAAAAAAAAACAACCCTCATTACAGTTCTTGTTTTCCCAGAACCACACATCCCCAGAGCATTTTGGGGTGCTCCAAATTTCTTACTTGACCATGAGAAAATGGGAATTCCTACTGGGGCAGTGGCCTTTCTTTCTTTCTTTTTTTTAAAGATTTTATTTATTTATTTGACAGAGAAATCACAAATAGGCAGAGGCAGGCAGAAAGAGAGAGGGAGAAACATGCTACCTGCTCAGCAGAGAGCCCGACACAGAGCTTGATCTCAGGACCCTGAGATCCTGACCTAAGCTGAAGGCAGAGGCTTAACCCATTGAGCCACCCAGGCGCCCCGGGCAATAGCATTTCATTCGTCTTTTCCTAGTGGTTTACTAACCAGCATGTAGCAAAAACAGATTAACTGGTGTTTACGCTCAAGGTGGTGGTGGTAGGTTTTTTTAACTGACTCTGCATCCTGGCCTTGTCAGTACGTCAGTGACTGGGGTGTGAGGTCTAGATCTCTTGTGTGGAGTTGTTCATCCTTCTTTCCGTCAGAGGGATGCTCTACAAAACTGGACAGGGAAGGTCCAGGTCCTAGCTTCTGTGGCAGCTCTTCTGAGAGACTGATCCTTCTAAGGTGAGAGGGTGATAAAGGTGGCATAGGTGGGTGTGTTCCACCCATGGGGAGTCCATGGCTCCCTAGGCACCAAGTAGTGAAATGCTTTGCCTGGAAGATAACTTCCTGGAGCCTCATTTCCTTCCCTAAGTCCCCCTCTCCTGAGGGCCATAAAGGGGGAGCTAGGGCATATGTATACCTGCTTCATGCACAAGCTTTAATGACAGTAATTCTCTGACCTTTTAAAATGATAAATCTCCTTGGCAGTGGCGTTATTTCTAAAGCTTAGCTCAGAGTGGGGGCTGAGGCGCTGGAGACAAGGCCAGACCAAGGAGATTGATTAGCCCTGAGGGGATCTGTTCTAGAAACCTGCCACGCCCATGGTAGTTTGGGTAGAAAAGTATGTTTTTGGCTAGAGCGTGAGTCCTCGCGTCTCCTCGCAGATGGATGAAAGCAGGCAGGCTGTTTCTCAGATTGCAGTGGATTTATTCCTTTGATCACCTACCTCGTCTGTCTCCTCTGTGAGCTCTGATGGATGCTCTGTTCTCATGTCTCTGTTATTCGCCGTCACAGGGAACACGGGGCAAGAATCTTATTACCGCTGGCTGTTTAACGCCCTTCCAGCATCACCAGGTAGCATAATAACCGCGTGATTCGCTGTTCTCTTTTATCCTGCTTTCCTTCCTCCTCCCTTCTGAGCTTCCAACCAAGGGGTGGGGGGAGAACCTGGAGAGAAGGATCTGGCATTTTCCAGACACCTACTGTGTGCAGGTGTACCCTCACAAGAAAGGTGGTTGTTAAACCCATTTGTGCATGGAGAGCCTCACGCTCGGAGAGGCAAATAACTGTCCCAGGTCACCCAGCTCACTGAGTCCAGGACAAGGATTAAAATCTAGGCCTAACTAACCGTGGAGTATTTTCTCTCTTTCTAATGCTGTCTCCAGAACAGGGAGTGGAGGTGTGAATGCTCAGAGGAGTCCTTCCCAAAACCTAGGCTCTTTACTTTTCATGATGATGCCTGTGCTCCCTGTGTGGACTGGGTCTCACCTCCTTCCATCAGCTGTTTATAAATTCACAGCACCCTCCCTGTTAGAGAGGCTGTGACTAGCTTCCCAGGGATCATTTCCTAACAGAAGGAGTGCTCTTTTCTGCCCAGCAAGTGTCACTTCGTAATTACCAGTGTAATTAGAGCAGGATTTACCATCTGAGACTCTTTGGAAGCGGCAAGTCGGCCTATATAGGTAGCTCTGGCTTAGAAGGGTGTATGAATATGTAAGGAACCCGTGGTGTCTTCAGGGCTCGAGCAGACCTGCAGGAAGTTACCTCTCAGACTATCTAGGTAGATCTAGAGGCTTCCCATGGTTCCAAGAATAACACCCAAACACCCTGGCAGGGGATGGCTCCCAGGCATCTTTCTGCCCTGGCCTTTGCCAGCCTGCTGCTCCTGGAGGCTCTCAGATGCGACGCCCCCCTTCTTTCAGGGGCCTCCGATGACTATCCAAATTATCAGTGTCTTTCCTGCCCCAAACATGTTCTTGTCCATTGTTGTATCTTACCTTCTTCATGCCACTTACCACCATCTGAAATAGTATTCTTGTTCTCTTGTTTATTTTCTGGACTTCCTCTTACTAAAATGAAATCTCCTCAAGAACCACCCCTTGCTCACTAGTCCTCAGATGTCACGCTGGTTGAAAATCAGAGACCTTAGCTGATACCTTGCTACTCCTTTTAAGTGCAGTCATGTTCCGTTGTTTATTACCATGACTCTTTTTAATTACTTTGTCTACTTGTTCTTTTCTCCTTTGTGCATGGAGGGAGTCTGTAAAATTCCTATTAAGGAGTATCCTATCTTTGTATTCCACTGGATCCCCAGTGCCTAGTGTGGAGTAGATTCTCAGTGCACACGGTATGGATGGATGGACGAGTGGGGGGTGGGGTGGGTGAGTGGGTTTGGGGATGGATGGATGAATGGGTGGATGGAAAAATGGGATGGATGGATGAATGAACGAATGGGGTAGGTGGGTGGATGAGTGGATGGATTGATGGATGGATAAATGGGCAAGTCTGGTTGAATTTTCCTGAGATACCCCTTGGACACTTGGAGTAGTGTGCTATCTATCTTACAAACCTTGTTTTGCATTTCAGGAGCCTTGGGTACTTTATTTGGATGGGTTGGTTAGGGTCTCCCAGAACTACTGTATTTCTGTCCATTTCTCTCTGGAAATTGGTCAGCGTTTGAGCCCTTGTCATTTGACTCAAAAAGACTATTTATTGAGTAGCATTGGTTATGGATTGAAACTTTTATGAATATAAATCGCCATGTTGAGCTTCATTAATGATTTCTGCCTTGGGATTTTCTGAAATCAGTGTTGGTTTATCTCTCTTTCTCTCTGGTTCCCATGGACCTGGGCACATCCTTTTGTTTTCCTCTTTTTCATTTCTTTTTGTTGGAGGTATCTCTTGGAAGTAGACTAAGAATGGATCTTGTTTATTCACCCACTCTGAGAGTCCTAACCTTTTAATAGTGGAACGCAGTGTATTGTCATATATGTTTGATCTGCTGTCATTTAAAAAAATTCCTTAAAAAGAACTTTTGTTGCTGCTTCATTTATTTTCTCTCTTCTTGGCTCTGCGGATTCTGTTTGATTTGCTTTTATCTTACGTGCTGTTTTGGAAGGTAGGGAAGGTAGTTATTAATTCTACATGTGGTTGCCCTTCGCTTCATTGAAAAAGATGGTGTAACCCTTGTTTCTCTAATAGTCAAAGTCAAGAATGAAATCGCATTTTTGGACTCTATCCATGCAAGATGGGGAAATCGAGCTCACCTGCATTTTGCATTTCCCTGCACCTTCTTCCATCTTCACAGCCTTTGGCACCATAATGGAGACCTTCAGAGCCAGTTTAATGTCCCTAAGTTATAATTTTGACATCAGCATAGTAATGGGTAGTGCTTGTGGAGGGGTTACATATTAACAGGCACTATGATAAGCACCAGGTACAGAACTTCTCACCTTATTCTTCTTGACAACCCAAGGAGGAACTATCCTTTGACTTCACTTTTAGATGGTGAAAGTGAGTCTTTGGGGTGTTGTAACTTGCCTGAGGTCACACATTCCAGTAGGTGGCAGAGCCATTAGTGCTTGGAACTGATTCTAGCTCTTAACCACGGCTGTTTTGTTCACTGTCAGAAATGACTGCTGCCATCCGTAGGTGGCTTTGGAAATGTATTTACATCCAGCAGCCCATCAGGGCTCTTACCTGCTCTGTTTCCACCCACAGTGCTCCCTTCTTGAATTAGATTTATGCTATCGACCTCAGACTTCTAGACCAGCACCACCCACATTTCGGTGTGCTTGTTAGACCAGCACTCCTGGGGGTGCTTGTTAAAATGCAGAATCTGATTCGGGAAGTCTGGAGTGAGGCCCGAGATCGTGCATTTCTTATAAGCTCCACGGGGATGCTAATGCTGCCAGTCTGAATGCCTTTCTGTGGTAGCAAGATTCTGGATTACTCCAGAACCTAGTCACTCTGCTTAATTAGCCTTGTTTTTATTTGTGCTCTTCTAGTTCATTACTCTTTAATGCAGTGGTTAAGCAAATGGACCCTGAAGACGACCGCCTTGATTCAAATCCCAGCCCTGCTACTGTCTCACTGGGATAACAGTACCTTTCTCACCAGATTGTTTAAGCAAAGTGAGATAAATGAAGTGTTTAGAACAGTGTCTGGCACATGCTGAGGGCAAGATTCATGCTTGGTATTGTTATTGGCTTCACTGAGGATTTGCTGCCTCCTTCCCTGCTCTCCCAGCTCTTTTCTTTCAGCTTTTGGGGAATTCTGCAGACCCAGCCCTTAATCTCTAGGTTTTTCCTATTTCCTCTACATGAATGCTTTCCTCAAGATGTTTGGGTCTCGCCTCTTCCATGCAGTCCTCCTATTTAACCTTTCTCTGTCTAATTCCCCCAGCCGGTCTTAAAAATTTTTTTGCCTCTCCACCTAGCTGCAAGAGTACATATTGAACTTTTGTAACTGACACTTTCATGTATGTCAATTTGAAAAATAAACTTTGATTGGCCATCTGGGATTGGGGGCAAGACCCCTGGAGAGAATTTGAGTAAAAGGAGAGTGCTGCTGTTGAGCTACCTGTGGGACTGTTCTTGCCGGGTTGGTTGCATAAGCTTAGATTCAAGAGAGAATTGGTTAGGATCAGAGAGGCTTAGAGGCCCTTGCATGGGGAGAGCAAAGGAAGAAGAGAGAAGACAAGAAACAATTGTCATCTGAAGGAAAATTTTGGAGAAGGATCAGACATTTCTGAAGGAAATTGTCAGGAAGTTCTGCACCATTACGTATGTACCACGTTTTCCTCTGTCCCATCAACCTCTGAGCTGTTCAGCAAAATGTCCGTTTCCTGCTTGTGTTTTGTGGTATTGGCTTGGTTTGAGGGGATGGTTGTGAAGTTCCAGGTATGGTCTCATGGTGGGTGTGGCAGGGGTCAGGTTGATGTGTTGGCAGTTCGTCTACACTGAGGTGGGGCTCAGATATTAGTATTTTTGAAAACTTCCCAGGTGATGTCAATATACAGCTAAGGTAGAGGACCACTCACTTCCAGCTTTGTGCCTCATAGTCATTGTGTAGGGTGCTTATGGAGTTAAGACCCTAAAGCCATTTTTTACAAAGGTGGTGGTCATGTTACAGTGCTCATGTAAATTTGGGAAACAAAGCTAATTTGGTTTCTTTAATATGCTGATAAAATGTTTTGACCATAAAATCTTTTTTGAGGAATCTCTCTTAACATGTGGGTACTTGATACCTACTTTTCATCTGCAGGTCCTAGAGCCAATTTCTACTAAAAAGTTCCACTAGATACCCTTACATTGGTGGATTTGATGATGATGATGGGTACTGATGAAGTAGATAGTGAATTTGATTATGATCTTCTCAAGACCAAGCAAAGACTTAAAGGACTAGGAAGGAAATGCTCAGCCTCACCTCCTGGGGACAGGCTGTCTTCTCTACCAGGTGGCCCAGACTGTCATTTCCATTCTGGGCAATGATCTTACTTTGCATAAGTGATTGAAGTAATTGCACTGGCTGTTTCTCTTAATCTATAAGATTCTGAGTAGGAATGGGACAACTAATGGAGTTCTGATTTTCTCTAAATTGTTTTTGATTCCCAGTCACTGTCTTTTTGGCTCATCCCAATTACAAGCTCCATATCAGGTAGCCCTAGCACATGCTATCCAAACTCTCACCTCCTCTGATGGACTTGTGTGTCAGGGCGAACTCCTTATGGCTCCTTCTCTTGTGGATGCCTCACATTTTCTGATTGCAGAGAAGGCTCTCTAGAGACCTGTACAATGATGTGTCGCATCACTGAAAGGCATTTCTGGCTCAAGTACTCCTGTCTTTCCCAGCCATTCAGGTATGACTTTTTGCCAGCTCAGGTAGACAGGATGTATTGGAGGGCTCACCTCACCCAACCTCCAATGTGCTTCTCCTTGCTTCTCACTGCATATCCCAGTGGCTAGCCTAGCCTACCCACTTTCAGGTGACCATTCTTTTTTTTTTTTTTTTCTTTGCTTCAACTAAGTAGGAAGAGAGCAAGGAATGCATAAGCCATAGAACTGAAATTCTGCATCTCCCACCTCCCTCGGAGGAGCAGGTGACAGAAGAGGCAGCCAAACATTCCCGATTCCACAGCCAAATGTTACCCTTTCCCTGGGGGCTCAGCTTGACGGAGTAAATTTCAGAGCCTTGGCATTTTTTCATCCCAATTTAGGTTAGACTAGCAAAGGGAGTTTGATTTCTAAAAGTGGGGCAGTATTCACACTGTCTGACCAGAGCAGACAGAGGGTTGGAGTAGGCCACCAGAGAGAGGGAAGGCTTAGCATTTATGGGGTTGTATGTTTCTGGCAGCCGAGTTCCTGGTGTGCCTTCCAGTCAGTAATGGATGATAAGTGTGCAGTTATTTAATTTGGAGTCAGAGCAGCAGTATTATCAATTACCTGGAACATCTGAAGCTCTAGAAAAAAAAAAACCTTGCATGAAGAAATATGTCTATAGCAAATCATCAAGCATTTAAAGTCAAACACACATGGAACATATGTGAAGTAATTCTCATTGGTGTTATGACTGCAGGATTAGGGGTGCTAGTCAGCTCTGAGATGCCAGCCCCAGACTCAGGTGTGCAGAAGGAGGGATGGATGGAGCACATCTGCTTCTCTCCAGATCCACTTTCTGCTCTTCTCTATCCTGCACTGTGTCTTGGGAAACTTCCCTGGGTAGACCATAGCACCAGGCTCCCTTGTCGACTGGCTTCTAGTTGGGTTTAGGTGATAGGGAGTCACAACAGGTTATAGGAAAAAGGAGAGTGCAAGGCATTTATAGACCCTGCTTCCTTCTGTGGGCTGCTGCGTTCCTAAACTAAGATCTCAGGCAACCCTCTCTGTCCATATTCAGGTTCAGACATGGTGGTAGAACACGGATTCCCACTGTTACTAGCCCCAGAGCACTGTATTATCTTTTGTGGTTCTCCTACCCCCTACCCACACTCTTATAAATAGTCCCTTTATTAAATTCCTCTCAAATTATCCTAATTTGAGTGTGCCATCTGTTCCTTCCTGAGACCCTGGCTCATAGAATGGAGAAGACATTCAATCACATAAGAACAGAGTCACACTTTAAGTACCACCTTTTCAGAGAGACCTCCCTGATCCCTGTTATTCTCTATTAGAGCCTTTGTTTGATTTCCTTTATGATACTTGTTAAAGCTTGGTGCTGTCATGTGCTTCATTTCTTGGTGTGTTTATTGCTCATCTCCCCTTCTAAAATAAGGACGGTCAGCACTTGTCAGAAGTTGGGTGACTTGCCCAAGACCACACAGCTAGAAGAGGGTAGAGATGTAACTTGAACCCAGGTCTGATTCCAGAGTACTTCCTCCCAGAGCTGTGTGCAGAGTCTGAGCTTCAAGTGAAGTACTGTGCCGCTAGAGTATCTGTTACCTGTTTTCATGGTGAACAGAGAAAGCTTGGGTTTCCTAAAACATTCCTTGAACCCAAAACTGCTTCCTCTTTTCCATCAGGCATTTTGCCCTGAAACAGAGAGTGGTCCTGAGCATTCTGGGTCCTTCCCTTTGTTTCCCACTCTCCATCCTCCGTCTCAGCCACCAGGAAGTCAGGACCTTGACCCTAGTCCACAGGCCCTTCTTTCTCTGCTCAGAGATGGTTACTGTGTTCAGGCCTGCTGGGCTGTGGGGCCACTCAGATGCTCAGGTGGCAGGATTATTCTCAGAGATGGGAGCTATCTCACGTTCACAGAGTGGCTTGTGGTCTGGATTTTCTTTCAGTGGGAGACACACAAAAGAAATCCCTGCTGAGCTCTGTGGAATCGCTAATGATGTATGTTGAAGTGTTTGACCATAGGTTGAAGCTGATGGGGGATTTTCTCCTAATCTCTCTCTAAGGCCTCAAGGAAGGGGAGATAAAACACACATACCTGTTATACATCCATAAACACTTCACCCATCTATACCTCATGTGTAGATATAAAACAACTTCCACACTTTTCTTTCTCCAAAGTACAGACAAGTACAAAGAAAACAAAAATTCCACGATCCCATCACCTAGACAACCCCTGCTGACATTGCAAATGCACCTAATTGGCCAATTCAAATGGTACAGGAAGGTTCAAATGCCGCATACCCCCATCCCTCAGCCCAGTCCTAATTCCCAATGGCTTTGTGAATTCCTTCTGGAAAAATAATCTATGGCTCTGCTAGTGTGTGGCTGTGTATATACAGCCTTAAACATTGATATCAAAGTGGTCACACACAACACATTCTTTGGTGACTTGACTGTTCTTTTATCTTGGAGCTCTGTCCATAGCAGCACAAATATAGTTTTATTCCTTTCTTCGCGATGGCTGCATAATAAGTCATGATATGGATGTCCCATGATTTGTTTGATCTTGACAGCTTGTTTCCAGTGTTTGCTCTTAGAAGCAATATTTCAGTGAACATCACTGTGCATATATCGCGTCGTATTTTTCAAGGAAATCTATGTAGAATATATCCCTGATGGTAGAACAGCTCTCTCGAAGGACTGAACGTTTAAGATTTCAATAGATATTGCTAAATTAACCTTCATGATGGTTGTAGTCCCATACATGATCACATCATTGAATACCAGCCCATGGCACCCCACACAAGTGTATTCTAAAATATTCAAAGAGTCTCAGTGATGGGAGTGGGGCACTTCGTTTGTTCTTCTTCACGTTCACACGGGTGCACACAGCCTCTGTGGTGGCACTTTTCATGTCGAGTTGAGTTTTCTTTCCTGGCCCTATTAAACTGGTGCCACCTAAGGCAAGATTAGGGTCTTAAATTCAGCATCCGTAACCAACACAGTGGCCACCTTATAGCTGACATCCATACATGTTTTCTTAAATCTTTTCACTATTCTGTCTCATAGTACAACTGCCATGGAAACACAATCTCAGCTCTCAAGGATATGATTACCACCCAACTGTGTGTATTTCTTCTTGGTCATGGCCATTTGCTATGTCCTGGGAAAGGAAGATACCGTGTACCTTACTTGGACTACAATTGCTCAGTTAGGCTTTATTTTACTTTGCTCAAGTGGCCTTAAGAAACTCACTAGAGATTGGGGTGGATTAAATACCAGAATTTCTTAAATTTTCTTAATTTTAGAGGCTGGAATTCTTTTTTTTAATAACTTATTTTTTATAAACATATAATGTATTATTAGCCCCAGGGGTACAGGTCTGTGAATTGCCAGGTTTACACACTTCACAGCACTCACCATAGCACATACCCTCCCCAGTGTCCATAACCCAACCACACTCTCCCTGCCCCCCTTCCCCTGGCAACTCTCAGTTTGTTTTGTGAGATTAAGAGTCTCTTACAGTTTGTCTCCCTCCCGATCCCATCTTGTTTCATTTATTCTTTTAGAGGCTGGAATTCTTGAGGTTAAGACTTGCAGGGTTGTCCTCTTCTGAGGCCCCTGTCCTTGGCTTGTAGAGGGCTGTCTTTGCCTAGTGTCTTTCCTCTGTTTCAGTGTCCTAATCTCTCTAAAGAGGACACCAGTCAAATTGGATTAGGGCCCACCCTAATCACCTCATTTAATATCACCTCTGTAAAAACCCATCTCCAGGGATGCCTGGGTGGCTCGGTTTATTAAAAATCTGCTTTTGGCACGGGTCCTTGATCCCAGGGTCCTTGGATCAAGTTTTGTGTTGGATTCCTTGCTCAGTGGGGATCCCATTTCTCTCTCTTCCTGCCGCTCCTCCTGCTTGTCCTTTGTCTCTCTCTCTCTGTCTGACAAATAAATAAAATCTTAAAAAACCCTCTCCAAATAGTCACATTCTGAGGTACTGGGAGCTAGGACTATAATGCATGATTTTTTGAGGGGCACAACTCAGCCCATAACAGCCCTTCTTTTAGATACTGATGACAGGGACCCCTGTCCCAGTGAGGATCCTACACTAGCAACTTTCACTTTGAGTCACAATCACAAAGACTTTTCCATTATCTTTCAGAGATCCAGGACTTAGAAGCTTCTTGGTCCACGTGAGCCATAAAGTGTCAGGGGCATGGCAGTGTGGGCTTTATTTCTCAGGCTGTGGACACAGATGACTTTCTTAGGCCTAGTACTCTCGTGTGCTAAAAGAGTCTTCTACTCCATTCTGTACTTGGAGATAAGGAATTTGCTTCCAGGCGGAGGAGATGATGGGCAGATGTGTGTTTGGTTGTTTCTCCTGTCTCTTGGATCCTAGCCAGGGCTGGCTGGTGAGGTGTGACTTGTCGTGGGCAAAGCCGGTGGAGGAAAGGGAGCCAGGGCTGCTGACAAAACTCAGCATGTGAGCCAGGAAGGAAGACAAAGCAGGCACTTGATTCAAATCTAATTGTCCACGCTAACCCTGATGGATTGTAAGCAGTGCTTGACGTGCTATGTGCACCCAGAACCTGAGACCACACCCAGGTTCATAAAGAAAGAATGCCTTGATTGATACAGGATGCTGGCCAAGGGCACAGGGAACAGTTTGGGGCATGTGTGCCATTCCTGCTTCTAAATGTGCCACTGCTGTGCATGAACCAGGTCGTCTTGTGCTACCCTTCCAGAAGCTTCTGGCTTTTCCTGCAGCTTTGGCCTTAGTTTGCTTCCTGGATAGAGGGATATTTTCAGGGTCCTGAAGGGCAAACAAAAAGGTGATAATCATTGATCTTTGGAGGCTGTAAGTAGCTTGTGGAGCAGAAGACCATTTTCTGATCCCTTGCTTTTTTTTTTTTTTTTTTTTTTTTTTTTTTTAAAGATTTTATTTATTTATTTGACAGACAGAGATCACAAGTAGGCAGAGAGGCAGAGAGAGAGAGAGGTGGAAGCAGGCTCCCCGCAGAGCAGAGAGCCCGACGCGGGGCTCGATCCCAGGACACCGGGACCATGACCCGAGCCGAAGGCAGAGGCTTTAACCCACCGAGCCACCCAGGCGCCCCTGATCCCTTGCTTTTGAAATCCCTCTGAGAGGTGACCCAGTAGAGCACATACATCCTATTATCACAGTCAACAAAACTGGTCACATGTAAGTGTCACAGAGGTACTAGCCCCAGAACAGCCTTCATGTCTGGGACCCAGTATAGGGAAATTCTTAAAATAGTTTACAAAGCATGACTGGGGGAAGTGATGAAAATGCACTCATTGTCAGAGTTGGAGGCCCTTTATGATTTGGGCTTCTGCAGTGGGATATAGCCCCCCTTTTTTCTGAGTCATTCTAGAAGCACCAATAGCAGGGTGGCAAGCGTGATGTATGTGCCAGTAATGCTATTGGCAGACATCATTAGTCCATCAGGATGCACTTGGTTTCCGCTGGTCTGTGATCACCATTCTTTGCCAGGCCTAGCTCCAGATGCCCCTAGAGGAAGCCTTGCTTGATTAATCCCACAAGACCTGCTCGCCCCAACTCCTCCCCCACCCCTCAGTTTATAACACAGTGGAGTTGTTTTAGATTCCCAAGGCTCCTTCTGATCTAATTGTCTCCAGTTTCCACACCCTTCAGATTTCATCTCGGAGACTGACAACTTCTTGTCTGTATGGTTGTCCTGGCTGTCAGGCTCCATGTTTTGTTGTGTGAAATACAGTGAAACTCTCTACTTCTGAATATGCCAATTTGTCTTTCATAATGCTCCAGACAGGATTAGAGCAGAAGTTTGCCTTCCGATCTGCTGATAAAGCAAAGGCCTATTGCGTGAATACAAATATGGGTGAGCTTATCAGTTATCTACTGCTGAGTAACAAATTACCCCCCAAACTTAGCAGCTTAAAATAACAAACATTTACTGTCTCATGGTTTCTTTGGATCAGGAGTTGCACACTGGCTTAGCTGATGTTCTGCCTCAGGATCTCTCTGGAGTTAGGATGCCAGCTGGAACTGTAGTCCCCTGGGAGCTTGGCTGGGGAGGACCCCTTTCTAGACTCACACATGAGACTGGTTGGGCTGAGAGCCTCAGGTCTTCCCTGGCTGCAGGCTGGAGACGTGAGTTCCTCGACACATGGGCCTCTCCAGAGGGCAGCTCATAGATTATCAGCTTTCCTTAGAGCAAATAACTGAGAGAGGACACCGAGAAAGAAGGTGCAGGTCTTTTGTAGCCGAACCTTGGAAGTGACATCTCATTTCTTCTCCTGTATCCCTTTCATTAGTAGCAAATCAGTAAGTTCAGCCCAGACTTGAAGGGATTGTACAAGGGTGTGAATACCAGGAGGTGGGGATCCTTTGGGACCGTCTTAGAAGTTTCCTACTGTAATCAGAGTATAAAATGAAGTGGTTGGTAATAATGATGTCATTACAGAAATTAAGTGCATATCAAATGCTCAGTACCATAATCAGAGACTTACATGGATTTTATGATTGATCCCTCAGTATAACACAAGGAGGCAGGTGCCACTGTCTCCATTTCATAGATAAAGAAATTGAGGCTTATAGAAGCTAATTAACTTGCTCAGGATGTCTGACTCTGGAACCCAGGTTTTTGACCAGGTGGCCCTGTTGCCTTTGAACTACTGTGAGGGGTTTTCTTAGATACCGTCAAGAGCTTCAGAAGGGATTGTGCCCTCTGGGGGAACACAAGAATGAAGAAGGGGTTGAGGACAGACCTAGAATTGTGGTCATGTGGCTTTTCTGTCACTTAACACTGTAACCTTATGGATGTCGTTTCCTCTTGGACCTCATTTTCTCTCTCTGGAAAGTGGAGATGATCATGGTTCCTACATCCTAAGATTTTTTTTTGAGAATTTAAAGAGGCAGCACAAAGTTCCCAGTTCCTAGTAGGAATTCCTTATGAGCTAGTTTTGCCTTCTCCCTGTTTCCTGATAATTTATTCTAATTCTGATAATTCTTTTTTCTCCCCTGAAGCACTTCCTCTAAGAATTGCTTTATTCCAGTCATTCTTTAAAGTAGTAACACTTAAAATCCTATAAAAATGCTGTGCAACGCAGACTGCCTTCCCTCTGGGGAGTCCCAGCATTGGAGACTTGACTGTAGAACTGTCAAAGTGATTGAGGCTAACTTTGGGTTCCATCCAGGGTCATCATACTTCCTCAAACTGCCCATGCTGGAGAGAGCATTTGGAGAGAGGAACAAGAGTTTCCGTGAAGCTTCTTGTTCTCCATCTGACCTCCAGCTTTGGATGTCTTGTCTTCTGAGCGAGGAGAGAGGAGCCAAGGGGACT
Source organism: Enhydra lutris kenyoni (assembly GCF_002288905.1). Lineage (NCBI taxonomy): Eukaryota > Metazoa > Chordata > Mammalia > Carnivora > Mustelidae > Enhydra > Enhydra lutris. The sequence continues at coordinate 11,440,112 of NW_019154129.1, read as the reverse complement.
AGTGTGAGCCTGTATTCCTACTAGCCATCAGTATTCAGCCCCATCCCTATTTAGAGTGAATGGTTTCAAGTATGGACTCCCTGGCATGGGCAGACGGGGAGCTGGAGGAAAGAAGGTTTGGGCAGATGGCAGCAGGTGCTTGGAATGCCCAACTGCCAGTTATCTGTCAGGTCTTCTTGATTTGGAGGAAACTCTGCTCTGCTCAGGGAATTGCCTGGAGTGTCTCTATCTTCCCTGGTCAGTCTGTCAGCTGGTTCTCTCTGTCTGTCTCTCTCCCCTCTCCATCTCCTCTGCCCACCTCTACCCATGAGCATACACGTGCACGTGTGTGTGTGTGTAGGTATGAGAGAGAGAGAGAGAGAGAGAGAGAGGAAGAGAGAGAAAGAGAATGTGAGTGTCCTTCTGGTTTTATTGGATCAGTCCCAACAGACAGAGAAGACGTGGCCAGGACTCCATGCCCTTCTCATATTTAAGCATGAAAGAAACATTGGTAAGAGTCGGGTTTTTTTTTTTTCTTTCAACTTAAATTTTTCTTCAATGGGTTCTGGGGATTTAAGAATAAAATCCAAAACTCCTTTATTTTGCTTGATGGACCCGGCAACATCAGAACCCCTTTAATCTTGTCAGCCTCATCTCATACCTCATTCTCTTCATCCCAACACTCTTGCCTCTTGCCTCAGTGGAGGCAATTTAGGGTCCCCAAAGTGCCTCCAGGCCTTTGCACAAGCTTGGTCTTCTCAGAATGCTTTTCCCTAACTTCTCCCTATCCCTTTACTGTTAGAATTCCTGCTCATCACTCAGGGCTCAGCTTAGGTGTCCCTTCCTCAGAGAAGCCTTCCTGGAGTTTTCTGATTGGTCAGACTTTGTACTACATGCTTGCAAAGGTTTCTTTGTTACCCCTTTCCATCTTGGAGGCCAATGAAGCTCTGACTAATTGCCTGTCTAGAGTCCAACTGCCCCACTGGATGAAGGCTCACTGAGAGTGGGGATAAGGACCATTTTGTTCTCTACTGTTTCTTGAGTTCTTAGCTCAGGGCCTGGGAAAGAGAAGATGCTCATTTATTTATTTTATCGTGCAAAAGAATGAAGTGGAAGAACTTAGAGGGAGTTTAACTTGGGAAAGGGAAAAACTTGGATGGAGGGAGGGAGCCAAAGATCTTACAGGACCTGGCAGCATGGATTGGTTCTGGGCCACTGTGGATTATTGGGTAGAACCTCAGGATGAGGTAGGCTTGGGCCCTTTTTGCTCTTCTAAAGACTCAGGTCTGAATGGTCTGGGCCCGTTTCTTCTGGGATGTTTAGAGACTGTTCTGGGGAAATGGAGGCATTAGAGCCAACATTACTATCCCTGGGGTTGTCTTGTGTGCTTGAGACAACAGCGTATGGAGGAGTCTAAGAAGCAAGACTGGGGTGACAGTTATGTCTTTCGAGCTGCCAGAGCTCAGGTCTACCTTGCAGGCACAGCTTTATCAGACCTCTCCTTGTCCTCGGTGTCCTATGTCTTTGGTGTACATTATCTCCTTGAAATGATGACTCTAAAAAAAGGGATGATGATGATGGTGATGGTGGTGACAGTGGAGGTGATGGTGATAGCGATGTTGGCGATAATGGATGATGGTAGTGTGATAGTGTCGCTAAAACTCAAGTGCTGATTTAAATGTCCGTACTCTGCCAAGCACTTCAAACACGTTATCGCCTTTGGTCCTTGAAAAGATATTTTCTGGTAGTTTCCATTTTTGGTATTTACAGTTTCATAAAGAAGACACCATAATACAGAGCGGTCACCTAATTTGCCTAAAGCGGCACTGCTAGGAAGTGGCAGATCTGGGTCTGATTTCCAGTTCTGTAAGCAGGATAGGGAGAAGGTTGGGGATTTATGCATTATGAGAGTCTACATTACTGACAGCCTCCTACAGTTTTTTCCCTGACTTCTGTTCTCCTTTTCCTTGTCTGTGCTCCACTCTGTGCTTTAGGTGAACAGTTGGGGACCACGGGTTAAGTTGAGAGCTGTTAGCTTTCTTGGGAGAAGATAGAAGACAAGGAATTGAGCATAAACATCCTTAATGCCCAGGGCCTGCCCAGAGGGCTAGGATCTAAGACAGTGGCTTAAGTTGTAATACAACCGGATGAGTTAAAAAGCACAGTTCTGAAACTAAGCAGACTTGGGTTCAAATCCAACCCGAAGTCCTAACTGGCTGTGTGACCTTGGTCAAGATGATGTCCTTGTCTTTCAATGCGATTTCCTTGTCTGTGAAAAGGGGGCAGTGGTGCCTACTCATAGGGCTGTCATGCCGTGTAGTAAATCTGTTACATATTGGCTGGTGGTATTGTTATTGCTATTATTATCTTATGAGATCAGAGACGCTCAGAGGAGGGGAACTAACATTCCTTGAACTCTATTATGTACCAGTTCCTGACACAATGACTGCACTTGGCTCTTATATCAATCCTGCAAGATCAGTGATTTCCCTGTGAAGTAGATCACTTTCTAAGAGGTCAGATACCTTTCTCAAGGTCATGCAGCTAATTAAGCACCAGAGCCGGTATGTGGAACTCAGTCTGAGCTCCCAAGCAGTCTTCTTCCTTCTACCAGATCCGGGCATTCCAGGGAGCTGCCAGCCTTTTTGGCACTGCTGGTGCTAAATCCTAGCACATCTCATAGCCCAGAGCATTTGGAAGGAGGTCAGACTTAGGCCGGTGCCATTGTTTCCAACTGTTCTCTGTCTTGGTGCTGCCAACAGCCTTGACCTTGGCCAACATCTCTAGAATCAGAAGTCCATGAGCTGTAGCCACTGGCCTGGCATGAACTTGTCCCCTGCTTCTCCATGTGGCAGAGCTAGATGGTTCTAAGGAGATGGATTCCTACTACCCCTCTGTGATCACCTAGTATTGTGAGTCAGGGAAAGGACTCCCTCTCATATTGTCTATTTCACTTTGGTAGAATTAACAGCTACTGATTACATTCTAAGCCAGACACCACAACCGCATGAGGTGAGCGTTATCACCTCCTTTCACAGGACAGAAAATGGAGTTTAAGTGCTGTGTTCAAGATTACCTGGCTAGCAATGGTAACACTAGGACTTAACCCTTAACCCAGGTTGCCCTGACTCTTATCCACAATGCCCTTCTCCGTGTGAGGCAGAGAAAAGGGCGCTGAGAACTCAGCATTGCTATCCTGAGCTCTCTTCCAGGTGGAATTGTTTTGGGACGCTGAGAGCTTCTGAGAATGGATTTTCTAGCCCGCTGAGGTACTGAGCTGAGGGCTGGCAGAGGTGAGCCAGGCCCTGCCCTGGCTCCTCCAGGCACTCAGCCTATGAGCTCAGAGCAGCTGCTGCTCTCCAGGCAGCCCTGTAACTTCGGGGAGGCTGGACCAGCCAGATTCCAGTTAAAGCTGGGAGAGCAGAGTTCATGGGGCTGCCGCGCCCCCTGCAGGCCATATGCTGGCATTGCATCCACCTCCACACTGAGCTTTGCTTTTTAATACACTTAAAAAAAATCTTGAAGTATAGTATACACATATAAAAGCAGACAGTCTCGAGCGTACAGTTTGATAAGATATCACACGATGACTATATCTGGGACATCAGCACCCCAGAATCCCAGCACTGACTTCTAATGCCATAGGTTAATTTCGCCTATTGTGAACTTCATATAGATGGAATCACACGGTATGTGTTTTTATATCCTCTTTTGCCCACAGGAAACGCATACATACATTTATCCAATGATGTATACTAGAATGTTTTAGCAGCACCACTCACAGTAGCCCCAAATCATTGGCAGAGAATGGGTAAAATCATCGTAGTGTATTTAGGCAATGGAGCTCCTACAGTGATCAGAGTAGATTAACAGCTGCTATGTGTAACTGCTCTAAGGAATCCAAATTCTGCTTGGTGTCCCCATGCCTTTCCGACATGTCCCAGGAGCTGTTCTGGCAGCCCTGAACTAGACCTTGAGAGGAGTGCCTAGGATGTTCTCAAACTGCTGTTGTGGGCCCAGCCAAAGTCAGTATGGGAGCTGGTCCGTGAGGACTGCTCTTGCACTATAAACATCCTATAGTGCAATTTTTCTTAAGCCTACTGTAAATTAGAATCACAGGAGCTTTAACAACCAAAAACCAAATGAAAAGTGTTGCCCATGTCCCATCATCAAAGATTGAGCCATTTGGTCTGGGTAGGCTCCCAACATTATATATATATATATTTTTTAAAGCTTCCCTCATGATTCTAATGTGTGGCCAGAATTGAGAATTTCAAACTGGTTTTTGGCCCAGCAGCAACAGCATCACCTGGTTGCTGGTTGGAATTACAAATTCCTGGGTTCCATCTCAAACCTACTCACTTAAAAAACTCTAGGTGTGGGGTCTGGGAATCTGTTTCAGTGAGCCCTCCGTGGAATGCTGCTATACAGTCAAGTGGGAGGACCCCTGCATCACACCCTTTTCTCTCTGCAGATACTGAGGGTTTCAGCAGGGATTTGCTGGATGAGAAGAACTCAAAGATCATAGGCAGTCTGTTTCCAGCTCTGATTAAAACCTTTAATACCCATCTATTTTATCCCTGTTCACTTAATACTTCATGTGTGTCAGGCCTGGTGCCCACTGCTCGGTGTGTGACCTCATGGAATTTTCAGTCTAACGAGGGAAGAGACTGTCACATTAAGACATGATTGCGATAAGAACAAAGTACGTAATGCTAAGAATGCTTGGCTGAAGTGGGAAGTACCAGGCAGGTCTTCTCTGAAGGGTATAATCTCAGCTGAGACCTGAAAGTGAAGAGGACTTAACTGAGGAAAAGTAGAACAAAGAGCATTATAAATGGATAGAGAACAGCATTTTTGAAGGCCCTGTGGCCAGAGGAGCACATCTTTGCATTTTTGGTCAAATGAATGAGCCATTTGGATGAAATGACACTTACCTCCTGCTAAACCATCAACTGTCAAAGTGGGGTAGGGACTTGGCACTTTCCCTCTGACCTTCAAGCAGTGACCTTTAAGGGAGGAGAAAGCTGATCTTGATTGTCTCCATAGTCACTGTGGCAGCCTATTTACTTCTTTCGACCTTGTAGCATAGATCAGGGATTGGTATACTATGGTCCATGGGCCAATCTGGTCCATTGCCCTTTTTTTTTTTTTTTTTTTTTGTAAATAAAGTTTTACTGAAATACAGCCATTCCCATTCACTTATGTATAGTCTATGGTTGCTTTCACGGTATAATGGAGTTGAGTGGGTGTGTTGACTCTTAGCCTCGATGATTCTTAAAACTCAGATCCCCAAAACCTTCAGTGTTGCTCCGGTCTTCTTGCTCAAGACAAACCCTCTTTCCTGTTTTTTTCTCCTCCTGTAATAGCTATCTGTACCTTAAGGTAAGAGGACTTAGAAAGAATGAACTTCTATCTTGAATATCACACACACACACACACACACACACACACCATTGCCTCCATCAGCCTAGAAAAACTTGGCAAAGTTGCCACCCCTGTTGGCTTACCCCAGTGCTGATCGAGTTAACAGAATTTTTTCCACAGACGCCCAGGTTGGGTAAATGTAATAAGAGCTGAGAGTGAGGACAATACTGATCTGGGCAGATTGATAGATCAGCCCAGATTCCTCCCCAGTGAAGCCCCTCTGGGTGTTGATGCAGCAATATGTTTGCCTGCTCTGCTTATTAAAGTTTAATATTTGAAAACTTATTTTTCGTCTTCCATCAGAGATCTTCTTGAACACATGAGGTAACCACACTAGAGACTGATTAAATCTTTCTTTTATTCACAAGGGTTTGAGGGAAGGTGTTTCTGCAATGGTAGCCAAAATATAAAATTAATCACCCTGTCTTATTTGTGACTTTTCCAAAAGAGACGGTGGAAGAGGAGAGAAAAGAAAGAAAATAGAAGGATTTCAAAGGGCAGAGATAAGTAGCCTTCTCATGAGGCTTCGGGAAGACTTGAGTGAGGTGATAGACTTCATGGTGGGACAAAAGATGGGGCCCCAGTACAATGACACTGTGTTCTGTTCTCTATTCTTGGTTATGTGCCTTGGTGTCCTAAGGCAGAGGGATGAGTCCTTGTCAGAAGTCCAAAAGGGAGCTGAGTCTGAACTCTCAATACGCTTTCTTCCCACAGTTCTATGCCATCTCATTGGTGAATCTTGTCCTCATTGAAAACCTTCTTCCCTAAATCCAGATATTTGGATTCTAATCTTGCCATTAGAATCTGCAGAACATGTGACCTTGAGCAGAAACTTGACTTGTGTGTCAAAGGAGAGCTGTCAGACCCTGACCTGCCTATGTCAGGGAAAGCATGACCAAACTGAGCACTAGATGTATCCTTGCTTTCTTTACACATGCACAGAATGTGGCAGTGATGAATTATTCTGGGGGTGTTGATGGATCTTGGGTAGGTGCCCAAGATCTTACTCTGAGAGTTCCTGCTTTGGAGTGCATAGGAGAGCTGATGACAAGGGCTGTGGTCAATGGAATGGGGGATGTAGTGGACAGAAGGTCTTTGCCATGGGCCCTCCACTGAGGTCTCTTAGAGACAGCATGTTCCTGGGGCCTGTGAGCCAATGGCAGAGGAGACCAATCCACTTGGCAGTCACTGGGCATGTTTGGGTGGTGTTAAGGGATTAAGAGTAGTGGACATGGGGTTAAGAAGGATCATGATGAAAGCTGACTCTGCTGGTAGTGCACTGGGAATTTGATGCCATCTCAGTCCATTTGGGCTGCTGTAACATAATGCCCTAGACTGGGTGGCTTATAAGTAACAGACATTTATTTCTCTTTTGGTGGCTGGGAAGTCCAAGATTGTGGCAGCAGCAGATGGGGTGAAGGTGAGGACCTCGTGTCGTCTTACTGTGTCCTCATGGGGTAGAAAGGCTGAGGGAACGCTTTGGGTCTCTTTTCTAAGAGCAGTAATCCCAGTCATGAGGACTCTTCTCTTATGACCTAAGCACTTCCTCAAGATCCCACCTCCTAGTATAATCATTTTGCAGGTTAGGATTTCAACATACGAGTTTGGGAGGACAGAAACATTTGGTTCATTGCAGGTACCCAATAGCTTTTGGTCGCTGGGCATCTAGGGTGGGCCAGTTGAGAGATTTCAGAGAGAAGGATGGGTAAAGTTGATTAAAAGCCCCAACAGCAATATGGTCCTAGACTAACCCCTCTCCCTGCCTGTTCATTATGTTCCAAAAATACTCAGTCTCCTAGCTCCCTGTAAGCATCTTTCTTTGCTTATTTTCTCTACCATATCTTCCCATGTCTGGCTCCTTTTCACGATTCAGTCTGGTCTCAGACACCCCTGTCTCTGACAGACCTTTCCATCTACTCCGACCTCTCTGGTCACACTGCATTTCAGCACCCAGTTTTATCCCTTCATCTCACATATCACAATTGGTCATTCTGCTACTTACGGTTCCTCCTGATGGACGTGTGGGAACAAATGAGGATCTATCTTGTTTACCGCTTTTGACCACACGGCTGGTGCAGAGTGAGCACCCAGGATGTGAATGGGAAGTAGCAGGGATCACTTTTGGGAGAAATGGTTTTGCTTTGAACTCCCTGCTTTGCTAGAGAGTTTGGTGGTTATTATATCTTTATTTGCAATTGGTTGCTTCATCCCTGTGTTGCAACTCATTTCAAGTTAGAGATCATTTTCAATTAAAAAGCACATAAACCAAAGCAAAGCACTAATACATTTCTGCTCAGCAGAAAGACCCAGATCATGGATTTTATCATTTGCCACCATTGATTTTCCATGAGTAATAATTACATTTTATACACAACATCTGCACTAAGTGATATTTATATGTGCAATTATCTGGAGTAACTCTTAATGTTAAAATATACTTCTTTAGGGAGGGGTATGTTGAGCAAATTGAATTTTTTTTACTTTTGCCATTGCTTTTTATCCAGACAATGCTCATTCTCATATGAAATAATAATTTAGCAATCAGAGCCTGAAATGGTTTTATAAATGAAGTTTGAATTGACATTTCTACCAGCTGGGATGGTAATTTTCAGCTTTCACCAGGGTTGGTGAATTTAAATCCACTCCTGAAATTTACTTTGCTCTTATTATCTTTGAAATCCTCTGGGGTTTTTACTCTGATAACACAGGCACTTCTTTCATCATGCTGGGTATTGTCCCTCTGTGAAGTTCTTGGCAAACCTCCCTGCTCTTTAGCTTGGCATTCAAGGCCTCTTGCAACTGACACATTTTTTGTAGATTCAGAAAGTACTTGTGCCTCACCTATGTACCTTGTGTTCCATGCGCTGGGAATTCAATGGGGAGGGAGACCGGATTTCCTGCTCCCCTCCTGGAACTTGCAGTATGGCTGGGGAGACAAACAATTAAGAAGCAAATTTAAGCAGAGTTTACAGATTCCGAGAGTTGACCCAGGAGAAACAAGGTGTTGAAATAGTTTGGGGGGAAGGATGATTTGGATGGGTGGGTGGTCGATGAAAGCATCTCTGAGAAGGTAGCGTTTCTGAGCAATAGAAAGTATTTGAGTAGCTAGAGTGAGTGAGCCCGAGGAAGAGCAGTCAGAGGCCAGACCCTGGAGGTCAGTGAAGGTCTTGTTGAGAATTGAATTTTATTTTAAGAACAGGAATTGGGAACATTTAATTGGTGGTGGCATTGGGTGAGTGTTAGTCATTGTTCACTTTGTTTAATTTGTGATTTTAGAAGGTCACACCGGCTACTCTGGGAATGCGTCTGGGGTTGGGGAAGAAAGATGTAGCACAAGGGAGATCATTTGGGAGGCTGTGGCTGTTTGGGCAGGAGATGGGGGTAACTTGGGCAAAGGCTGTTGACAGTGGGGATGGAGAGAAGTGTAGGCATTTGAGAGATGGATACTCATCTTCTGATGTTCTCCTCTGACAGGTGGTCCCAGCAGATCATGCACATCATCTCAACATGGGATCATGGGTCTCATGCCCCTCACTCTCTACCTTACACATGGCTTCTTCCCCACATGCTGTCCTCAGGCTCCACAGTCTCTCTTCCATGACACCTCTGGTGATAGTGGGTCTGGTGGCCTCTATTTTTCAGAAATGCTAAGTTAGTTTTGGTGTTAGTTATTTAGCTAATTTAGTTAGTTCAGTGTTGGTATATATAAGTGGCTCCTGGGAAGCTCGATGAAATGCAGATTCTAGATCCAGCCCTCTGAGGATTCTGCTTTACTGTGCCTTTCCTGGCCCAGGGTCTGACTTTTCACAAACAACTCAAGTGATGCCAATGGTGGGAGCCCAGTCTGGCTCTCTTCTGTCCTCTACCATTTCAGTCAGTTTGTTTTCTCTTCTGTTCTAGATTTTAAGCCCTCTGAGGGTAGAGCCAGGTCGTATTTTATGTTTGCACCATCCCCCACCCCCATGCCCAGGTCTAATGCTATGCATTGAAGAGGTGCTCCATTATCTGTCTTCTTATAGATAGAAAAAGCAAGAGAAATTACCACTGTATGTTGTGTGGCTGGTCAGCCTATCCTGGCACAGATGGACTCACCCTCTGTTCCCTTTTGCTGGACTTGCTTTGCCTGGGTCTCAGATTCCTGCCCCCTTAAACCTGATAGTACTTATGATAGTTCAGGTCCCCTTTTTGAAAGTTTAACTCTTCACTGATGGACAAACAGAGGCTTAGAGAGATTGGATCACTTGACCAAGGGGCAAATGAAGAGTTGAACTGAGGGATCTCTGACTTTAGGATCCACCCTCCTAATAGCCACTCATCCTTTCCTTCTTGGATTTTTTAAAAAAATGTTATTTTATTTATTTATTTATTTATTTATTTACTTACTTACTTACTTACTTATTTGAGAGAGAGAAAGAGAGCATGAAAGGGGAGAAGCTCAGAGCGAGAAGCAGACTCCCCATGGAGCTGGGAGCCCAATGTGGGACTCCATCCCAGGACTCCAGGATCGTGACCTGAGCTGAAGGCAGACGCTTAACCGGCTGAGCCACCCAGGTACCCTCCTTCTTGGATTTAGACATGCCAGGTACCAATCTCTTGCTGTCTCTCCTCTCTCTGTCCTCACAATTCATTGGATCTGTCCCCAGGGAGAAAATAGTAGGTCTAGTCCCTCAAGTATCAACCCTTAAAATATTGGCAGGCAACTGCCAACATTTGATTTCTTTGACTTTTGCTATATGATGCATCATGACTTAGTTCTCTCCCACCTCTGGACACCTTCCCAGACACACCGTTATTAGCTATGGTCCCTCAGGGCATGGACCCACATTTGGATGCTCCAGGTCTGGTGCCATTGAGGTGGAATGGTCCTGTCAGCAGACGGCAAGGTAGCCTTTCATCCCCTGAGCTTCTGGGGCAGTAACTTCTTCCCCATACAGCTGATTCACAGGCTTGCTGCTCTACCTGAAGCCAGCGTCCGTCCTGTAGTTATGAGTTGCCTTTCAGATTGCCTTGTTTGCTCCGTCTTACCTACCTCATCCTGTCCCAGTCTTTGAGAAATAGACTATAAAGACAAGAAACATGTGACGAAGAGAAGTAACATCCCAGTGGTTTCTCTCAATGGCCAGCCATTGTAATTTTTAATATTTTTCCAACATTTGCTTTGAACATTACATGAGTCTTACAAATGAAAACATGATTATTCATTTCCCAGCCAAGCAGACTCCCAAGTTTCTAAATCAATAAATAGCCGAAGAACTATATGTTTGCCCTGTCCATCAAATGAAAGGGTTGGTTAAGGGTGGAGGGAGGGAGGCAGGGTGAACCCTGCATGTTAAGAAGGTTGTCTCTGGAGGCAAAAGGGGCTGGGTTCAAACCCCAGGCTGGCTTTGTCTAAGTTCCTAAACTGCTCAGAGCTTCGGTTTTCACATCTGTGACATGCAGGCCCTAATAACCTCTCCTTCCTAAGTTGCTGAAATGTTAAATGAGATGGTGCCTGCAGATCTTTAAACACAGCGTGTGGTACATGGTCAGTGCACAGTGAATGCCAGTCTGATTATTGTCATTACTGGGAGAGACAGGCAGGTGATCAGCAGTGGGGTGAGCAGAAGGGGGCTATGGGCTTGGCTAAAACAGCAGAGGTAACGAAGAGGGGCTTTTCAAAGGAGGGGGTGAATGAGATGGTGCAGAGGGCAGCAGTGTGGGCAGAGGGATTGGAATGTCCTCAGGGCATCAAGAGAGGTCTTGATGCCCTTCAGTCCCATAGGGCAGAGAGCTGGTCTTCCCTTCCATTTGGTGTGTTCAGTGGATGGGGCCCCTTCACGGGAGGGGTGGGGAGAAGGCTCTTGAATCTTTTCCCCAAGCCTGGCCTGAGGGTATGGGAAGGTCTTCAGTGTCAGATTGCAGACTTTGGCTCCTGGTGCTCCATTTCTCCCCTGAAGTGTCCTGCTCTGTGTCTCCAGGTCTGGCTGGAGACATGCCTTGTGTTGCAGCTGCTGTAGGTGGCAGCAGATGCCTGACAAAGCCCGTCTTCTTTCTAGGGCGACAAGAGTGGAGGAAATGTAATCAGGACCCGGTAGCCTCCAGCCTCTGTTATCTCCATAGTGGTTAGACAAGCTGAGGGGGTTAGAGCAGGCAGCAACCGTATTAGCAGAATTCTCTATTGAGTTACAGCCCTTCTGCAGACGTCTGCGGAGTCTGCCGCGTGGGGGAGCCTGTCCCCGAGAGTTGGATCTTTTATCAGATCGAATTGTGTTGGCCTCAGGGGACCCTGAGAGATAGCCAGAGTAGGAAGACCAGGGCACAGACGCTGAGACGGATTAAGACCTTGACAGACCCAGTCCCAGAAAAGATGACTCCCCGCTATGGGTCATGCACTGAAATGCAGCAAAGGTCTGTCCTTGGCCACGACAGGTGCTTCAGTTATTCTATTTACAAGTGTCAAGTACACACATCTCTCCTAAAGTATTTTCTCCTTTTTCCCTGGTGCCCCACGGAGTGTTTAATTTGCTTATCAGTCAGGGGCAATATAGCCCAGTCTGCCATTTGCTGCTGTGTGACGTTGGACAAGAGAATTAGCCCCTCTGGGCTGCAGTTTCCTCCTCTGTGAAGTACCTCACATGTCTTAGCTCTTACTTTTGTTCTTATGGGAGGATCTGAAAAGACATTTGGTTTTGTGGACAAAAGAGAAGTACCTACGTGACGTTGTCCTCCACTCCCTACCCCACTAACTTACTTGTTTTTGTAGCAACTTCACTGAGATCTAATTCACATACCACACAATTCACCCATTTAAAGTGTACAAGTCTTTGGTTTTAAGTGTATTCACAGTTGTACAACCATCACCTCAGTCAATTTTTTGAACATTTTCATCACCCTCAAAAGAAACACATACCCTTTAGTCTCCCACTCTCCATTGCGCCTGGCCACACATCTACTTTCTGTCTCTGGATTTGCCTATTCTGGACATTTCCTGGAAAGAGTCCCTTCTTTCTTTGCTGGGGGTCAGCTATGCCCCTCGTCTCCATCATAGCAAGGGAAGCTGACTTATCCATTACCCCTGGGGCTGGTTTGGGGCTGCTTCCCCAGCCCCCTTCTCTGATTCAGAGGGGACGGTGGTGGAGAAAACTTGTCAGCCAGGCCTCGTTGCTCACAGCACAAGCAGCTTGGCTCCAGATTACTCATTTCAAACTCAATTTGTGGCTCTGCCAAGAGCAGCAGAATCCCCAGAGCATGTAACCCGATTACTCCCACCCCTGTCCCAGGCCCCGGAGTCTAGAGCACACAGCAGCCAGTCTCCCAGGACTGACAGCTGCCCAGCGAGCCAGGGCCTGACAGGAGCCTGCTGGGCCTCCGACTCTGCTCGGAAGTGCCTGCCTAGCCTGGCCCCGGGCTCCTGGATAACAAGGAGAGCCTTGGCTTTTGTCTTCAGGCCACTGAGACAGTTTCCTGCTGCGGGGGCCAGTGGTCCTGATTGTTCTGATAACAAGCTTGGCCAGACTCACTGTCCACATCAGCAGAATTCTAAAAACGCCTCCTTTCATGGCCTGGGTCTGAGCAGGCTCTGGGTTAAGCCCTCTATGTGCATGGTTCTTTGTGGAACCCCAGCACTGTGTCTAAGACAGAGAGCCCCTATGGGGTCTATATGAAGCAAGCCAGGCACCTACACAAGCAGGTATACTGTCCCCCATTTGCTGAGCACTTACTGGGTGCAGGCGCTGTGAAGGTGTTGACTTGTGTAACCTTCCCCACAACTAGATGGGTAAAGAACAATGATTGGGTCCACTTACAGATGAGGATGCTGTGGCAAGGTTGGAGCTCAGATGAACCAGACACTGTGACCGAAGGGTACATGCTGACCCCAGCAAAGATGGAAGAAAGCCATTTCTATGAAGCATCCAGACCTGGCAAATCCATAGGGACAGCGTGTAAATTAGTGGTTGCTAGGGGCTAGGGATGATGGGGCACTTGGTTGGTGATAACTAAAGGGCACAGGGTTTCTTTTGGCTGTGACTGTTCTAATATTGTGCAGATGGTTGTGTAACTTTGTGACTACACTAAAAACCACTGAGTCATACACTCTAGATGGGTGAACTGTATGGTAGATGAATCATATCACAATAAAGCTATTAACAAAAAAGAAATGAAGAACTGACGTTGCAGGCTGCAGGCTACGTAAACTTTTGCTATCACCCCTTAAACCCCAGTTAAAACTTAAAAAAATTTCATTTTCATATTTGACCCAAGGGTCATTGGGGTAATCCTGAACTCTAGATGGCCGGAACTGTTGGATCAAAGCCTCAATTTGCCCTGCTCTGTGCCTGTTGTCCTGTTTCTCCTGTGTTGCCACTTACAAAATCCCAGGGAATATTTTGTCTTTCAGATGCAGCTCCGCATTTCTACAGGGTCGGGAAGAGTCTGGGGTGGTTTTAATCCATCCAGCTGGTACTTACGCTGTACTTGGGAGTCTGAGACTTGAGGGACCATCTACGTGAGTGGGCAGAGACCCTCAGCCTGTGGTCCTCTCTCCTTTGGCAGCTCTTGCTCCTACAGTGGTGTAGCTTTTGGGAGAAGTCTGCTCATAATCAGTCTCAGGTCCTGTGCTGAGTGCTACCTCACCTGCATGGGTTCCTGCATCGGCTTTTGCAGAGAGGGTGCCTGTCCCCTTTTAGTCCTGAATTGTATGACACAAGACTTTCTTACATGAAGGGCAAGAGAGAAGAAAATCCCATTCTACCACTTAAAAAAAAAAAATTTATTTATTTTAGAGAGCGTGCAGTGGGGAGGGGCAGGGGAAGAAGGAGAGAGTCTTAGCAGACTCCCGGCTGAGTACAGAACCAGATGTGGGGCTCAGTCTCAGGACCCTGAGATCATGACCTGAGCTGAAACCAAGAGTTGGATGCCTCTCCACCGCACTATTGAAGCCCATGGCTTTTGAGGGGCTGGTTGGGAATTCTCTGTAGCGGGGTATGGTGCATTCTTCCCAGAGTTTGGTCCAGGGGTCCGGGTGTGATACCGGATGGGCTGAAACCTCAGTTGGCTGGGAACGATCTGCCAGCAAACCAAATTACTGCATCACATCTCTGTATGCTGGAGACCTTTTCTTACCCTCCCTCTCCCCTCTGGCCTCAACTATGGCTCCCAGACCTGTGTGCATTCCATTTGGGGAAGGAGGGAATATATTGCCTGAATTTCAGGCTGGCTCTGGGAGTCCTGGGTCCTGAAACACAACCAAGAATGAGAATGAGGAGCTCTGCCTTTGTTTTTGAGCCTACACGGTTTTGTGTACCACGGGTCTGCTGACCTGGCTTTGGAATCAGTAATGTGCTGTCTCCCCTAGCGTGCTGGAACTCCAAACCCTCGCATGTCGACCTTCCTGCATTCAGACTGTGCCTGCACAATGTGCTTGGGCAACATGTCTATAAAGATGCTGGCAGTGGTAGGTACATAGATTTAGGGTGGATGGATGCTGCTCATAGACCCTCTGCCCAGTCTCTTCTTGGCTTTGTCCTTTTTTGTCCCCATGGACTCAATCTCTCGTCCTCCCTCCCCCAGTATCCTGGACCATTCTTTCTTGGTTTTGTCCCAGTCATCCAAGCCCAGGTAGGCGAAGCCAGACCAGAGGAAAACAAACAAATTACAAATGTCCCCACTGCAAAATGAATATAAATAAGTATGCAGAGGCTTCTGCTCACCCACTGATTACTCACACACTGCTCCAGAGGCATCACTGGCGTGGCTCAGCTCCATGGAAGTTAATGATAAATTAAACCTATTAATCACCCCAGGCAGTGGGGCCAGCCTGAGCTTACACTGGGCAGGTAGGAGACGACACAGCAAGAAGGGGAGTGGGGGTGCATTACAACATCCTAGGGGTGAGGCAGCACCTTGATCTCTAAGATCCCCTCTTTGTTAAAGTGTTGTAAGTTCTACCCAATCTGTACTATTTGATACCCTGAATATTTTAGAAGCTGCCCACCTTGGGAGGGGGGCCTAAACCCTTCCACAACTAAAGATTATTTCACCATCTTCACACCCTCCCTTTGCATCCCCCCCTTCACTTGACACAGTCTGGCCTCCACCCCTATGTAGTTCTAGTCTTGAGTCAAAAATCCCTTCTCTGAGACCACCAGATCTAAGTCCTGTTCCTTTCTCCAGGTTTTCATCATAGTGGATCACTGGAGCTCAGCTGCCTGGGTTCAAGTCCTGGCTCTGCCATTAGTTGTGTGTAAGTTCTCTGTGCCTCAGTTTCTCCATTTTTC
This sequence comes from Enhydra lutris kenyoni, assembly GCF_002288905.1. Taxonomy (NCBI): domain Eukaryota; kingdom Metazoa; phylum Chordata; class Mammalia; order Carnivora; family Mustelidae; genus Enhydra; species Enhydra lutris. The sequence goes on along the minus strand of NW_019154129.1, from coordinate 11,424,450 downwards.
AAAGGGGATTGGTACGTAGCTACTTTGTAGGGTTTCAGTGAGAAGGAAGAGCACAAATTCAAATTAAGTCTTTAGAATAACACCTGGCACAGAGTAAGTAATGTTAGCTGCTGTGGCTTTTACCACCATGACTGTTGTTACTATTCCTGCCCTTATTGGGCATACCATTTGCAATGGTCAGAAGTCATCTTTCTTTGTAGGCATTGACTGTCTGTCATTGTGCTCCTGTCAGAATGTAAGCTCCATGAGAACTAGGATGTTGTCTCCGTTCTCCCCAGTTTCTCCACATGGGCATCCCATGTGGGTAATGAGTGGTAAATGTGTGGCGAATGAATGCACCAAGGAATTGGTGGGAAATGGTAGTGAATGGGCAACTTCCCAGAGGGCTGGAGTTGGGCAGGGAGATCCACATGCTCTATTTTGGGGTATGAAGATGACATCTGTTATGGGTTGAATTGTGTACCCCAGAAAGATACGCTGAAGTCCTAATCCCCTGTACCCGTGCATATGACCTTATTTGGAAACAGAATCTTTGCAGATGTAATCAATTACAATAAGGTCATACTAATGACCCCATCTTAATGATTGGGTTAGGGCCCACCCAACTCCAGTGGATGGTGTTCTTATTAGAGAGGAAATTTGGACACAGAAACATAGGGAGGACGGTCACATGAAGACAGAAATAGAGACTGGAGTGATGCTTCTGCAAGGCAAGGATTGTTGGGAGCCACTGGAAGATGGGAAGAGACAAGGGAAGGTTCTTTCTTATAGCTGTCAGAGAGAATGTGGCCTTGCTGAGACCCCGTTTCTAGACTTCCGTCATCCAGAACTGAAAGAGAATGGATTTCGTGTTTTAGGCCATCTGGTTTGTGGAGATTTGTCATGGCAGCCCTAGGAAACTAATACAGTATCCATGCATGAGCACAGTGTCCTGTGGGGGTGGGGAAGAAGTGGGAGTGGTAGCCCAGCTCAGCATGTTAGCTCGTTTTCTTTTGCTATACAACAACATTATACAAAATTAGCAGCTTAATGTAACACACTTTTATTATCTCACAGTTTCTGTGGGCCAAGATCTGGGCATGGCTTGGCTGGTTCTCTACTTTGAAATTTCCCAGGCTTCAATCAGAGTGTCAGTTAGGGCTGAGGTTTCATCAGAGTCTCAACTGGGTGGAGTTCCATCCCCCGTATCTCTAGGACTGAAAGCCTTGGTTCTGGGCTGGGATTGGTTGGGGGCCGTCCTCTGTTTCTTCCATCTCAACATGGCTGCTTGTTTCATTAAAGCCAGTGAAGGTGAGAGAGTCCCCAGCAAGGTGGACGTTGTGGTCTTCAAGAGGCATAATGACATTTGCCCTCTTTTATTCATTAGGAGGAGATCACAGGTTCTGCCCACACTTAAGGGAGGGGATTACACAGGGCATGACCCCCAGGAGCTGAGGATCGTGGGACCACCTCAGAGTGTGTCCTGCACAGTCAGGATGGCAAGGTGAGAGCTGGCCATACCACTGGCATCTGGTAGGATTGTGTTCCTCACAGTCAAGGAGACCTGGAGGCAGTTCCTATGGCAACTGGTAGCCTGGGGGATTCTTCCATGTCTCTCAGGCCATGGGAACTGTGGATCTTTGCACATTCCTCTCAAGCCACAGGTACCTATAAACTTGAGGGTCTTACTGTTAACTGAGCTTTTCTTTTTCTCTTAGTTATACCTTTACTCAATCAAATTGAGCACAGCTATATCTAAGGCACTGGGAACATGGCATAGAGCAGAAACAGGTTGAGTTTCCACCCTCAAGGTTTTAGAGTTCAGTGTGAGATTGAGACACGAAATAACTGCTTGCATCCTAGTGGATGATTACCCAGTGGGGTTTGTGCTTTGATGTCCAGACGCGAGGTGGTATGAAAGCTGAAGCCTTGGGATCTGACTTGCCCTGAGTCATGAGGAGAGTTTCCAAGCAGAAAAGCGACAGGTGCAGAGGTCCCACAGCTGGACAGCATGTGACAATTTCTGGGGGCAGTAAGAAGGGTAGCAGGGCTCTCTGTTGTATCTCCCATACATTGTGGGTTTTAGGGGAAAAACCTAGGGTGTTTTTTTGCTCATGATTATTGCCTTCAGTGCCAAGCTCTGTGTCTGGCTCATCGTTGCTACTGAAGGATATCTGTTAAGTGAGAAGAGAGAGTAAAGAAGGAGAGTAGAATGAGAGGCAGTAGTCATGGCCCAGATGGCACAGACCTTGTTAAACTTTGGCCTTTATTCAAAGAGCAGTTGGGGGTGTGTGGCCTCGGATGTTCTCCGCACTCTCCAGAAGAGAGACATCATTAGAATGCATTTCCAGGGGTGCCTGTGTGGCTCAGTCAGTTAAGCACCTCCCTTCGGCTCAGGTCATTCCAGGGTCCTGAATTCGAGCCCCCACGTCAGGCTCCCTGCTCAGCGGGGAGACTGCTTCTTCCTCTCCCTCTGCCTCTCCTCCCTGCTCATGCTCTCTCTCTCAAATAAATAATAATGTTAAAAAAAAAAAAGAGTGCATTTCTAGTAATCACTGTGGCTGTCATGTGAACAGGGAGTTGGAAGGCAAGAGGGACGCCAAGGGGGCAGAGTGTCATGAGGGGGCTGGTTTGGAAGTTCAGGGCCCAGTGATACATAAACAGAAGAGCAGATGGGCCCAAGAGATGATTTTGGAAGTAAAATGAAGAGGGATCAGGAGCAGATATATAAGTGAGGGGATGAGAAGTTCCCAGATGGTATCTAGTAGCCTCTGTAGTCTATATAGTCTGGTCATGTCCCTTGAAGCAGAAGGTTGTCATTTAATTTCTTTGCTATAAGTGGGTGGCCACATGGTGTCAGGACATAAGTACACTGATGTTCAAAGCTCAGCTCCAGCCTTCCCAGGGTGTGCTGTTAAAACTTCAGATGTTCCACTGCTTTCCTTGTAGAATGGGCCTAAAATACCTACTTGTTGGGACTCCTGGAAAGATGGGTGACAGTCAAAGGAATGATAGCACCTAGCACATAGCCTGGCACAGAATGGATGGAAGACGGAACTACTTGCCGTGTGACCTGGGCAGCTTATTGAATCTCTCCATGCCTCAGTTTCCTCATTGCTAAAATGGCATCTGTCATTCTACTATTATAGCAGAACAGACCAACCCAGAACTCAGTAGCTTGGAATGACAATCACTCACTATTGCTCCTGCAGCTGTGGGTTATGTAGAGGCTTGGCTGATCTTGGCTGAGGTGACTTGGCTTCTTACTGTTGGTCTGTGAGTCAGCCAGGGTGGCCCTGCTTCTCCTGTTCCTCAGTCTTCTGGGATCAGTGGTATAGGCAGGACCTGTTGTTCTTAAGGAGCTGGCAGGGGTGTAAGAGGCAAGTGAAACCACGTGGAGTCTCTCAAAGCCGAGACTTGGAATCAGCACATGGTCACTTCTGCCCTGACCATTGGCCAAAGCAAATGGCTTGTTTAAGCCCAGAGCAAGGGTGAGGATGTAGGGGAAGGTGAAGAATAGGGATTTGCAATTGAATTTATCAAGGCCTCTATTAGTAGTGCCCTCCTGATATTGGGGTGGGGGATGGTTGAATTTATGTATCTACTTGGCTGGACCATGGGGTGCCCATATAGTTGGCTAAACATTAATCAAGGAATTTCTTTGAGGATATTTCTGGATGAGATTGACATTTAAATTAGTGGGCTTGAGGAAAACAGATTGCCCTCCATATGTGGGTGGGCCTCACCCAACCAGTTGAAGGCCTGAATAGAACAAAAAACCAGTCTCCCCTGAGTGAGAAGGAACTTGTCATCTGGCAGCCTTCAGATTTCATCTGCCACACTGGCTTTTTCTGCCTGATGGATTCAAATCAGTTCTCCCTGGTCTCTTGTACCACTGGGCCACTCTGTAGATTTTTGAACCTATCAGCTTCCATAACTTCATGAGCTAATTCCTTATAATAAATCTGCCTCACCATAGATGTACATGTACTTCTCTCATTGGTTTGGTTTATCTGGAGAACCCTGACTGATACTGTGAACAGTGAGCTACAACATGCAAAGCTCCTAATACCCTGCCTGGCACTTAATAAATGACCCATATAAACAAGTGTGTATCTAACTCAGCACTCTTGTCACAATTCCTTATTGTTGGGGGGTGGGGCGCACATCCTGTGCATTGTGGGATGTTCAGCAGCATCCCTGGCCTCACCTTCTAGATGCCAGTAACACCCCCCCCAGTCATGACACACAAAAATGTTTCCAAACATTGCCTGTGACCAAGAACCACTAGTATAAAGGTTAGTTATCGTTATTACCGTGTGAGTCACTGTATGTTGTATAGTCCACATAACTATTATTTTTCTTTTGCTATTTTACTTAAGCCATTGTCATGAACGGCTTTTGGAAGGAAAGTGAGCCACAGCATGACACAGTCAGCTACAAAAACAAAAACAACAACCAGTGCATTTTGTTTTTGCAAATTGACTTCAAAGGAATTAGAAAGTTACAAAGAGCTCAGCCTAAGCCCTGGCCCCTGAAGCTTTCTTGGAAAAAAAACAGGCAATTCTTGTCACCAGGAGCAGCAGTGGCTGCATTTTAAACAATAGCATGGGCTGAACAGAAATGCACCATCTTGGCTTTGGAGCTCTGGTCTGAGGATGTGTGCAGAGTGAAGCGTGGAGCTTCTGGTCTTTTCACTCTGTGTTTTCTGCTGAGATCCTAAGTGGGTTCTTTTATTTTCTTTGCCATATAAAAAGGTATTCATTTTCATTTTCTCTCTCTCTCTCTCTCTCTCTCCCATACACACACACACATACACACACATCACGAACAATTAATCTTGTGAGACAGATCCCAGTTTTATCCCCATTTCATAGATGAAGACCCTGAGGCTCAGAGAGGTAAAGCAACTAGCTTAGAGTTGCACAGCTAGTAAGGATGCAGTCAGGATTTATTATTTTCTTAATTTTTAAAATTTGAGAGAAAGTGAGAGTGTGAGAGAGCACAAACAGGGGGAGGGGCAGAGGGAGAAGCAGCTCCTGGCTGAGCAAGGGGGCTCCATCCCAGGACCTGCGATCAGGGCCTGAGGGGAAGGCAGATGTTTAACTGACAGAGCCATCCAGGTACCCTGCAGTCAGGATTTAAACCTGTTGGTCTGATTATGGTGTTCAGCGCCCTAAGCACAATGCAGCGCTTTATCAAGGTGAATCTGATTATATCCCCAAAGGACTCAGAATTGCAGGATAGGAGAGACCAGAAAATTGAACTGAGTTGTCACTCCCCCAACTGTGTGGAGTAGATCCTGAATGAAGTGTATAAAGCACTAGGTATTAAAGTTTATGAGTCTATTAATCCACAGCTTTGGAGGAATTAAAGTTTCATATTGATGATAAACCTCCCCTAATAAAACGTAAGGGAAGCGGGAATAAATCTCTGATTTCAAAGGACCCCAAACCACTTAAACAATTGTATGCAAGATGGATGTGTACAGCGGCGATGGGGTGATATGTCTTGTCCGGTGGAGAGTACTTTGGTAAAGAGGTTTTTGCTTCCACTAAGTGGTGGAGATAAAATGATGGATGTGTGCTATTGATTTCATGGGAGTTTGCATGAGGGTGAGCACAGCTGGATGAGAAGCCCATGGTGCAGCTGAACACTGCTGAATATGCATTTGGGAGGAGAGGAGGCAAAACGCATTTCGGGTGGCCAATTTCATCAAATAGAGAAAAGCTGGCAAATATATGGCAATCACTCTCTCTCCTTCTCTCTTCTCTTGTCTGTCTCCCTCCTTCCCATCTCCTTCCCTCCCTTATTTTTGTTAGGTGGGAAAGTGTCTCAGTGTGAGCAGCTGAGCTGTAAGGTGTTGGTTTAAACACAGCCCTGGATTAGAATCCCAGCTTTGTCATTTATTATCCCTGTGACCTTGGGCAATTTACTTAATATTTATAGGCCTTGGTTTACTTCTTTATTTTTTTTTAATAAGCCATTTCTTTTAGAAGAGCTTTAGATTAATAGAAAAGTTGCAAAGGTGGTACAGCAATTTCCCATATACTCTGGACCCAGCTTCCCTGTTGTTAATATCTTACTTTACTGTGGCACATTTTTTACAGTTACTGTACCAATATTGATGCATTGTTATTGATAAAGGCCACACTCTCTTAGGATTGCCATGGTTTTGCCTAATGCCCGTTTTCTGTTCTAGGACCCCATTCAGGACCTTGGGTTACATTTAATTGTCATGTTGTCTTGGGCTCCTCTAAACTGACAGTTTCTCAGACTTCTCTTGTCTTTAGTGATCTTGACAATTTCGAGGAGGGCTGTTCAGGTATCTTAATAGAATGTCTCTCAATTGAGATCTGTTTGATGAGTTTCTCATGATTAGGCTGAAGTTATGGGTTTGGGGGAGGAAGACCACAGAGGTGAAGTGCTGTGTTCAACACGTCCTCTCAAGGGTACAAGCCATCAACATGAACTATAACTGCCGATGGTATCCCTGGTCACCTGGCTGAGGTGCCTTTGTTGTTACTCCTTTCTGTCCTTCCCTTTCAGCATGTAGTCTTGGGGAGGGCATTGATGATCCCTGTCAGTGATGGGGGAGCCTGTACATAAATTACTTGGAATTCTTCTTTATGGGATATTTTTCCATTCTCCCATGTTTATTTATTCAGTTTTTTATTTACATCAGTATGAAGTCATGGATATTTATTTTACACTTTGAGTTATAATCCAATAGTGCATTATTTGTTTTGTTGCTCCAATAGTTCCAGCTTCATCTGGGCCTTACTTTTTTGGATAGATTTATTTTCCTAGGGAGTAAATGGGATAATCAGGGCTGAGAACACAGTGAGGTAAGTGAGTAGTGGTTTGAAATTTAAGGGAGTGCCAAAAAAGCTCTGTAATTAAGATAAATAATATGTTAGTGCAATATTTGAAACAAATCAAAGTGAAGCAAATTTCATGATGAACAAAATAGCAACATTTTAAATCACGACAGAACCCATAATGTATGTAAATTATTTAACCAGGTACCTAGTATTTAGTACATATTTAATAGCATTTAATAAATGAATTCTGTCAATTCATATGGCTGTGCCAGTGGGTCAGTGATTCCTTTCTCAATAATATTGGGTTACAAACTACCCTGAAACTTGGTGGCTTCAAACAACAAGCATTAGTTTAGCTCACAAATCTCTAGGTCAGTTGGAGTTCCTGCTGGCTTGCCTAGGTTCACTTGGGTGTCTGGGGGTCAGTTGTTTGTCTGTCTCTCTGATCTTGCATGGATTCAGTTGGAATGGCCAAGGAAGCTTGCCTTTGCCCCCGTATCTCTCATTGTTATTGTGGGACAAGCAGGCCCTTCTGGGTATGTCCTTGACATGGTGACTGCAGAGAGTAAGAGAGTATGTGGAAACGTGCAAAGCCTTTTGAGGTTCAGACTCAGAATGGGGCATCATCTTTCCTGCTCCCTTCTGCTGGGCAAAACAAGTCACAAGGCTAGCTCAGATTCAAGAGAAAGGGGCAGTCAGGTCCAACTCTTCAGTGAGAAGCGCACAGGTCATGTGGCAAAGGGCATGGTGTGGAACAAGGAGGAGCAAAGAACTGGGGCCATTCATGCCCTGAGTTTACCACAGCCAGGAACTGTTTTAGGTGCTGGGGAGACATCAGGGGGCAAAACAGACCCAAATCTCTGCCCTTGGGGGGCTCACATGGTAAAGACAATGGTGACATGATGACAATGATGATGACCACGGTGATAAAGAAGGGGCAACTTAGTTCTGTCTCTCAGGAGGCCTGTGTCTCCTGTCAGCTCCGTGTGGACACTGTTCTCTGCAACAGTTGGCCCTTGAGGGGCCCTCGCAGCCAGTGCAGAGCTTTGGTGTCAGCTGTGGACAGCAGGATCAAGTCTGGGAAGGAATCCAGCCGCCACGAAGTATGTGGGAGAGGTGTATTATCCTCTCAGGGGCCTTCTAGCTTATTGATCTACTTGTTCACTAAAATCAAATCAACAGTTCTTACCTTGGCAAAATGGAGGCTATTTTAATTGAGATATCGGAAGATATATTTCCTTAATTTCTGCCTAATGGAAAATCCTTATGCCTGATCAATTTGGGTCAGTTTGAAGCACTTGCAGCTATAAATGAAGTTCATCTAAGGTTATTCATGGTAAAAATCAATATCCAATAGTTGGGGGAAATGTGGCAAGTTCTGCCATAGAGAAGTTCTGTGAAGAAGAGAGACTTGTTGGTTCATGAAAAGCACAATGCCGTTTAGCCTTCTGAGATGTCAGTAACCCACCCTGTAGCTCCTCAAATGGCTTCTCAGGCACAGTGCTGCATACTTCTGCAAGCCTTGTCTCACTTCATCCTCAGTACAGCCCAGAATAGGTGTTCTGTTATTACTGCCGATTTGTACATGAAGAAGCTGAGGCCCAAGGTAGTGTCACTAAAACCGTGAGTGGCAGAGCCAAGATTTGAGTCCAGGATCTCGGCTACCACATTGTCTCCCTGACAACTATTTTCCAAGGTAGCTCGTGCTAGGTGAGTGTGTGTTCCCACATCTTTGATTGAGTACGGGCGGCCATCTGAGTTTTGCATCGAGTCCCAGTACAGAAATGCCTCTCCAGTGAAGGAAATGAAACTTGATGGGAAATGAATAAGCTGTGAGAGCAGATCAAGCTATCTTCCATCATTTTCAGTCTTCTTTTCCTCTCTCCCACTGCTTCTTGCCTCCCATTACTTCCTGTCCTCCATTCCTTCCTTGTTGGCCTTGGATAAGTTACCTGACCTCCCCGAATCCTGGTTCTGGATTGTTTAATAAGTAGAATAATGCCCATGTCTCAGAGTAACAGAGTTATGTATGATCATGCAGGTGAACTGCCCACTCAGGATGTTAATTTTCTTCTCTCATTTCTCATAGTAAGTGCTCAGTAAATCCTGATTCCTCTCTTCCTCCTTTCTGGTTCTTGTCCTCAATAATCTCCTAGGAAAACTGGTGCATACCAAGGCATGGAAATGAAGGAATGGATGTGAAGATACACAAAACAAGTGGAAAGCCATAGAAAGTACACTTGGTCATCAGGGACAAAGACCTCCTTAGGCTAGCTTAAGTCAAAGGGGGTTGTTGGAAGGAGATAGGTGCATCTCACAGAGGGTTTCCTGGGCCTGAAGCTGGGATCTGGGAAATCAGCAGGATTACACAGCCAGCCTCAGACCCCTTCTCTGGATGCTTGGACTGCCATCCCTGCTTCTCTCTGCCCAGCCATTCATTTTTCTCTTGCTATAGACTGGCTCCCTCTGCCCACTCTTCCATCTGTATGCAGCCCTGATGACTTCTGAATGGTGGCTTATGCTCTGAGTCTGCAGGATCTTTCACCTTGGTTTCCAATAGCTTATTGGCTCAAATCTCTCAATATATTGATTCTAAAATCCCAGAGGAGAGAATCTGGTCCATATTTGAAGACTTTTCCAATCCTGGTCCAATTAGTTGTGAATGATGGTTCTGCCCATAGCAGGGATTGGATAGGGCGAATTCTCTGAGAGGTGGGATTGGGGAGATAGTGTCTGGCAGCTCCAAATATGTTGGACTTTCTGGGAACTCACTGAAAGGGCGAGAAACAAACTGGGTCAGAAGTAGTTGCAGAAGGACCATCCTCTCTTTCCTCACTTGACTTAAATTATTTTATATTAATGTTAAACTTAATATTATTTAAACAGTACACACATAAAACTACTTATAAATGCCTTATGCTTATTGCTCTTAAGCAGATGTAAAGCTAAAACAAATTTATAAATTAAATACAAACAAACCTATAAAACCAATAACACCCAAATTAGCAACATTAATTAAATGTAATGGATGACGGTCCTTGGCTGAAACTAAATCACTTCTCATAAAGTGCATCGGGTACTGACTGCTGGAGTATGGATTCTTCTGAATTAGATGTGCCTAGACTCTTGTTTGCCATGTGGGAACCCTGCTCATCTACCACTCTGTCTTCTAAAAGGACATTTTAGACTGTCCTTTGATCTTCAACTTGGAGTGTTAAGGTCACTTCTGTTCTTTCCCATCAGCCCAAGACAGTTGAGGCGGTACCACTTGGCACCAAGGAGATTATAAGCACAACCACAAATGCCCCACATGCAGTAGGATGAACAAATTAAGGGAGTCATCCAGGTGATGCAGAAGGTGTGTGCATCAAGTTTGAAGAGATGACTTCTGAAATTAAAATTTAAAATTATAAAAATTTAAAAATTTCAGAGGAAACTCCTAAATCCACAAGGATATGTCCATGCTAGAACTCCAGGACAGTACTGAGACCTGCTGTTCAGATTGGTGGATTCTGGTTCTACCTCCATTATTCTCCAGAGGTACAACCATAGGGGAGTCTTTTTATCTTTTGGTCTCCTCATGGGTGAAATGAAGTTTCCTGCCCTCCCAAAGACACAAGTCCTTCTTAAGAAAATATGTAAGCCAAAGTATCTGAAATTGCAATGAAAATCACAAATTCTAGTGGTGGTGATATGAGCTGAACTGTGTCTCCCCAAAGTCCAAAGCCCCAGTGAGTGTATTTGAAGATAAGACTTTTTAAAGAGATAATTAAGGTAAAATGGGGTCAAAAGAATGGGCCCTAATTGAATATGATTAGTGTCTTTTCAAGTGGAGATGAGGATAGAGACATGCACAGAAGATAAACCATGTAGGAGAAAACAGCTACTCACAAACCAAGGAGAGAAGCTTTGAAGGGAGTCCTTGATGTTGACACTTGGATCTCAGACTTCCAACCACCAGAAGTCTGTGAGAAGATAAATTTTTGTTGTTTAAGCACTCCCATCTGTGGTAACACAGTGGCAAAATTGGCAAGTACAAAGTACTGGCAAATTGGTAGGCAGATTACCTGAGTTACAGTGCTAGCACAGTTGTTTTCCGTGCCCTAGGGCAATTATTTTCATGTTTTACTTCCTCTGAGATGGGGTGATCTATAGGTGCTGTCTTTAATCACTGGTGTTATGTGTGTGATAGGAAGGGGGGAGGGTGTGTGCTTAAATATACCTCACTGACCCAAAAAAAGGCTCTTAAGTACCCCAGATTTATTGATTCTTGATAAGACAGCCTGGGTGACTTGGTTTTCAACTACTCAGCAACATATTCTTTAAGACTTCTCTTGGGTGTCATGTCTGTTTATTCATTTAACAATTCTTTATGGAGCCCCCACTCTGAGCCAGACACTGTGATCAATAAATGCTATATAGTGGTGAGCAAGGCATATATGACTCTGTCCTCATGGAACTTAGAGTCTACTGGAAGCAAATATTAAAGGGGCGAACTAATAAATATACAATTACACAGTGTGGGCTACATTGTGAAGCAGTAATAGGATGTGATGAAGATGTTGGAGGAATGTGGAGAGTAGCAGTCCAAGCACAGGGAACTCCCCATGTACATGGAGGGAGAGATCAGCATGAGTGTGGTACAGGAAGAGGAGAAGATAGGAAAAGCAGAGTGTGGGGCTGATTCACCTAGGATCTTGTATGTTGGGATAAAAATTATGGATCTCTTTGCTATTAGAATTCTTTTCTCAGCTGTAAGTAGCACAGATCTCAAACTGAAATGGCTTACACAATAAGGAGATGAATACTTTCTCATAAGAAGCAATCCATGGGGGGTGCCTGGGTGGCTCAGTCATTAAGCATCTGCCTTTGGCTCGCGTCGTGATCCCATGATCCCTGCTCAGCAGGAAGCTTGCTTCTCTCTCTCCCACTCCCCCTGCTTATGTTCCCTCTCTCGGTGTGTCTCTCTCTGTCAAATAAATAAATAAAATCATTAAAAAAAAAAAAAGCTATCCATGGGCAGGGAATGGGAACTGACTCCTTTGGATGGCTACCACAACTTCCATTTTCTTAGCCACTTCCAGACATGAGTGTTCTTGAGATCTAGTTCTGGCCAGTGAGCTAGAAATGAAACTGCTCTGGAGTTTCCTGGAAACCTTTGCCCTCTTCTCTCTTTTCTCTCCTATCTTTTTCTGAGGGACTGAGATGAGATGGCTAGAACTATAGCAGCCCTCTTGTGACCTTGAGGGGAAAAGGCCACATGGTCAATATGGCCACTTGACTTTGGCTAATAGAATGTGAACATATATGACCTTTGGTCTGAGCAGATGCCTTAAATGCAGTTGGGTGGTTAGACTCAGCCTGGTTGGTTGGAATTCACTCAGTAGAGTGGGCATTGCCCATGTGGGATCTGGTTCTTCAGTCTGGGCATTGGAATGAAGTCACATGGGGCAGAGCCACAGCACCTGCAGCCTGTGTGAGGGCCACTGAGATTTGGGGGTCATTTGTCACTTCAGCAAAGCTGATTAATTGAAGCCAAGTGACTAAATACTCTGACCGGCTCCTTATTTCTGGATTTTTTTTTTTTTTTTTTTTTGAAGATTTTGTTAGAAAGCAAGTGCACGTGAGAGAGCATAAGCAGGGGGAGGAGCAGAGGGAGAAGCAGGGACCATGCAGGTCTTCATTCCAGGACTGCAGGATCATGACCTGAGCCAAAAGCAGATGCTTAACTGACTGAGCCACCAGGTACCCCAGGAATTCTTATTTTGTGAGAAAAAATAAACCCCTATCTCTTTAAACTGCTGTAATTGGGTTTTCTGACCCTTGCAGCCAAAAAAGCATTTCTAAGGAAGGTGAGGAGTTAGAGGTTGACTCAGAGGCCAGTGGAATCACCAGGGCCTCTAGCTCCTTTTGTCTTTCCATCTGCCATGCGTAGTGTATTCTCAAGCTAGGTCCATAAAAGTCTGCAAATCTGTGTAATTACTGTCTCCGGTTTAAGCAATCTGTGGACACTCAGTAACTACTGCTGGGGAAAAAAAAAAAAAAAGACTGTAGCCATGCACAACTGTTTTCAGTGTCTAGAGTTGTTTTTTGGAATCCTCCAGCAGATATCTCTCTCCCTCCTACCCACCCGCCACCACAAAGTCTCATTGGCTTGCACTGTTTAAATGCCCGTCCTTAAACCCCTCAGTTAGGTTAGTAAGTGTGACCACCATGATCTGGCAGATTAGAATTTCCCAGAGTCACATGGGGACAAGTAGACACCAGAAAGCAATTGAGGTTCTGCCAGCGCGGAAGGGAAATTTGTCACTGGATGAGCAAAGAAGATAGTCTGCTGGAGATCTCCTCTGGAAGCCATTTCTGCCCCCAAGCCTGGGTTAGGAGCTTCTGTTCCCTGTTCTCATACCATCTTATCTTGTAGTGTACCGCAAAATCAGACACTTACTGATGTGTCTGTTACCCCAGAAGTTCCCATTTTATCTCCCTGTGTCCCCAGCATTTGTCTAGAGCCTGGCAGATAGCAGGAGCCCAGTAAATGTTAATGTGGCTGGTTGGGGATGGTGACCCACTGAAGGTGTCAGACTGCAGAGGGGCTGGGTAGGGAAAACTAGGTTGTAAGATGAGGGTAGTGACAGGCTCATTTCTCTTTCCTAGCACCCAGGATTTAGTGAGGGCATGGGGTTCAGGAAATGTTTGTTGAGTGAATATATGAATACATGCTGGAGAAAGCCAGTCTTTGGAGTGAGCACCCTGCTTTATTCACTTTGATGGAGTTAAACCCATGAAGGTGTTAAGATCTGGGTTCAAATTTTGATTCTTCGGCTTTTTTCTTGTGTGATCACAAGCAAGTCAGTGTACCCCTTTGAGCCTTTTTGTTCATCTTGGGGCTAACAACAGATCCTTATCTCAGTGTTGTAATGTGCCTAAAGCACTTTGCATACGCAAAGTTATAGTTGGCACACAAATAGTAGTGCCTTTTTCCCCTTTGCACAGCCTGCAGGGTTCAACAGAGATCTGGACTTGGGGAGGGAACAAGCTGCAGAGCCCCCTGGAGGACAGAGGGTCCTACTGCATCCACCCAGGCCCTGCTGAACCTCAGAGGGGCTGAAGAGCACTTAGCATCCCCCACCTCATCCTGGCCCAGGACAAGACAAATGGTCTTTCAGTGTGCTTCCTATTTAAAGCTGGATGATCTACAGACACCCCTTGAAGTGTGCCATTTGTAATTTAAAGGGCCTGTGGTTGAGAAAGTGCCAGATTCCTTCCACCAGGCCTACAGGATGTAGCAAAGACACGCTCTGGGAGAACCTATTTAAAGAAAACTAATTGTGAGTTGGGTGATTGTTAGGAGCTGAAACAAAGCTGAGCTTGTGAGCTCTGGAGAATCTGCGTTCCCTGTCCCAGACCACGATAACTGGAGCAGAGTATAGACCTTTGTCCATGGGTGTTACCGGAATGGAACCATACTCGGAAAATTCTACCTCCCTCCCTGCCATGAAGCAGTATTTCTTTGTGTCAGGCATGGCCCTCAATAGGCTTCTCTTCTCAAATTCTCGGGGGGGGGGGGGGGGGGCAGGGGGAGAACCCAGTAAATCACTTAAAAATATGTGAATTTCTTATTTAATTAGAGAGTTGGCACACCAGAATTTTCTGGGAGTGTTGGTATTGAGGAATCCTGAAGTGGGGCTGAAGGGAACAAATGAACATTGTTTTTTTTTTTTTTTTTTTTTTTTAGTTTTTTTTTTTTTTTTTTTTTGAGAGAGTACAAAGGGGGGGAGGGGGGGGGGGGGGGGGGGGGGGTTGGGGGGGGGGGGGGGAAACAGGCTCCCTGCTGAGCAGAGAGCCTGATGCGGGACTCAATCCCAGGACCCTGAGATCATGACCTGAGCTGAAGGCAGAGTCTTAACCCACTGAGCCACCCAGGCGCCCCGCAAAGGGACATTTTAACTTGAGCAACGCCTCTCCTCGCTCCATAAAAGTGAGCTTGCTTGCGGCTGCTCTTCTTTTGGTCCCTCATACCTGATGTCCTTCCTAGTAAGACCTTTGCATTTACAGCAACATGGGATCATCCTTCCTTTCCACTTCATTAATTCCTGTTTATCATTCTGATTTCAGCCCTTTCATCATTTCCTCTGGATAAAAGGAAAGGCTAGCAAATGTGCCCAGAGTCACGCAACCAGTCAGATTTGGATTCCCATTCACCCAGCTTTATTCCAAAGCCCACACCCTTAAACCCAGTGATGGGCTTGCCAACCGCAAATGCGATATGGATGCTTCCTGCACCAGCGCTTCCCTGACAAATGCCCTGCTCTATCTTGTCTTTCCACTCCATGGGGGCATTTCTACCAGATGCCTATCTTAGTTGTGATTTCAGATTCATTTGTGTGATTCTTTATGTCTGTCTTCTTCAACAAAGCTTATTACTTATCAGGGTGAGAAATTTTGTTCTTCCTCCTTAGCACTGCTTTCCTGGTGCCTAACATGTAGGTCCCTCAATAAAGAGTTTGACTGGAAAAATGAAAAGAGGGTTGGAATGTTCCTAGGGAAGAGTTACTTGTCATGGTGAGCTCTCAGGGTGGCCTGGGGCCTGGCCTTCTTCCTTGCAGGGTCAGGGACTTTGATCAGTCAGAATTTCTCAATAGAGCAGATGTGGGGACTAATAATCTGTTAAGCGCTTCCAGGAGATTTACATGAACTATCTCACCTGTTTCATGCAACACCCGAATGAAGTGAATTCTATTACTCTGATGTACAGTGAAGAAAACAGAGAGAGTGAAAGGCTTATATAAAGTCAGACAGGAATGGAGAAGCTCGGGTTCACACCCAGACAGAGCCCGCACCCTTAACATAGCGATTCAGTCTTATAAAACTTCCCACTGATGAATACACTAAGTGCTAACTTTTAAATGTTAATGTTCAATAAGACATAAAAGATCCAACACTTGCCTGTTCCCTTGAAGGCAAACATCACTGTAAACCAAACTGTCATGTGAAGGCAGAGGGAGGGGAACTGGTGTCAAGACTGATGCCTGGGGACTGTGTTGACTGTGACAGTCAGAGCCACAGTGTGGGTGGGCCAACCCCTAGGAGTGGGTGGGTGTCATGTCAACTTATAAGGCACATGGCCCAGTGTCTGGTATGCACTAAGCACCCAGAAAACGTTTGTGGGCAGTAGGTATGTCACCGTGCATAAGAGTGTGGGCTTTGAAGTAAGATTGTGTGCATGGAAATCCAAGTAGAAATGGTTGTATGGCTGTTAGCACATCTGCTGGCTGCTCTCAGCCTCAGTTTCCTCATCTGTGAAGTGGGAGTAACAGCAGCAGTAGTCCCTCATGGGACTGCTGGGAGGGTTAAACAGTGATCCTTTAATGAGTGTAAAGCCGTGTCACGGTGTCCAGTGTCATCGTAACTGGGGGGAGGATTGGGGGCCTTTTTCAGGAACTGACAGAAGCCCCACCCTTGCCAGTTTTTAAAGGTAATTAGGTGGCCCATTTTTTGGAAAGGCTGGTGCTAAGTTGAGTCTGGGCTGGACCAGTGCTGCTTTCCTCCTCTTCTGCCATGTTAGCCGAGTTCTTGGGGCCATACTGGGTGCTGGCCAGTGGGGCCCACATATCGGGGGGGACCAAGTCTGCTCCTCAGCAGCACAGAAAAAGGCCCGGGCTGATGCCGGGTCCTTCTGACTGCCCTACTTCAGGTCTGGTGTTCATTTCTGAACCATTTGCTGCCATTGCAGTGAAGCACTTTGCTCAGGCCCAAGTCACATGACTCCATTTCCTGGGTTCATGGGGGAACAATGCCTTTGAAGCCAAATTGTCAGAAAAAAGGGGAAGAATGATCCCCAAATCAGGGTCAATGGACACTGGGTGAGGAACTGAGAAGTGATCACTTGACACTGTTATTACTGTCAACATCGCCATCATTATTGCCATTGTCATTACTACTGTCACCTTTGTGACCCAGTTCCTCATGAAAATCTGGGTTAGGTCAAATGGGCTTGTGAGTGTGGAAGAGAATGGGTCATTGTTTCAAACGCATTTCCTCTTGATGGCCCCAAAGGGGACTGTGACTTGTGTTGTGGGGACTCTGTCATGTGACCACACCTAACTTCAGGGAGGCTGGGCAGTGGAGTCCATAACCACCCCCGACCCCATGGTGTCCTCCATGTTCTTCTGCTCGATGCGTGCAGGCGAGTGCGGTGATCTTAGGATCACAATGGAAACAAGATGGAAAGAGCTCAGATCCTTGAATCACTGCTGGAGGGGAGGGGAGTTTCTCTGGTCTAGAACAGTTGTTTTAGATATTATGTGAACAATACTTATTTTTCTGTTATGTTTGAGCCATTGGAGACATAGGAGCTTGTTTGTTAGGGCTGCTAGTGTTGCCCCTTACTGACACGGTGCCTCACCCCCCTTGCTGCTCCCCTATCTCCTATTGGAGGTCTGGGCAGGGTTAGGAAGATTTGTGGGCAGATGTCTGCATCACACATGCAAGAGGGCAGGAGATCCTGGTCCTGTAAGCAGCTTACAATCTGTCTTGGAGTCCCTGCGCCTTGAGTTTGAGGGAGCTTTGAGAGGTCCCCTAAATGACAATCCATTGTCATGAGCCTTTGGGTTGTGTCTTTGATACCCCAAGTAGCAAAGTGGGATTATCCGAGAAAATATTACTTATCAGTTTAATTGTGAAGCATAGAGGCTCCCCTGAGAGCATGTACAGCGACTTCTACCTTTATGAGAAATTTTATGACTCTGAATTGCCTGTCAGGATGTTTAAGCAGCCCCTCGGAGCATCTAATAGCGCCCTCATAGTCATTACACACCACTAATGGGTGCTGAGCTTTCTAAACACCTATTTACTGTGTGGATTTAGTCATCCTGGAGGACCCATTTCTGATTAAATAATACATGATTTTTAAGTGTCTAAGTACAGTATACATGCCCAGCGCTGTACTTCTGGGTCCCAAGGATCTCTGGCTACAGACATTCTCATGAACTTCCCTGATGGGGGCCTCCAGAGATACTCCTCTTTGTCAGGTGTTTGAAGCTCTAGTATCTATCCATTTTTCTTGGGGGGCGTGGAGGAACTGCGGATTCCTGCCTCCACCCTTGAGACTGACTCAGTAGATTTGACATGTGGAATCTGCATTTTAAAGAAGCACATGCAAGTGAGAATTCCATGCATATTCATGATACACCTACCTTGCATTAGGCTCTGTGCTCAGCACCTGGGATATATCTGAGAACAGAGCAAGCCGGATTGCTACCTGCATGGCACTTACTACCCAGAGGGGACAGAATTACAGGGCAAAGCAATCTGTGGTCCTGCATATTCCCCCAGAAGTTCTTTGTTTCTTTTTTGGCTTCTTCCTGTCTGATCCTCTGTTCTCTAGTTTTTTAACTGTTACACTGAAATTTGATTCTAGTTTGGTTACCCGCACTCCCTCTTGCCTGGATCTTTTCCTTGTGCCAAAGACCCCCCTCCTCCCCTCTCTCATGGGCTCCATAAGATTTCCCTCCCACGACATGTGGAACAGAAGACTCCCTCAGGCTGTGCAACTGTGTGCAACTTGTCTAAGCTTTCATGCCTCACTTGTTCCATCTATAAAATGCTCCTAACATACCTGAGGGTACATGACCTTGAGACCCTTTGGTTACGGGTTGAATTGTGCCCCACCCCCAACCAGAATTCCTATGTTGAAGTCTTAACTCTCCAGTACTCAGGATGTGGCCTTATTTAGAAATAGGGTCATTGAAGACGTAATTAAGATGAGGTCATACTGGAGTCAGGTCTTCCCTAACCCGATATGACTGATATCCTTATCAAAGGGGAAATTAGGACTTAGAAGCCCAGGAAGAACACCACATGAAGACTGGAGCTATCTTGCCACAAGCCAGAAGTCATCAAAGATTGTCAGAAAACTGCCAGAAGCTAGGAGAGAGGCCTGGAACTGATCCTTCCCACATGATCCTCAGAACAACCAACCCTGCTGACACCTTGATTTTGGACTTCTGGCCTCCAGAACCATGATGCAGTTCCATTTCTATGAAGGTACCAGTTTGTGGCACTTTGCTATAGCAGCCCTACCAAAGTGGTACACGCTTTGAGCCCCGAGATCTTTGATTCTTGACCACAGTTGTAAAAGTCTTATTCCCAGCAGTCCAAGAGACTGGCCCCCTGTGCCTACGCCA
This sequence comes from Enhydra lutris kenyoni, assembly GCF_002288905.1. NCBI lineage: Eukaryota > Metazoa > Chordata > Mammalia > Carnivora > Mustelidae > Enhydra > Enhydra lutris. The sequence goes on along the minus strand of NW_019154129.1, from coordinate 11,405,462 downwards.
TGCTGAGGTCTGTAGTAAGATGACATCCCAGTGCGATAACAACGAAGATGCTTGCGACCCTCACTTACCACTTATTGATCGCTTTTACTGTATCTGGAGCTTCTCTCATTTATTGCCCCTATTGACCCTGTGAGTAAAGATCTAGAACCGATTTTAAGAATATGGAATTGAGGTTTAGAGATAAGAAGTAACTTGCCCAAGGTCAAGCAGCTATTAAGTAGGGAAGTCAGAATGTGAACCCAGCTTTAACCAATACCCTATAAAGCCTCAACTCTCCTGTAAATATTGGTGTTTACTAGGAATTACTCTCTAAGGCAGGGTTTCCTAACATCAACACTATTGACATTTCAGATCAAACAGTTGTTTGCTGTGGAGCAGTCCTGTGCATTGTTGAAAGTTTATTAGCATTGTTGGCCTCTATAACAAACCTTCCCATCACCAGTTGTAACAACCAAAAATGTCTTCACACATCGCCAAGTGTCCCTTAGGGGGCAACATTGGCCCCAGATGAGAACCACTGTTGTACAAGATAGATCTTTTTAAATCACAGCCCAAGTGGTCCTGGAAAAAAGCTCTTAGGGAAGCAAGGCATTTCAGAGTGCTCAGAGGAGGGCTTCTCCACCATGAGTGATACATGCTGTCCAGGTGGGCAAGAACCTGTTAACCAGGACCCTGCAGGTTCTCTGGGGTGAGCTGTGGCTCCAGCAAAGAAGCAGAGAAGGGAAAAATAGGGATTTTTATGGCCAGTCTCGGTTACCATCTGTCCACGTTGCAGTAGATCTTTAAAGCGTGGAGGCGGAGAACTGGGAGTTCACCTAGACCCAGGGATGGGGAAACATGATTAATGTTTGTAGCTCACTATTCACTTCTTAAGTGCCTTTTGGCAAGGGACAATGATGAGAAGCTTTAAGAGCTATATTTGAGTCTTGCTTCTGTGTCTTAACTGGTAGCATCTCAGAGACTCTGTTTTCTCATCTGTACAGTAGGAAGCCACACACCTCAAGGGGTTGTTGTGAGGATTAAATGAATCGATATAATTAAGGTGTTTAAGGTGGTGCCAAGGCACATCTTGAGAGCTCGTCAAATATGCAGCCTTTATAAGGTCTCATTTTCAGTGGTGGAGCTGGGTTATAGAGACACAGCAGGTTCTTCTTGACCTGGGTTTCAGCCTCCGCTCTATTGACACGTGGGGCTAGATAATTCTCTGTGGCCTGGGATGGCCTGTGCCCTGGAGGATGTTGAGCAGTATCTCTGGCCTCTACCCACTAGATGGCCAGTAGCACTCTCTTCCTCTAGTTGTGACAAAGATGTCACTGGACATTGCCAGATGTTCTTGGGTGGGCAAAACTGCCCTTCGTTGAAAGGCACTGTTTGAGATTATAAGTATGGACCTTCCTACTCAGCGTCAGCATCACCTGGGAGCTTGTTAGAAATGTGGAATCTCAAGGCCTGTCCCAGACTTACGGACCAGAACCTGCATATCAAGGCTTAAGGAGTGGGGCTTTAGGGAACTAACCCACAAGATAGGGCACAGAGTCAGCACCAGTTTGTTGAAAGAATGAATGGATGATTTGTGGCAAAGACAAATTTCTTAAGATTCTTAGAGTCATCTGTATTGTTGACTGCTGCACTCTGAATTTGCTGGCTCAGACACAGGCGTGAGGTAAGTGATTGATTGAATGTGGTGTACCCAGGAACCCTAGTTCTGCCAGGCCCTCCTGGATCAGGTGAATTGGGATGGTGGATGGTGAAGTAGATTGGGCAGCTGTGGGCAGAGTTAGGATGTCTGTACAGTGTACTCCCAGCCTCTGGGCGGGTTCTGCCCCCTCCTTTTCCATGTGGAAACCACAATATAGACCCTTTGGAGTGGGGTACCTAGAATCCATGTTTGCAAAACCTCCCAGGTGGTTATGGTGATGCTGAGGAGCTAAAGCCTGTATACATCAATTACATCCTCCTCTGTTTTTTTGTTATTGTTGCAATGAGTTTATCAGACAGCACATTAGAAGAAGCTGCAGATGGATCTAGTAGCTTCACTGTTGTTCTTATTTTGCCCGTAAGAGTGCAGCGAAGGTGAATGGAGCAGGAGAAAGGAGTGTTTCTCAGGACGCAGTAGGAGAAGGAATCAGAGAGGACATGTTTAGCAGGTTAGTAGGCAGTCTTTATCGTGGACCAGGGGCTGGCAATTTTGCCTTGATGGACAAAGGCATTTCACAAAGTCCCTTTGGCAAGCCTCAAGTACGAAATGTCAAGTAAAATTGCAGAGATTAAGCATTAATGCTTTGAGGAAAACAAAGCATCATGTTCCAACAGGGCTTATGATACCTGCTGAGCTAATTCCAAAGGAAATGTGCCTTAATAAATACACTTGATGGTGATAATGAGAATTATTTTTTCAGTGTGGATAGTATCACTGGGAAGAGAGGATGAGCTGCAGGTAGACTGAGAGAGGCTCCCCGCTTAGGAATACATTTTTCTGTTGGTGGCATATGTGCACGTGTGTGATCCGGACATGCACTGAACATTTAAAGTCTGAGCAGACTCCATGATAACTTGCAATAGAGGCTTGGAGGAAATCCCTCCTGGGCCCCCAGAGCCATCTCCGCATGGATGAGGTATTATCAACTCCTGATGAAGATTGATTTTAAAATAACTGGGTTCTCGAAGATCCTAATTCTGGAAATCAATTAGATTAATTGGCCTTGTAAAACGACCGTGTGGAATGTGTTTCAAGGTTACTGGGGAAATTCTGAAGCCATCAGCATGATTAGCTTGCAGAGTATGATGTGGTCCGTGCTGTTGGTATGTGTGATTTGGTTTACAGTATAGCTTTGAAATGGAGCTGAGTTACCTTCTCCCAAGATGATGCGGGCAGAGGTGTTCATCGGGTTTACAGATGCAAGTAACAGAGTGTCTCGGGGTGATTTAAAGAGAACAGGAGTTCTTGAGATCGTGATGAGGAGCCCACACAATCAAAGGCCATGTAGCCAGGATCACTGTCCCCAAATCACACCATTGAACTAGTCACATATTGTAGGGAATTTCTGAAACACAAGAAGGAGGCTACAGATGCTGTGTGGGCACAGCAAGTGACAAACTTTGGGTACAGTAGAATAGACCTTCATTCATTCATTCACTGAAAACATATTTATTGAGTGCCTACTATGAGCCATTTCTATGTGCTTGGGAAATCACAGTCAACGAAAACAGAAGCAGTTACCTTCCTGGGGTTTATAATTGATTGGGAAGAGAAAAAATAAAAGCTTTAGAGCTGGTTGACAAATATGGTAGCCACTAGCCAGATAATTAAATTTAAGCAATTAATTGAAATTAAAGAAAAATTAAACATCCAATTCCTTAGTCATCCCAGTCACATTTTAAATGCTCAGGAGCCACTCTTGGCTACTCTCTGGAACAGCTCATGAACTCAAAGTCCAAAATCTCATCTAAATCAACCCCCCCACATCTACATGAGCCAGATTCGGTGTGGGGGAGGCTTTGAGTATGATCCTTTCTTGGCCACAATTTATTTCCATCTATGGGCCTGTGACACTGAAGAAAGAGGTTATTTGCCCCTAAAATAGTGTTGGGGCAGGCATGAGCTAACGGCCGTAGACATTCTCGTTCAAAATAGGAGAAAAATGGAAGGACAGAAAGAGTCACAAATCCTAAGCAATTTATAAAACCAGCCAAGAAAATTCGGAAGGTGTCAAGCCTCAGAAATAATCCTCTGGTTTGCAGCTTTACCCTCTGACTTATCTGTGCTTCTTCGTGAAAGTTTGCATGTGTTTTGCAATTGAGTAGTATTATCAGTCTGTTTCTCCACGGTAGAACTCGGGGGAGTGACAGCTTTCTTTCATTGTGTACTTCCCCTTTTAGTCCAAGCCGGCAGTGTTTCTGTTGAGAGAAGTTTCTTCGGAATTTTGTGGATCTCTCATGTATTTCACAACGTTCACTACATTAGACAAGGCACTTGTCCATAGATATTTTTAAGATAATTTCTAATTTTGGCTTCTGCTGTGATGGCTGAGGGGGGCTCTGAGTCATACCCATAATCTCTTCAAAGAGCATTTTTCTGGGGTAACTGAATAACCTGATACTTTGATCTTCCTGGTAAAATAGCAAAAGGTTTTACAGCCACACCCTTGGAATTTTTTCTAGAGCATCCTTTCCTGACAATGAATCTCTTCATTTTACCATCTTTTGCCATCTGGGCAGGCTTAGAAGTTTCCAGATAGAGGTGCCTGGGTCTCTCAGTTGGTTAAGCATCTGCCTTCAGCTCAGGTCATGATCCTGAGATCCTGAGATCCTGGGATCGATCAAGTCCTGCATTGGGCTCCCTGCTCTGTGGAGAGCCTGCTTCTCTCTCTCCCTCTGTTGCTCCCCCTGCTTATTCCCTCTCTGTCAAATAAGTAAATAATAAAAAATTTTTAAAAGTTTCCAGATAATCCAACCCTGCTGTTTTTTTTTAACAGCTGTCCTCTCAATTTGTTTTTCTCCACTCATATTTTACAAAATCATCAAGAAAAAAATTGGGTTGCACTTCCAAAACACTGCCTGGAAATATTCTATGTTAAATATCCATGGTCATCCTTTCAAGTTGCACTTTTCACAAAACTGCAGAACACATTCTGCTAAACTCCTTGTCCCTGTATAACAAGGATCATCTTCCTCCAGGTTAGGAACATGTATCTCACTTCCTTCTGGGTCCTTACTGGCAGTCTTTAATGTCCATGTTTGTACTAATAGTTTGTTGAAGGTGATTTAGAGGACTTCCATCATGCTGCTCATAATTCTTCTCGTCTCTCCCTATTGCCCAATTCCAAAGCCACTTCTACATTTTTATATATTTGTTATAGTAGCACTTCATTTCTAGGTACCAAAATCTGTATTTGTTTTCTATGGCTGCTGTAACAAATTACCACAAATTTGGCAGTTTAAAATAATACACATTTATTATATTATAGTTCTGTAGGTTAGAAGTCTGGCATGGTTCATATTGGGTTGAAATCAAGCTGTTAGCAAGGCTTTTTTCCTTAGTGGAGGCTCTAGGGAGGAATCTGGTTCTTTGCTCATTTGGGTTATTGGTAAAATTCAGTTCCTTGTGGTTATAGGGCTGTGTTTCCTATCTACTTCCTGGCTATAAATTGAAGGGTATTCCCAGGTCTAGAAGCCACTGCATTCCTTGGGTTTGGCCCCCTCTCTCCAACTTCAGAGCCGGTGATGGCTGATTGAGTCCTTCTCCTGTCACATCTCTCTGACTCTTCTCTGACCCAGATGGGAAAGATATTCTCTGCTTTGAAGGACTCTTAATTAGACTGAGCTCACTTGGATAATCCAGGATAATCTCCTTTCCTAAAGGTCCACTCAATCACATCTACAAAGTCCCTTTTGCTATGTAAGGTAATTTACCCGCAGGTTCTAGAGATTAGGGTGTGCTGATCTTTTGGGAGTCCTCATTCTGCCTACTGTAAAAGTTACATATATAGAGTTTTCCCACATTCACTGAGAACCAAAACCCTCTGATAATCTGTTGAAGGTAAGAACCAGAGATATACAAAGAATCCCTCCATATCTTTGGTGACACACCAGCCTGGGGCTCTGGAGCAGACCTTTCCTGGCCCCACGGGTACAAAGCTCTGGTTGACTGGGGCAGGGCATTTATGGAGACATTGATAACAAAAAAATCCACTCTAGGAAGAGGGGAATGAAGACGTAAAGCAAAGCGTACAGCCAAGAGCCTGAACTTGTCAGGTAAGTTATGGATTTAAATCCCACCCTGTCCACTTGACTTTGAACAAGTTTTGAGGCTTGATTTTGTCATCTGTAAAATGGGGATAATGAACATACCTATGTCAAGAGTAACTGTTGGGAGAGGACTCCACAGAACAAACCATACAAAGCTCTTCGTAGCATGTCCACCACACATAGACGGCTTTCAGAGAGACCTTGAAGAAGAGCTTGGCCAGCTGTATGTTGATTTTGGCTTCTGCTGTGAAATGCTTTGAAATGCTCCCCGGGACAGACAAGAGCTAGCCTTTCAGCCTTCCTTGTGCCTGTCTGGGGGCTCAGTCAATCCTAAGACACCATTGCGGTTCTAGGTGCTTGATTCAGAGGAACACTGAGAAATGATGGGAGGTAATGGGTCCAGGGGAGGCCCTGGGGTTGCTATCTTCATCCCCAAGGGAGAGTGTGGGGGATCACTTTATATCCCTACTTGTTTTCAAAGCTGTTCTCAGTGAGTGATGGAAACAACTGATTTACAAGTATGAGGAGATTATGAGAGTTTTTCTATTTTTCCTCCTCCAAATTATGTCCTTACGTTGGGGGCAAGGGTGGGGAACCAAACTAACACCGAACTTTGAATTCTGCTTAGATACGTATTTTAAGCATTATGATCTTGTAATTTGGATTTATAATTGGGAGAGTGATATGGAATCTTTAAGAGGACTGTATTTTGATCACAAGGGAACTTGGGAAGTTAACATTTAAGAGGTAAATAAGCATTTTTCATATGTATTTCAAGGAGTATTTTGGCCTTACCAGGGTAAAATTATTTTTTGATTGGAAAAAGTACATTTTAGCATTTAACCAAGATCAGAGGATTACATTAATTCACAGATTTTTCTTTGTTCCAATTTCTGCCAATCTTCTTGAATGGAAGGTAATTCTTTTTCTAAAGCTAAGAAACAGATAAGGATGAAGGTGTTAAAAAGCAAGAGTGCTGAACAGGAAAACAAAGGAAGCAGAAGCCTTTTTAAAAATCAAAAGGATGTAGCTAGGGTCTTAGACACTTTCTGGCACTGCTGAAATACCAGTTTGTTTATGCCCTTGAGCACAAAATTCTCCAAATTATTGACTCTCGCCTATAGGCTGTTTAAAGCCAAACACAGGAGAAGGGAGGTAGAAGATTCTATGTTCAAACAACTTCAGAAAAAAATAGCATAGATAAGTTAAACTGCTTTTATTAATACCACATAGCTTTTCAGAGATGATGTATATTATGAAATGTTGTTAAGGGCAGGACAAAGTAGCCCAACTTTCCCAACTTCTTTGACCCCAGACTTTCATTTACTTGTTGGTTTGATGTTTGGTACACTGATTGACTCTTCACGTTCCAGTGCTTAATTTGAGGAATATTGCACACTTCTGTCTGTAAATTTCATTGAAGTTGAAGGGAGTGCTTTAATAGAACTGGAAAAATCCACATTAATTCTGTTAGAGTGGCATTTCTCAAATTATGGCTCATGAACCACCTATATCAGAATCGGCTGAAGCGTTTGTTAAAAATCGAGAGACCTGGGTCTGATGTTAGATCTCTTGTCTAAGAGACTCTGACACTAACATCTTGGACTCTGAACCATGGGTCACCAGCATCAGCACTGCCTGAGAGCTGCTTAGAATGCAGACTCTCAAGCCCATCCCAGTCCTGCTGAATCTGAATCTGCATTTTTAGGAAGATCCCTAGGTGGCTGGTAGGTACATTTCAAGTGAGAAGCACCGGGTTAGAAAATAAGACATCTCGTTTTACTTAGGTATTGATATTTCTTTGTATCTTACTCTAATTATGGGTTTTCTTTAAAAACCTATTTGAATATAGAGTTCTCTCTCAGTTAATCATAATCAGAGGAATGCACTTGGTGACCTCTTTCTCAGTTTACTATGGCTGGCATTGTTTTTCAGATCAGGCACCTATGTAAAGACAGCATTGTTACTGCTATCGGTGTATACGGACTTTATTCAAACTGCCCAAAGAAAATAGCCTCTTGAGGGCTAGTCTTACTCCAAATTTATGGACATGATGATAACTGTCAGATCCAGACTATGGAATGTCTGTCAGGAGTAATTCACTCTGTGTAGCTTAATTCCACCTTCCCTTCCATACCATCCATGAAATGCTTGTAGTCATCTCAATTTAATAACTCAGATATTGATTTTACTGAATACGGCCAACCTTGCATCTCAGTCTAGGAAAACAGTGAACGAACAGATTTTGAGTGGACAAAAAGACCACCCCAAGACTTCCACTGTTATTTACAAATGCATTGATTTTTAGCAGGGAGAGCCAGAACTGTCAGTTTGAAATACTAGTTTCATGAGTTTTTGAGTAAGCAGGCCGCAATTATGCTCTATTTCTTTGTAAGTTTTATGATCTGATACTTTGCCATATGTGCTAATCAATGATAAGGCAGGGCACCAGAAGGTTCAATGTGTGCTCAGTGACCCATTCCACAAAACATAATCCAGCAGTTAAAAAATGATTTTAGGAGCTACTCATAAGGCTTAGAGGGAAGTGAACCTTGTGCTCACCCACAGCAAGAGTGAGAAACCTCATAGTTCACGAGACATTGACTAGTGTTCAGAAAGCCCCTGCTGCAGTGGTGGGGGATAATTAGCCAGAGACTGAACATGACTGCTCTCCTATCAGATCTTCAAAGGAAGACCTGAAGTAATCAAGCCATTTCCATGTACTTCATTGCCTCCCAGAACACAGCTCAAGAATATCTATGAGAATGTGAAGATGTCCAGCCCAACCAAAATGTAAAGAATCTTGAAAATACAACTGAAAATGAGGAGAAAAATTAATCCGTTGAAATTAATATGGAGCTGACACAGATGTTAGAATTAGTGGAGAAGGATGTGTTCACAAAATTAGACAGAAAAATGGAAGACATAAAAAGACCCAAATCAAAACTCTAGAGAGAGAAACTTACAAGAGAAAGGAAAGCATATCCCCAAACTCATGTGCAAGAATGTTCATGATGATTTTATTTATAATTGCCAAAAACTGGAAATAATCCAAATGTCTTTGAACAGGTAGATGGAGAAACCATTTGTGGCACATGCATCTAATACTATAGAATGTTTTTAAGCAATAAAAAGGAATGAGCTATTTGTATGTGTAATAACATGGATGAATCTCAAAAGCTTTATGCTGAGTGAAAGATGCCAGAGAAAGAAATACTACATACTATATAATCCCATTCGTATGAATTCTAAAAATGCAAACCAATCTATAGGGATAGAAAGCAGATAACTTGTTTTCTGGGGACAGGAGATGGGCGGTGGGAGAGGGGAAGATTATAATGGGGCACAAGGAAACTTTTGGAGCTAATGACTATTTCACTCTGTTGAGTGTGATGATGGTTTCATGGTTGTGTCTGTGTGTGTGTATGTGTTACATGTACATAGAGTGCATATATGCATATATATAGGTCAGAATTTACCAAGCTGCACACTTGAACATGAAATTGAATCTTCTCTTAGTGAAAACACCTAAGCATCTCATGGATCAGGTGAAAATCAGCCAGGAAAAAGATGGAGGGGCCACCTGGATGTTTCTGCCAAATGAGATAACCTCTACACTGTACATCTTCTCTTTGTTCTTTATGAAAACTGTCCTTTATTGGTAGCAAGTGAGGGGTGATTTCACTTAATATGGATTCTGAAATAGCTCATAACAGCTTAGACAGGCGGCAAAGCAGAGTTATGTAGATCCTCTCCTGAAAAGGGAGATACTCCTGGAGGAACCAGCATTTGAGGATTCACTCTTGAGTGGCCCATTGCATTTGTTTTCTCCTCTGCCTGCAGGTTGAATATGGTTGTCCCTGAGGTGGCCCTAAGCAAATGGAAAAATGAGGAGAAGGAACTGAAATGCAATTAATGTTGGGGAGGGCCGGGAGCTCCATCCTGCCCGCAGACATCTCTTATTATCCCATTCTCTGAGCTTGACCCTTCTGGGGTGAACTCCATTCTCTCTGCCTGGTCCCTCACTGGGACTGGGTCTGCTTATGCTTAACCCCAGTAACTGTGGTCTGATCAGTAATACTGATCAGCTTTTACTTCATCAGAATTCAGATAAGTAATAAGCGTAGGAAATACATCTTGTATGCAGTTCTATTTGGTAAAGTTACACTTCATGGTTATGAATATTTGGGAATATTCATTCCTTTGGTGGACGTGGCTTAGACAGCAGGATGCTCAGAGGTGCGGATGTGATAAACGGGAAGATGATACAGTCAGTTCTACTGTCATGCGAACTTTGTGTTCCTGAAAGTCATTGCACTTTGCAGAATTGCACAGTAAAACCACATGGGAAAATGGGGTTGGACACACGATTTAAAAACTTCATCAGTGAGACATTAAAAAAAAGAAACCCAGTAAGAATGGTAGCACAATTTTAAACATGTCAAATTGTTGAGAAACACATGCATATCACAACACATACCACACTTTACTTTGAAAAAGACCTGAAGTTTGGTGTGGAGGATGTGAGTGTTGGAAGGATTATAATTTGTAAGGAACTGAGGATGATGATTGAGTTTGTGTGTGTGTGTGCACATGTGCACACAGTTTGTGTTTTGCATACTTCTGAGTGCCTTGGTTCATCTGGTTACAGCTTTCTGCGTTCACCTCATGTTCCTCGCAGACAAAACCATGCATAAGCAAATGCAAAATATGTGTTATGCTCAAATTGTTCCCTAATGTAACAGTCACATGGAAACAAATTCACATTTTCAAAACAAGTGTTATTGTAGAGCTGAGTGTGTCATGGGAGAGAGAGGCTGTCTGTAGGAGAATTTGGAAGGAGTGTTGGAAACAGAGATTATATGGGATAGGCTCTAGGGTAGGACTGAGCCTTACGATCATAAGAACACCGGGTTGTGGCACCTGTTCTTTGTCGTGCTGCTGTCAGTGAGCCAGGAGTCTGTGAGTCCCCATTTCCTCATCTGTCTTGCCGCATTGTTACATGGGATGGACAGCTCATTGTTTTAATGGGTGTCCTGAGTGGATCTGGGCTCTCATTACTGTTCTGTCAGCCCTACCTGCCACCAGAAAGGGTCATCGCTACCCAGGGGAAAGGGTAAGAAAGGGAGTTCACTGTTGAACTGAGAGAATTGTATAGAAACATGGTTCCCAGATGTTATTTCAGCCTTGTATCATGAAAAAATACTGAAGTCTGTCAACAAATATTTATTGACTTATTGAGCACCTAAGTGTGTACCAGTTCCCATTCTAGGCACTTCAGATATGTTAGCAAATAAAGCAGACAAAAATATCTGCTCCTGTGGAGTTGTATGCTGGTAGGAGAGTCAGACAAATGATGTTTTGTTCTTCCCAATAAGGACATAAAAACTTTTAAATTAGCAATAACAATAAAAACTCATTTTCAAAGGGTATTGTTATACCAAATGGATGGGGCTGGTATAATTTCAGAATGAAGGGCTGGTCTTTCCAGAAAGTGTTACAGCCACATGTAGATGCTTGGAAACCTGCAGAGCAAGGAAGGGGAGGTCAGGAGAAGGCCCCATGTGGGTGTCCTGTTTCTGGCCCTGCCTCTCAGAACTAAGCTGTGCCTCTGCCATGTTAAAAGCTCAGAGAGCTAATGGGGCCCATCATTTATGTCACTTCTGTGTTAAACTGTATTCTGAAAATACCCCCATGGTCCTTACTTGCTGGGTGTTTTCTCTTGCTATCCTTGCCTAGGTTCCTGTCTGACTTCTTAAAAGTCAAGGCTGTTCTTTTTCTTTGGTTTTGGTAAGTGGTTGTCTCTGGAGCTTTAACTCCCTCACAAAGGTGATGGTTTCTTCAGGCAAGCACTTTTCTTCCCTGTCCTCCCAGGCTGAAAATTCAACAGGGGCTATTTCCAGGGCATGGTACAGAGATGTGGTTCCCTGGGGCTTGAACAGTGTTAATCGTAAGAGCAAATGTTTATGGTCACAGACTGCTCAGCCTACTTGACAGCAGAATCCCAGAAGATAGGAATACTCACATTTTCTTCACTATACTTTTTAAAATTTTATTGTTGCTATTTTTGCTAGGAATACTTATTATCTTTAATATATTTTAAAAATCATTTTTTACTGTTGCCATTCTTGAGCTCGTTGTTTTACCAACACCCCCACCCCCCCAGCTTTGAGATGTCATTGACATATAATTTACTCTTCTGTGTATTTGTGACTGGGGAGTTCTCTGAATCTTGGGGCAAAGACTAGGAGCCCCTCTTGCTTGGGCCTAGGGGTGGTATTGGCCATCCCTCCACTCCCCATCCCATCTCCCCTACTGTGGGTGCAGGGGTTTCCATTCAAAAGGCGGAACAGAGTTAGTAGGAGGGCTCTTGGCAGTTGCTATAATTTTGGAGCTTGTTCCCTGTCTATGTGAGTCTCTCTGGAGCTGGGCTTGCCCTGGGACAGGCGGCCCATGAGGTGGGCTTCATCTGCAGGCCAGTAAATCCTCCTATTCTGTGAGTTCAGTGGCGTGTCTAATTTGTCATCTCAGAATCTCACGGAGAGGGGTATGGCTGTGGAAGTGGACGTCACATAGAATAGTATGTGGCACGATGCTATGAATATGGGCTCTCCGTGCTGGATGGGAGGATGGATGAATGAAGAAGAGCCGCAAACCTCCAGAATTACTTTGGACCTGGCGTTTTGTTGTTAGTTAACAAGAGAGAGTACACTCAGATCGCCAAACTTCCTAAATGTTGATATCACATAATATAAGTTGAAGGGGACAATGGTTTGTAGTCAGGAGAATGGCTGGCTTGGATGATGTGGGGATAAAAAAATAGAGTGTAGCTGAAGAGCCACCCCGAAGACAGAGGTACTACTTTTCAGTTATCTCTTGTTTTGTGGTGGGCACGTTGGTAATGAATGCATGCAGTGGGAAAACTAACATGAAATCAACACGAATCAGTAGACATATGGATGGGTTTGAGGAAAGTCCCCCCTGAATATACAGTGGGACTTCTGGGCAGATGGGATCTTAAGCTGAGTGGCCCACTTCATCCCCTTTTCTGTTATTGGGGGACTGGTTGAGGCCATGGCAAGCCGATCCCCATGGTTTGAGACTTGCATTGGAGGAAGAGGGCTATATATAACTGCTAAATTGAGGGGTCTTAATTCTTACGATAAAATTATTAAGACTTTGCACTTTTTTAGTGCTATGGAGGAAGGCTCCTAGTTGTAGCTCTTTGGAAGTGAGTGTCTGGAAGTTTTTGGCTGAGTATGGATGTACCCTTGGGCCCCCCTCCCTCTTTTCTCCTATTATGATTTATGCTTCAGTCCAAGTGTTAAAATTAATTTGGGAAATATAAACACATGTTAAAGAACACATTTCCCTCTTGTGGTTATGTACGTAGAGTGCACACAGAGTCCTAATTGTATTCATACAGGCTTTGCTTTGCCTAAAGAATAAATTCAAGCCTGCCATCTACAGAGAATGTTATCAAAGGGATCTCAGTGTAAACGGTGACATTCGTGACTGGCTGTGGTGGGGACTTGCCCACCCTCCCCAGTAGCTGCTGAAATTGAGCTGTCAGACGAAGAAGATGAAATGCTACTTTGTTCTATGGCTTGAGCTCCCAGAGGCAACGTTTCCAGGTCATTTGACATTAGTTCAGAGAATGGGAAAGTATTTATCTTTTTTTTTTTTTCATTTTTTCTAAAACTTAAAAAAAAAAATGTTTTCTGTTTGTTGGTAAGTAGGAAGTGACAGGCTCTTCAGGACAGCTGCCTGCATGTTTGAGGGAAGATGTTTACCAGGGTGGCAGGTGGTACTCAGAGGATGCCAGCTCTCTCCCTCCTGGGAGTATCAAGAACTAGGTTCTGAGCATCAGCCTTAAAGCACCTCTCATATTGATAATCTTTAAAGCAATGTTTCCTAAAGAGCGTGCCTTGGGACATTAGTTGCACAAGATGCTCTGAGGAAAGAAAGATGCTGTGGAAAAAAAAAAAAAAAAGGTTTTTGTGCCCAAATGAGTTTGAGAGACATACTGTATTTATTCACCTTCTTTTGACACACAAGTCATATTTGTATTTTAAGGCTCTGAGGATTCCTACAGGCAAGAAACTGGTTCATCTTTAGGCTAGAATTTTCCAGATTTATTTGAGTTTCTAAAATTTTGAAAAAGACAAATTTTGAGTTTCAATTGGTCAGACATTTTACAAGGCCCATATTTGAGAGAGAGAATGATGAGTAAGGAAAGCTGGACCTTTCGTGACCTCATTGAGCCTATAGATAGATAATAAACAGGTGAATAATTATACTTTGTGACATGTGATAAAAATAAATAAGCAGGGTGCTTTAGTGAGGTAAAGTGGGAGGGGTGGATCTGATGGAGGACAGGGAGGGCCATTCCAAGAAGGCAACCTGTGGTTGAGAACCAAAGCATGAGAAGGAGGCAGCTATGTAAATCATGGGAGAAAGAGATAGGGAAGCATGTGCAAAGTCCCAGGGGTATATCACACACTCTTGGTCTAAAGAACATCATTTGAAGATCTATAGCTTTTGTAAACTATCTTATGACCAGAGAAGCTCTTAAGATATTTACAAGGAACTGGTACAAAGTATACAGTGTAAGTAGAATTGGTCCCCTTTCATCTCTTGTGAAGGGGATTCTAAACATGACCATCAAGAAAGATCTTGGTCTTGGGTGAGCTCCATGATTCTGTTCCTGGATCATCTCAGACTTGCTCAGCAGGATGTGCGGTGTGACTCTGAGACTGTGGGCCCCGTAGAGTGGAAAGGGTCTGTCTTCATAGCTCTCTGGCTAAAGTCCCCTGTTCATATCAGGCTGTACAATTTGGACTCCACTGGAGGTGCAGTTACACAACTGCAAAGGTATTAGAGCTCTAGAGCAGGAGTTCTCAGGCTTTAGTGTGTGAAAAAGACACCTGTAGAATTGGTTAAAATGCACAGTCCATAGAAGGTCCTGAGTCAGTCTCATAAAATGCACAGTCCATGGGCCTACCCCTCTTATACCCAAGACTTACTTGGGCCCGAGACTTACTGACTCTATACACACTTGGGCCCAAGATTTACTGATGAGCCCCACAGCATACACCTTACTCTGGTCTGGGCTTGTTTAGGAACACGGTGTATATTTTTTGATTTATAAACTCTATTAGTTACATCTTAGGGGCCATAGTAAACTTTGATTTAGAAGCCATTTCTTTTGTAATCTAGTGTGGCTGTGATCCCCAAATCTGAAATATGGCAGCTGGTGGTATAATAAATCAGAAAGCTGACTTATTTATGTGTTCTTAACATAAGAAAAACAAGGCCACAGAGTTTCTGTGGGTAAATAAAACCTATACTACTGAGAAGCCCCATCAGGGCTGGGGCTTGGTCCTTTGAGCCCTGGTGCACACCTGGAACCTGGTTTGATTCAAGAGAACCCTTCACCTGTGATCTTGAGTCTTTCTCCTGGAGGTTGCTCTATCAGTTCTCTTTTTCTTTTTTTTCTTATGGAATATCAATATAAACTTATGTGCTTTTCATCCTAAGAAGGAATATTCCCCCTTGACCCCAAATCTCATTTTTGGCATTCATCCTGCTCTTCTGCATAACTGTAAAACTCTTCAATGATGACCTCTCTTCTCATATTGTTTGAGCATTGAGCCAGTTTTTTGATATGGCTTCTAGGGCTCCGGGGAGACTAGCCTTGCTCTTACCCTTAACTCTCTTGCTTGCTGTACTCCAGCCATCCTGAAATCCTTTCATTCTGCCATCTTCCCACCTATGACTTTCTTAACAGGATCCATTTGTGTCTGGATGATCATGTTTGTTTATTGTCTATCTCCTCTGACTGGAATGAAAGGCTAGTGAATTTAGGAATCTTGTCTGTCTTGTTCCCTGCTATATTCCAAGCATCTAAAGCAGTACTCATGTAAATGGCTAATAAATATTTATTATTTAAGTGAATAAATTCCTTCTCCTTCTTCTGGGCATATGCATACGCATATAGAGAAGAGATTGCCTGACAATCTCTTCTCTTATCCCTTCCATATGCTCCCTTTGCCTGCTAACTCCTATACATCCTTAAATTCTCAGCTCATATGCCACTTCCCTCAGGAAGTACCATGTCAATTCCTCTGGGAAGGATTACTTGACTTCCCAAGGATTACTTGACTTCCCAAGTACTATGTACTCCCAGAGTACATATCACACTATATTTACAGTTACTCATTTGTGTGTTCTTCTGTAGATTGTAAGCTCTAGGAGGGTGGGGGTCTGGATTCCCATATACCTTTGAATCTAAGGCTCCCTTTTATGAGGTCGGATATGGTGCTTGTACTCAGTAGGTGCAGTAGATATTGGTTGAATAAGCAATTTTTAATGCTTTGTCTCTCTTCTCTTTTTTATTAAACATCTCAAGAGTGGTCAATACTCATGGTCTTATTTTGTCACAACCTACCGCAAGTTGACTATTGGGCCTGCCATTGGACTTCTCTGGGCAGGGTACCAGTGAATTCCATGCTGCCATACCCAACAGATTCCCTCTAACCCTTGTTATTTTGTCCTTCCTATAGCATCCAATACTGCCAACCAGTCTTCCTTGACATTCTATCTATAATGGCAAGACCATGGTGCCCACATCCTGCTGCTAGACATGGTGCCATGTAGAGGTGTTGGATAACAGATAACAGATAACAGATAACAGATTTCATTGGCTATCTGGGAAACCCCTGTAGCATGAGGAATGGGTAATGCTGAGACTTAACTTCATGCAAAGAAAGGGGCTTTCCTAAAGTTTTTTAAAAAATAATTTTTGGGTTTATAAATTTCCTATCCCTTCTCTCAGTTCGAGTCCTCTTCCCAACAACTCTGTAGCCATCTACATCCTTAGGGCAGGAAGGGTGGGAGAGTGTTTAGAAGTGGCTTGATGCCTGATCCTTGGTCCTTGGAAGGGGGCTTACACATGAATATTTCCAAGAAATCATGAGCATTTTCCTCTATGGCCCAAGGTCAAAATTAAAAAATTCTTAACTCTGTATTTCGAATACCAGATAGTAGGAAACAGACATATTCTTCCTTAACTGCCTTATAGACCCTTCTGGAAGCAAGTCTGTTTAACAGAGGTATTCTAACTCAATTAGTTGGAAGAAAAAGTACAAAAGAAAGCCATTATGCAATTCAGGATTTTGTGAAACACCAGGGAAATGGTGACAATATAAGCTTTTGAATACATTTCCAATTCAATTTTAGTATTAGACCTTTGTATGATTATTACCAATAATGTGCCCTAATGCTCTTTGTCTTAGGGATGCTCTTGAATTTCTTACCTCTGAGAGGGTCCCCAGTCCTCTCTGTTGGACCATCTGCTCCCTTCTTTGGGGGAGGAGGAGTCACTTGTTTTACCCTCTTATGTATTTTATTTTATTTTATTTTATCTTTTTAAAAGATTTCATTTATTTATTTGACAGAGAGAAATCACAAGTAGGCAGAGAGGCAGGCAGAGAGAGAGGAGGAATCAGGCTCCCCGCTGAGCAGAAAGCCCGATGCGGGGCTCGAACCCAGGACCTGCGATCATGACCTGAGCCGAAGGCAGCGGCCCAACCCACTGAGCCACCCAGGCTCCCCCCCTCTTATGTATTTTAGTAGAGTTGACTTGAGGATCATGATCCTAGTTTCTTTTACAACTTAAGTTTAGGGTTATGACCCTAATGGATGAGGATTTTTTCCCAAATGTGTCACATCTGTTGAGAAAATTGAGTACACCTTGTGTTATTCTAAGACCTCATTCCACCTGTCGTTTGTTCATTCACTACTTAATTCATTCACTCATCCACTATGGTGCTATAGACATAAGGATTGGGAAAATGGTCTTTTATTGACTGTCTTTTATTTTCAGGGTGAGAAGCTTTGAAATGCCTGGCCCTGATTTTGTCTCTAGCTCAAAAGCAGAGTTCTTCTTGAGCTCATGGCAAGGTTAGAATGACCTCTCATCATTCAGGGAAAAGAAAGATTTGATTGAACAGATTTATTTCTGTTCAATCCAAGTTTATTTCCGAGGACACCATCCGTGGCAAAGAGTGGTAATTGGGGATCTACAGTGATATGTCAAGTAGGACGGGAGGCTCCAGCAGTTCTACTTTGAGTCTGTGAAGGCTGCCTTTTTCCTAGATATTGGAACTGCCAGGGTCAGGACTCCATGAAGGAACCTCTTGGTCTTGTCACCTTTGGTTATGCATTAGGTCCAGGTTCTAATGGTAGATGCTGGTGCCAGGAGCCACTGTGTGATAACAGGACTGTATCGAGCAATTTCTCTGGGTCAGGGGAAGAGGAAATGGAGAGAATTGGGTGGGGGTGGTGGGAGAGAAAACCTCGACACTCTGGCACCACTGACCTCATTTTACCAGGGTAAATAATAACCGGTTCCTCAAACTTACAAGTGTTGGGGAGTCCTCCCTAATGTACTAAAGAGCTGGTTTAGTGGACAGCTCACTACAGTCCCTTGCTCCTCCTGTGGCTGCCTGTCCATGCTATAGCTTTTTGCCTTTCTTTAAAAAGATTTTATTTATTTATTTATTTGTCAGAGAGAGAGAGAGAGAGAGAGAACACAAGCAGGCAGAGAGGCAGGCAGAGGCAGAGAGAGAAGCAGGCTCCCCGCTGAGCAAGGAGCCCAATACGGGACTCGATCCCAGGACCCTGGGATCATGACCTGAGCCAAAGGCAGTGGCTTAACCTACTGAGCCATCCAGATGTCCCTAGCTTTTTGCTTTTTAAGTCACATTTTTATTGAGATACAATTCACATGCCGTATAATTCATCCATGTAAAGAGTACAACTCAGTGATTTCTAGTATACGAACTGAGTTGTACAAGCACGACCACAATAGTTCCAGAATATTTCCATCAACCCCAAGAGAAGCCCGTACATTCAGCAGTCACCTTCCATTTCCCATCCCCTCCCCAGCCCCCTGCAACCGTGAATGTGCTGTCTCCTACCACAGTCTGTGATTGTGCATTCACTTGTTTTTACTGTCTGTTAACTGACACTAGACTGTGAGCTTGATGTGGGTGGGGATGCATCTGTCTTATCTACCACTCTGAGGATACAGTACACATTTGTCAAAAAATAATAGTTTCTCCTCCAACTTTGCCCCATACCATATCACCTTCTGTCACTTGATTATGTTCCCTTTCTGAATTAAATTTTTCCCCCCACAGAATTTGTCCTCCTACCTCTCTTCTTGGATTATTTCTTCAGTCTAATAAGAAATGATAATATCTTTTATGTGTGTAACAGATCTGTGTTTCCCCTATCTTATTGAAATGTGACATAAAACATTATGTAAGTTTAAGGCATACAGTATAATGATTTTACATATATTTGTATATTTATATAATATACATGCAAACGTATTTATATATATGTATCTGAATGATTATATATGTTATATATTATATATAATATGTACAATAACAAGTGATTATATATAATATATAATAATATATATTACATATATTATATATATTTAATGAAACTACCATAAGATTGGTTAGCACATCCATCACCTCAAATACATAATTTCTTTGTGTCTTGTGAGAATTTTTAAAAATTCTTAGAAACTTTCAAATACACAATACAGTACTTGTTTTAAAAGATTTTATTTATTCATTTGAGAGAGAGAGAGATACAGAGAGAGTGTAAGCAGGGGGAGAGGCAAAGTGAGAGGGAAAAGCAGACTCCTCACTGAGCTGGGAACCTGACCTGGGGCTCGATCCCAGGACCTAGAGATCACTACCTGAGCCAAAGGCACATGCTGAACCATCTGAACCACCCAGGTACCCCCACAAGTCAGGATTGTTAACTATAGCTACCAAGCTGTACATTACATCCCCAGAGCTTACTCATCTCATAACTGGAAGTTTGTACCCTTTGACCACCTTCACCCATTTCTCCCATCCTCTGTGTATTCTTGGATGCATAGAAATATTTCTATCCAATAGTACAAGTTTTCTCTTCTGATTTCTTCCTCTTTGCTAAGGAAATGAGCCCTTGCTCTCAATGTTGGGTTTATTCTCTCCTTTCTGTGTCATATAAAGTGATCTGTGGGTTTTCCAGAACTAGAAGGTGCAATCCAAGCTACTTACCACTTAAAGAACAGATTTATTATTTATCACCCCAAGAAAATTTGTTATAAGGTGCAAACTATACATTTTAAACAAAGGGCATGGCCAAGTGTCCTAGTAAATGTTGGGACTCTTCTCCAGGGTTCTTGCTTCTCTAGCTGATGTACATCATCCTGGTGATCTCACCTCTTAAACAAGGAGACAGGTGTCCTGCTGGTGAGATGCGGTTAGGCGAGACCATGGTGTCGGCAGCCACAACCAGTTTCCTAGATGGATTGGTTACCTAACTTCCGCAGGTTGAAGGATGACACTTGAAAGGGTCTCATTCACCCACATATTGTTCTGTTAGGACATGGCCGGTAGGTACTCTGCCCATCAGCTGTAAGCAGAAGGCGGTAGTGATGTCAGGAATGGGAACACCTGTTCCTGTGACAGCAGTCTTAGGGAGATAGCAAGTGGGGAAGATGATAGGGGTCCCCCTCATAAACAGGGCTCAGAACAAACACGAACTGCCTCTCCCTTATTTTCTGCTGAGCTGCCTCCATAATATTCTGGGATTCAGAATGAAAAATGGTGTGTGTATACAAACCACTCTGCATTAGATTTTTGAAGTCCCTTTTCCTCCTTGTTTTCTTCGCGACAGCCTACGAAGATGGTAGAGTAAATTGCCTGCAATCTCTTCTGTAAACTGTCCTGAGATGCTTTCCAACAGCCAGTCAGTTTGGGCTGGTGTGGAAATGAGAAATAGGAGAAGCTCCTGGGGTGGGGGCCCTAATCCAGCCAAACCCGATCTTGCTCCTTCCCAGTTATTTCCAGTTTTTGTACTGAGGTTATTAATATGTGAGCCTAGTTAGACTATCTTTGTCAGCTCTCCAGCTGCCTTTCACACATAGGAAGATAGACTATAGACACATATTCAAACACATAAACATCCATTTGCAAATGGTGGCGCCACATGCAAAGACTGTTACGTGTGAGGGGTGTGATGGCATTGACCAGACGAAGTGGTTAAAAATGAAGATTTTGGAGATGGAGCTTAATATGTGCTGATCCATGCCTTCTGGTTATGTTAGTTCCTGGCTGATCTCCTTAAATTGGCTGATTTTTTGTTGTTGTCTTTTGGGTAACTTGCCTTACTTCTGAGAGGTTGCAGAAAAGCAAGAATAAAACAAAGATCAAGCACAATTTGGATAAACCACTTTGATAGCGTTAGAGTGCTTTGAAACTATTTATTTTTTTTGTTGAGTATTAGATAGGGAGATGCTCTCAAATGAGCCACAAGAGAATTCACCTGCAGACACTCCACATCGACTCACTCCCTTCTTGTGTATTTAATCAAATAGCAGTGTAATAAATTAGCAGCGATTCGTTTGGACACCAAATACCAAGTTGTTCTCCTAAGTGACCTGGATTGATTTCCACATGTCGCAATTCATCAGAAGGAAGTGGCTTCACCCCTGGGAGTCCAAACGCTCTAACAATGTTTCTAGTCTCGCTTTTGCTTTAACCAGCTATGGACATTTGGTTTTCTGCCTGAGATGGTGAGCCACACAATTAGTGGGACTGGAAATGCCAAACAGAGGCCCTCAGATGGATTGGTTTTCCCAGAACAGAAAAGGCCTGTGAGCAGCTGTGGGGAGCCAGATGGAGCCCGTATCCAGGAGAGGAAGGATGGGACATTTAACTACATCCCACACCCTATGGCCTTGCAGATATATGGGCACACATGGCCCCGGGGCTGCATCACTTTGGAGTAGTTGTGAGTTATGGCACACTTGTCAGATTAAATTGTGATGTTAATAGCTAACATATATCGAGTCTTTACGATGTGCCAAGCATTCCTCTAAGTGCATTACAAGTACTAACTCATTTAATCTTTACAGCCACCCCATGGAGGTAGGTAGCACTATAGTCTCCACTTTATAGACAGGGAAAATGAGGTACCCAAAGGGCAATGTAGGCTTCCCAAGGCTCCATAGTGAGGTGGTGGTAGATAAGTCTTCAAAACTAAGCTTTATAGAAAGAATGGTGTCAGTTTCTAAGACTTTTAAATAGTGAGGAAACCCCTCAAGCCATAGCAGTGAAACACTGAGATTAATAGCAGAATAGCCTGTTGGAAGGAGAGGCTCTGCCTACGTTACATACGATCACCATCGAAACCACCATTATCACAACACTGTTAATACTTTGTTTTGTGGTTAAATTTGTTGTCAGTGTTGAGATGGGGCAGGTAGCAGCTCCAAGGTCATGGGGATAAATACGTAGTACTTTGGAATTTGAGAGTTGGGCACACAGTCTCATAGGGTTGGGTTAGGGTCAGTTTTGCCATCAGTAGTGGCTGGCATGTTTTGGACAAATTCCACATTCTGCAGTTCCTTCTCTGCCCATTAATGTGCGTGTCCCCTCTCCTGTGCTTCCTCTCTCATCCAAACTCTTCTTGTGTTCTTCTCTCTGCTCAGTAATGGTCTTAGAACTCATGTTTTGAAGTTGTTAGTTAAGATGTGTGTTTTCTCACTCATTGTGCTGAAGAACTAGGTTTGAAAACTCATGGTACCTCTTCTTACAAGGGGTGTCCTTACAAGGGGTTGAAACCTCTCTCCGGATGCAAAACGTTGGTCAGGAAGGGTAGAATATCTTTTAAGGTTGACTGCCC
This sequence comes from Enhydra lutris kenyoni, assembly GCF_002288905.1. NCBI lineage: Eukaryota > Metazoa > Chordata > Mammalia > Carnivora > Mustelidae > Enhydra > Enhydra lutris. Next base: position 11,382,950 of record NW_019154129.1, on the reverse strand, counting down.
CCAGTGTGGGTGTCCTTGGAGGTAGGTGAATGGGCCTTGAAAACAGACAAATTTAGACAAAATTAAGACAAATTTAAAACCTGGTTCTGATTTTTGTCTCAGGTGGGGTGAGTCACCTGCATTAATAAATTTCTCTGATTATTTCTCTGTAAACTAGAAGCTTTTGGTAAGGATTGATAAGAGTTGATCCTTTTGGTAAGGATTTCTTTTGAGTACAATGTACATTCTGGCTATTGTATAAGCTGTTTAAATTTACCATCTCATTGGATTCTTAGAACAACTCCATGAAGCAGGTCCTTTACCAATCCTACTTCACAGATGAGGAGACTGAGGTATAGAGAAGATTAAATAAACTGTTCATGGTCAGTTACATGGTGGAACTTGGAGTCTCATTGACTCCAAAGCCATTTCTCTTAACCACTGAGCATGACCATGTGGGTCCAGTATTCAGTGAATGAGTTTCCTTTTTCCATTCCTTATGTCCCCTATGTATGATCTTTCTTATTGGAATCCTGCTGTGGGAATGACAAATACGGATTAATTTCCTCCTTTTCCATCCTGACCTGATTCTTTCTGTTTGAATAGTTTGGGGTTCATCGTGTGCTGTCCCTAGCAAAAGAACAAGATGTAATGTCAGTTGTGTTGCAGATCTCATAAAGATTAAACACCCAGAGTAGTGGGAACTTGGTAGTTAAGGGAACATTTCCACATGAAGAATGGGGTTTAAACTTTATTAGCCTTTTGGTAGTACCAACATGCAGTGACATTCACAGAGGAGCATTTTGCATGGCATGGGAGTACAACACATGGTCAGGCACCTCCTCACCTGCCAAATAGCATGAACAGCCATCAGAGGACTTTTATTGTCTCTGTTGGCTTTTCCTCCATCTGTTCTCTTTTTATTTTCTTCTAACCTGAAGTCTCCTATACAGCTGGGTTTGTATATGGCATACCCACTAAGTTTGAACCAGAAGGTCTAGGATAGAATTCTGTCTTTGTTCATTAGCTGTGTGCCTTATCCCTCCATTTCCTCATCTGTAAAGTGGGAATAATAATCATGGTTGTAAGGTTGAAGCAGGAGCCAGTACATGTCAGGTCCTTAGAACAGTTCCCAGTCCCTAGCAAGCATTCAATAAATGTTAGCCATTTGACCACCCTGAATGCTTTATCACTGGTCAGGGCAGCCTAGTCCCCAAAAGGCAAACTAATGTTGGAAATTAAAAGCATTTCATATATTATGCTTATTAAATATCTTGGAGACCTTTTTTTAAAAAAAATAGGTCAGTGAGTCTAGAACTCTAAGCGTTAGATATTAACCAGCAGAGAGTTTATTCCTTGTGACCCAGGGGTGAGTGGCTCATCTTTAACTTTGATAACTAAGGTAATGGACTCTTTCTTATTTCTAATATAAATATTACAAAGCAAAACATGTGACACTGTCATGGTGCAGGAGCAGGGCTTTGTGCTCCCAAAGCAGTTGGGAATGGCATGGCTTAATCCAGAGTGTTCCATGGAGCCCCAGAGATCTTGTAACAAGTCCATATTGTTTCAGACAAGGGAGACATGAACAGAAAATCTGAGAACCTCATTTATTCATATCTTTGTACAATATTTATTGAGTAGATACTGTGTTTACAGTGCTCTTTGGGGCAGTGGAGACATAGCAATGTGACACACGTTATAGTCTATGACAGGATCTGTCACTCTTGGCACTGTTAACATTTTGTGCCATGATTTTGTGTTATAGGCAGTCCTATACCTTGTAAGGTGTTTGCAGCATTCTTGGTCTCTACCCACTATATGCCAGTAGCAGCCCCTGCCTCAGTTGTGACAAGCAGAATCTCCCCAGGCATTGCCAAAGGGCCCTGGGGTTAAGCAAACCACCCACAGTTGCTTGATTGAGATTGATTCTTCTGTTGGAGGGGGAGATGAAACCCTATAAAGCAGATGATGATCTGTAAAACAACTACCCAGGGGAAATGGGGTGCCTGGGGCTGGGGTTAGCTGTTTTATAAGAGGTCATCAAGCAAAGCCTCCCTGGGGTGATACCTGAGCCAAAACAAAAAGAGGTGAGGACGAGAGCCCTGTGGACCTCTGGGGCCCGAGAAATTGGGCAGCAACAGCAGCAAGGGCAGGAGAATGTGTTTGAACTGGAATAAGGAAGAGGAAAATGGTGCTTGAGGAATGAGGCCAGATAGGTAATGGTTGTGGCGGCTGACGGAGATGGCCCATAAGTCTCTTCCTCTGAGGGAGCAGGGAAGGGTTGAAGGCTTTAAGCAGAAGAGTAGCATGACCTGATTTCTTTTCATGAAGGAGACCTGAACCGTGTGGACAAGGGTAAGTGCAGGGAGAATATTGAGGAGGCCATTGTAGTGACAGTGGTCTGGACCACGGTGGTAGAGCTGGAGATGGTGAGAAGTGGGGGGCTCTGGTTATGTTCAAATGGTCAAGCTGGACCTTTAGGATTTGTTGATGGATTAGCGGTGTGGCAAGAAAATTTGGAGTGAGCAGTGGAAGAAAGGAGCATCAGAGTTTCCTCAGGGCAGATGGTGGAAATAGCCTGTCCCCAGCCTTGGGTGGGGCGGCAAAGGCCATAAAAGTGTTTCCTTGCTGGCTTTTTCATCGGTGCACTGAACTGAGCTACCTCCTCCCCTATTTGTATCATAACCCCTTTTGGGTGCTCATTAAAATGGAAATACCTGGGTCCCACCCAAATACGTTGAATCAGAATTACTAGAGGTAGAGCCCCGAAAACTGCATTTGAGTACAAGTTCCAGGGCATGCCCCAAGAATAGATCTCCTCTTTCTCTGGCTGTTTTCCTGGGCCCAGATCTTGACCTCTGTGTTTATCTTCCCGTTCCCTGCCAGGGGCTTGCCAAGCCTCCTCTCTGTGAAACAGGCCTGCCCTTTACACACTGGATTTATCTTTCAGTTCCTTCATTTGACCCTGAGGAGATCTTCAGGCTTTAGTCTGTTGTTTAGGGTGGAAGTTTGAGTAACTTGAACAGCGTATCTTCGTAATCTTAGAATCCTAGAATTTTGCACCTGCAAGGGACCCCTGAAGGCATTGAGATCCTGTATTTCATTTTTTTCCAGGTGGGGAAACTACACCTCGGAAAGTGAAATCATATTGTACAATTCGACCCAACAGTAACACTGCTCGTTGCCCTTGTCTGAGGAACATAAGATCTGTTCCTGTTGCATCAGAGTTTTTAGCCTTCCAGTGCTGTGTGAAGGATTTTCATGCCCCCATGAGCCTGTCTTGCCACATCTCCATGGCTGCTTTTGTCTTTTAACATAAGAAAATTGGTACGTGCTTTACATTGAGTGTCAACATGTCTCTAACTGCTCGCTGTTTCAGTCCTTGCACCCCTACGCTCTGTTTTAGGGAAGTCGGGGGTTTTCACCAAACTCTTGAAAGTCGTTATTTTGTTTTCTCATTTTGCAAGAAAGTGTTGGCTCCAAAAGGGGAAGCTTGACAAAGCCAGAAGTGAGCTGTGGAGATGGTGGCAGCCCAACAACGGTGCCGGAAGCCTGGCTCTTCAAATCCTGCTGCTTGATAAATACTGTGCTAAATGGATTTTGGCCCTGTCCCCTAACTAACCAGATAACAAATGGATACTTTAACAACTTCGTGATAATCAGGGTCATTCACCTTGTGGTACAACAGCCTCTGCGGAGGGGTTTCACATTGGGATTGTTTTATTACCATGGAAGCATATTTGCTTCCCAAAGGGGACATATTTTATCACAATTGTGAAGCTTTCTTTACCCTAAAAACATTCTGAGAAATTGCATATTGAGGAATGGGTGAAATGAAGGAAAAATAACGCATCCTCACCATCACCATAGTCACTAGCAGCATCAGCATGACCTCATTAGTATCATGACCAACAGCACAGCTACCATTTGTTGAGTTAACTTGCCCCTTTCATGTGCTCTGTGTCAGGTAGATACAACTTTTCTCATTTTATGGATGATACACCTGGAGTGCAATCAAGGGAACTTCCTTGTCCAAAGCCATCATTTCCCCAAAGCCTTGGGGAAATGGCAATTTTGGTACCACATTTCCTGGCAGCTCCTCCTACCTGATGGGAGGGAAACACAGGTCCCACTAGGTCAACTAGGTCTGGAGCTACATAACTCAGAGATAAAGCTTCCACAGGCACGTGCAGCAGTCAGAAGTGCTACATTGTGTAGACCTAGCCAATAAATAATCAGTTCACCTTGATTGATCTAATTGGGCTGGCCACCTCCCTGTCAAAGTAGGAGGAAAAGATAACTTTATCTCTGTTTGGCATGGGATATAATCTCTTCTTGAGCTGGAATTACAGCCCAGAGAATCTGGTGCCAGGATGCCCGATCTTCCCTCACTTTTCATAATAGCATCAGAACCTGCCATTATATGAAGCTTGCAGCAAATGCATCACCCGTATTTGCACTTTGAAGCGAGGCCATCTGCTCTTTGGGCTGGGACCACTTGGGCGTAGGGGCTTTGCAGCAATCTCTTCTTTTAACAGATTTCACCTTTTTCCTTTTCTCTCCTGCCGCTTGTCTTTCTGGTTGATTCCAAAGTCCACATCCACCAAGAAAAGTAGTTTAAAAAGTCAAAGCAAATATCCTCCCCCCCACCTACTCAAGGGAAGAACTAAAAGAAAATTTGTCCATTCGTCAGTACTGCAAGCTGCTTAAGTGGATAGTGATAATTTCCCAGATGAGTCTTATAAAGACGTGCGTCCTGGCCTCTTTCTCCCAAAGATCCAGATGATATTTTGCATTACCAGGAGGTAGGAGAAGTGCCAAAGTCAATTTTAGGTTGGTTTTGGAGATATTGCACACATGTTGACTCATTTATCTCTTTGGTACTTCTTGCTTTTCCATTATGGAGAGTTCCCATCAGAGCCCATTTCTTAAAGGCACACCTTCTGGTTTGGATCGGTCAGCAAGCTGCCTTGTGCACAACGGAGATGAGGTGCAGCTGGGAGTTCACAGGGAATAAGAAGCTCAAGTGTCTGAGTGCTGTAGAATAAATAAATACAGGGAAGAGATTTTTCAGAGCCATTATTGATTGGATGCTGAGGAGTTATTAAGTTCTAAGAATGGCTTATTACACCACTTGGGCCAAGATTAAAGAGGAGTTAAGCCACGGATATCCACTGGGAGACGTTTCTGTGGTTTAGAGCCCTCTGCGGAGGCTCTTGCCCTCCCAGCGATGCTCTCCTTTCTCCCCACTTCCCCTGCCCCCCACCTCCAGCTTGTCTGACAGAAGACACTGTCAGGACACTTTCCAAGTTGGTTTATCTCTCTTAATTGAACACCCCTAGGAGCCCCGTATGGGATGTCTTTATCAAATCACACATTTCCCCCAGTTAACACAAACTGTTTTCCAAGAGAAAAGAGCAGTGTAATTATTTCGTGAGGATCTGAGAACAAGCAGACTTGGGATGTAATGAGCATCCTGTCAGGCTGATTGGCTCTGTAACTAACAGCTTCCACCCTTTGCAGCTAAATCAGGGTTTTCCTTCAGATTGGGGGTGTTAGGGAGGCATGAACCTGTTTTGGGGGATAGCTCAACCCAACATTATTATGTTAAAACAGTGATGGATTTCATCCTCTAGAATTTTAAGGTTTTTTTCCTTAAGTAGATGCCATGCTTACGGTGGAGCCCAACACAGGGCTTGAACTCAGGACCCTGAGATCAAGACCTGAGCTGAGATCAAGAGCTGGACGCTTAACCAACTGAGCCACCCAGGTGCCCTTCATCTGGAATTTTAATGAGAGAAAGTGTGCCTTATGTGTATCCATATAATTAACACTCATGTGCCCTTTGTGCATCCTCACTTCCAAATGGATCTCCTGATGTATACCATGCCTTAAACACAGAAAGTGCCCTATAAGTGGTTTTAATGACTGTTCTGTTACTATAGGTTTGCAGTCCCCTGAGGCCAGGTATGGTTTGGAACTCATCGTTTTTCAGTCTTTATGAAGGCTGTCCATTGTCCATGCGATCCATTACATCATGCCTCCAGTGAGACCTGGGGAAGCACTCCATAATCAAACACATTAATATTTCTGCAAAAAAGTCAATATCCATACTAAGCAGGATAAATAAATATCATTAGACTGATGAATGGCTTTTCTTTAGGTCAAAAACAGTCCTGTCAAATATTGGAGGTTTCTTTTCATTCAGCCTAATATAGAGAGTCTCCTATTAGGTCAGGGGAATTCTTTTCTTTTCTTTTTTTCTTTCTTTTTTTTTTTTTTTGCCACCAAATGAGTATAAGTTAGATGTAAGTAAGAGGCTTTGGGTTTTGAAATTTGATTGATGACTTGGGCTGCTACTTTTGTCCTCATTTTGTCAGAAGTCATGTTGGCCTCTGTTCTTATAGCCAGATTTTACTTGTTGGACTGTGTGTGTGTGTGTGTGTGTGTGTGTGTGTGTGTAAAAGAGGGGGTGGAAGAAAGACCTGTTTCAGCTCCCTTATCCCTCCTGCATCTCATAAAAGACCTTGGACCCCAAACCCCGCCAGGAAAACCCCATCCATGGTCTGACATTTAAAAGTTTATTGACTGGAATGAAAGAATTGTCAATTTTAAAACGTGAAAAGCCACTGGGAGATCAGGTGCTCTCTGCAAACATTCCCGCACAGTGATTCCTGGCATAGGAGGGGGGAAAAAAAAAAGGAAAGAAAAGGCTGCCTTGTTGTTTTATTAATTTAGTTCTGACAGCTGTTAGTTCTGAGGCCTTCAAGGTTCTCAGCAGATATTAAACGAATCCTCAGGAACCCCTCTGTGAAGCACCAATAATGAGCCATGTAGGAAATGAAGGTTAAATGGAAAAGAAACTCCACAGGGCCAGGTTGTTCCCACCCCCTGAGCTCCAGAGGTTCAAGTGCGTGAAGCACACACAGCTCTAATTCTCCATCGAGGTCAAAAGGTAACCCACCATCTTCTCCCCAACTGGCACTTTCATGGAGGTCCCCCAGCTCAGGGAACTGTATAACTGGCTACCCAGGTGCTCCTATAGAAGCCAGGGAGAGTCATCCTTTGCCCCCCTCCCTCACTCCCCATACCCTTGAACTCTTCTGTCCTAGGAAATGACTCCCTCAATACCTTTCTCTCCATGTCTCTCCTTTCATCCACATCCCAAGCATCTGGGTTCTTGGATCCCTCTTGCAGCCTTCTACTGTGTTCATCCATCCACTCCTGCACCCCTAAAATCCAGAGCAGTTTTTCCAAACAGACATCTGACCTTGCTCCAACAGCCCCCTGTTCTCCAAGAAAGGTCAAAATTCTTAGCATTGCCTTGAAAACCCTGAATCCTGTGCCCTGCCTATTTCTCCTACTCTCCCTCTTGCCATACACCAGTGACACTGGTTTGATCTCTAAAGTGCCAGCTCAGGACCTTTGCCTGAGCTGCCTCCCTCTTCCAGGATTGCTTCTAACCCCACTTCTTCTGCCACTTCTGATCATTCTTTGGATCTTGATACACCACAGGAGATCTAAAAGCACCCTGGACTTCTCCTTTCATAGCACTTACCACCCTTGTAACTACCCAATTAATTCTGTAATTATCTCCTTAACATCTGCCACAACAGACTCTAAGCCCTGAGAGGGCAGGGACTGTGGTTCTTTGCTTCACAGTAGTCTTTCTGGGTCTAGCCCAGTGATGGTGCATGAGGGAACCCAACAACATTCAGGTAAGTGAAGGCTGAGCCTGGAGAGGTGGGGAGTGAAGACTTGCTTTTCTGGATTCCTGTGAGCCGTGGCTGATGGGATTCCACTCTGATCCGGGAGCAGCTGTAGGGACTGATTGGTAATGGAGCTTGTGGGAAAACATCCCCAGCTGCATGGGTCTCAGCTTTGCCTGGCACCATTTCCTTGGGATAAGTGCCCACTGAGCTTGCAGATCTTCTCAAGGACTGAGAGAAGTGGCTCCTTCTCCCTGTGGTGGCTCAGACTTCCCCACTTAATCACCCGGGTGACTTGGAGGCTGCCCAATGCCAGGCCGCCAGCATGGCGGGCATTAGACCAAGGCCAGGGCTGCTCGGCTGGGTTGTCTCCTCCAGCTGGTCTTGCTTCAATACTCGTTATTCTCTTTGGGAGGCTCTTAGCTTCCAAACATCTGCTTTATGTGGGTCTTGAGCTCCTCGTGTGTGGCATCTTTGGGGAGCAGGTGGAAATGTTACCTTCCATGGTGTCTGATGTTGCCCTGGCTTTGCTCTTGGGGCAGTGTCTCCTGATCCTACTCCTGGCCAATGGGTTCGGGGACAACCACACTTGGGTTTAATTAAAGGTAAATTGGTGGCATTCCAGCCAAGGGCAGCCCAGAGGCAGGAAGCTGTTGAGCAGATGGCATTCCATTTATGTCATAACCCATCTTAATGATCTCATTCCTCAAAAGGCAGAGCCTGGAACAGTATACATGGAGGCAGGTCCTTCCTTGTAACTTCCCAGTCTTGGAGTGGTGAGAACAGAGCTTGCCTGGGACCAGCCAAGTGAGGGGCATTTCTCTTTATCTCAACTCCTCCTCTGAGGAGGTCTGTAGGCTGTGATGATTCAGGGAATATCACAGTGGACAGAGCTAGGATTTTTTTTTTCTTTTTGATGAGATAGAAAGGGTCATTTTGCCTTCCTAGGCAAGGTCAAATTCCCATGCTAGCAATCCTCAGAGATTTCATTTGATTGAATCCTTGGGTTGCCGTTGGACTTGAGTTTGTATTTTCCTGATAAAAATGAAAATAGGGACTAAAGTATGAGCCTGATTAAAAATGCTGATTCAGATTGAGTACCTCTTATATGCCAGGGATTGTGCTATGTTCTGTGAGGAATAGAAATACGGCTAAGACACAGCCTCTACCTCTAGCAGATTGTACTTGTTAGATAGAATAAGCCATTTGCATGATTAAACACTTGTTCAATCAACACATGTGTATTAAGTACCTGCTGTGTGTCAGTGGGGGCTGTGCTGGGGGTAGAACAAAGCAGCATCCATGAGACATGGTTGGGACACAGTTCTATGGGGGAGGTCATCATCCTATTAATGGTGCAAATAGTGCCAGTAACTAATGCAACGGAATAATCATAAGCTTTCGGAAGTGCCACGATGTACACTATACTATAAGAATACATCACAGGGGTCTTTACCTAGTGTGGTGCATCACAGAAGGCTTCCTGGAGGAGGTGTTTGGATTGCAAATGGAAAGCATGTATAGGAGTTCAATAGCAGACAGGAACTAAAAAGCTTCCCAGGTCGGGGTGAGAGTAGGTCCAGCTGGAGCTCAAAGTGTGCAAGGGTAAGGTGTGGAGGAAGAGGATGAGGGTGAGTAGGGGGCAGACCATACGCACAGACTTTATGGCTCAAGGAAGGCATCTGGCTTGCCTGCAAGCAGTAGGAAGCAATGTGAGCTTCGGGAAAGGAACTGAGAGTATTCTAATGTAGTCAGTGTAGTTGAAAGCAAAACTGAGAAACTCATTTGGGGTTTATGCACGACGCGGGGATTACATCTTAGCAGCAGTTGTTCCGAACAGAAGGCGGCTTCTAATGGCAGTTGTTCAGCGTCGAACCCACATTCAAACTTGCAATTATTTCCCTGTTAAAAGAGCTGACGGTTCCCTCTTCTGCAGGGAGGCAGTCTCAAGGGAGCCCTAATCCTGGGCACTTGGCTTACACCCGGGTCCCCTGAGTATCAGACCACATTCTCACGAAGCTGTTCCTGTCGGAGGGCCACGGAGACAGGACGTGGGGCACAGGATAGAGATGGGCTGATGAAGAGGACGGGCATCTCAGCAAGGACTCTGGATGTTTCCAGAGCACCTGAGTGAAAGGACCCCTAACACAGCTTAGCAAAATCGGTGTTTCACCTTCCACACAGGGCCAGCACACGGCATTGATGGTTGCCATGAATTGAGTAATTCATGTGCTATTATGATCTCTGTTCCCCTACTCCCTTAGAGATGAGGAGACCAAAAGAGAGAGGTAAAAGGACCTTCAAAAAAAATCAAGAACAGTGCTTGCATTTGAAGCCAGGCTTGTCTGAGTCCAAAGCACATTGTCTTAATCTCTACACCATGTTTTGTCTCAGGTGGGCCTGGAAATTTCCTGGGAGAGACAGTGGCCATTTAATCCCCAAGTACCTGTTGAGTGACTTGGAAAGAGGAATAGGAACTATAGTCACACAGTTGCTTCCCTTATCAGCTATGTGTCTGGACAATTTGTTACCCTCTCTGGGCCTCATTTGTAAGATGAGCTCTTATCGCTGATGGTAGGATTGTCACATTTATTGGAATGTACCAGGTTCTGTTCTCAGACGTTACACACACTAACTCATTTGGTCTCACAGCAGTCCTCTGGGAAATGGCTGTTATTAACTCCATTTTATCAGAGGAGGAAACTGAGGCACAGAGAGGTTATAGGATATACACAGTGTCACACAGCTAGGGAGAGGTCCAGCCTGGTTTCTGAGCCTCTTAGGCTGTTAAGAGAGATCAAATGACATGTTTCACACACAGTTCTTGCCACAGAATGCCACACACACACACACACACACACACACACACACACACATACACACACACACACACACACACACAACGAAAGCCAATACATAGGTTAAGGACATCCATGAATGCTGTTTAACCTCTCTGGGCCTCAGTTTCCTTTCTGCAAGTTGGGATGATAACAGTTAACAATTTAATGGGATTTTATGATTGTCTCCTTTAACATCGTCCTTTGATGAAGCTGTTACCCCATTCTATAGATGGGAAAGTCAAGGCACAGGGAGGTAGAGTGAATCATTTAAGGTTGTGCATTTACTAAAAGATAGAGTAAGATCTCCAGTGCCGGGCTGCCCGAATCTAGAACCCGTGCTCTTAGCCTCTGCAGCACAGTGAGCCTCTGGCCGGTGACCTCTTTCTTTGTGGGTACTTGACTCCAGGACTGTCTCAGGGCTGCCGTAGGCATTCCTAGTCACACTGAGTTCGGTCCACATCCCTGTAATCAGCCTGGCCCATGCTCCATGCTCCAGCTATCCTATTTCTGCATAAATGGCCCGTGATGTCAAGCGGGTCACTGACAACTTCTCTCTCAGGAACCCTGAAGAAATCCTGAGCAGATTGGATAAAAAGCCCTTGTCAGACATCCTAATTTTAGTGTTCTCCCTTGTGATTCCATTCAGGAAGTATTTATTTAACACTTCACTTGTTTTGCCATTCTCCCCGACTTCATCTTGCAAAAGCTCCTATAATAACCCATGTCTCCTTCACCAGCCTCATGCTGTTCTCGTCCTTGGAAAAACTTGAGTGCTGTGTTCAGCATCTGAGCCAGAAAAATGTCCGAGTTTCATCGTGCATCACTAATGCCCTCCTTTATCTCCATGCCGCGTCTCCTAGAATTTTTGCAGAGATTTCTGTATGTGCTGCCTTCCCTTGTCTCATTAGGTCTCTTTCAGACATTGTTGCCTCCGTGCAAATGGACATTTTTCATACTGTAAGTTTCCTCACAAGGGCACCGCAATGATGTGCTATTTCTCTCCCAGACTGGTTTTTACCATTCCTCTCCAGCTTCTATTTTCAAAATCTCCCCTCGCATGGAAGCACGGGCACGTGGGCTGTTCTCTCCTGAGTGGCAGTTACCCTCGGGCATCAGATGCCACCCGTGCACCACAGATGGGCTGGGAGGCCGTAGTTAACTGTGCCTCACTCATGATGTGAGACTGAGATTCTCATTGCATTGAGGGGAGGCCGTGGTTCTGTTATTGCCCATGCTTGTTTTTTGATTCAGTAAATTGGTAACCCTATTAGATGTTCCTGATTAAGACCCTATTAATTTTTATGCCTTCTGAGATGAGTAGAGGAGAAAGCTTCTCTTGATTGTACAAGATGTATGTCAAAGCCTGTGGTTTTATATATTTATTTTATCTGAAAAGAAAATATGGTCAAGGCACCAAAAAAGGAATAGAGGTTTGGGTTGGTTAGAATTTATTTGGTCTTTTAGAAAAAATGGAGTAAAATTATTATAAAATTAAGCATTTTGACGTGAACGGTTCTGTGGCATTTAGTGCTTTCATGATATTGGACAACTGTCACCTCTCTCTTGCTCGAAAGCACATTCATCCTCCCAAACAAAACACTGAATCCACAAAGTACTATTCCCTATTCCCCCTCTTCTTAGCCCCTTGAAGCCCCTAGTCTACTTTCTGTCTCTACGGACTCCATGCCAGTGTAATAATACAATATGACGCCTTTAATATCTGGCTTATTTCACTTAGTTTGTTTTCAAGGTTCACCTGGGTTGCAGCGTGAATCAGAACTTCATCTCTTTTTATGGCTGAATCCTGTTCTATTGCATGGATAGACTACATTGTGTTTATCTGTTCATTCCTTGATGAACATTTGGATTGTTTCTCTCTTTTGACTCTGGGATTTTTAACCTTTGCAGACATCGTCCCAGGTCTATGCACTTAGCTGTTGTTTTCTTGGTGAGCATCCTAGGTCTTGATTCACTCGCCTCTCTTCTGAGAGAGCATTTGGAGGTATAGGAGCTGCCATAGTAAATGAGAACTACATGACCTCATGGTGGGGAATCTGGCACTGCTACTTGCGGATGCCCTGCCACCCAGTGGGCTGACCTTGACTCCTCAAAAGACAGCCCCCTCCAGGACAAAGACAGCACTTACTCAGGGGTTAGACCAGGGGTTCACATCCTACCTGTACCTTGTCATCACCTGGGGAGGTTTAAGAATTATCAAAACTCTTGTTTCACTTCCAGAGAATCTGCCACGATTTGTACGGGGTTGAGTCCTGGCATTGTTTTTGTTTGTGTGTTGAGTGGGTTCAGTTGAGGCCCTCGAAACATGTGTCCAGGTGTTAACCCCCAGTGGGAGCTGGGAAAGCAAACTGAAAAAGTGTGTGACATACCCCACTGGTTGCTTCTCATAACAGACTTGACAAAACTGCTTTAGTATTAAACATTGTTCAAAAGTGGCCGGAAAGCCTGAAGAATGGGAGAAAATATTTGCACGTGATATATCCATAAGGTACTTGTACCCACAATATATAAAGAAATCTTAAAGTTCAATTATTAAAAGAAAACCCAATTTAAAAATGGGTAAAGGATCTGAATGGGCATTTCTCCAAGGTAGATATACAAATGGCCAAAAAGGACATGAAAAGATGCTGGACATTGTTAGTCATCGGGGAAATGCAAATCAAAACCACAGTCCATTCTGGCCTTACACCCACTAGAGCGGCTAGAATAAGGAATTCAGGTAATGACAAGTGTTGATGAGAATGTGGAGAAATTGGGACCCTCACACACTCACTGCTGGTAGGAATGAAAATGGTACAGACCCTGTGGAAAACAGTGTTGTGTTTCCTTGAGCAATCGAACATAGAGTTAGCACAGGATTAACAATTGCTGCATTCTGACAAACGCCTAGGTGTATACCCAAGAGAATGAAAAGCATACGTTCACACAAAAACATTTACACAAATGTTTATAGCAGCATAATTCATGATAACGAAAAGGCAGAAACAATCCACATGTCCCTGAACAGATTAGTGGATAAACAAAATGTGGTCTACCCATATAACGTAATATTTCTGAGCCATTTTTTAAAAAAGGAAAGAAGGCCTGATATGTGGTATTACTTGGATCAACCTTGACAGTATTATGCCAGTCACAAAAGACAGCGTCTTGTGTGATTGCACTGATGTGAAATGTCCAGAAGAGGTAAATTGATAGAGACAGCAGATTAGTGGGGTCTAGAGGGGTAGGGGTGGTAATTAAATGGGATTAAAAAAAAAGATTTTATTTATTTATTTGACACAGAGAGAGATCACAAGTAGGCAGAGAGGCAGGCAGAGAGAGAGGAGGAAGCAGGCTTCCCGCTGAGCAGAGAGCCTGATGCAGGGCTCGATCCCAGGACCCTGGGATCATGACCCAAGCTGAAGGCAGAGGCTTAACCCACTGAGCCACCCAGGTGCCCTGGGATTTTTTTCTTTTTTTGAGGTGATGAGATACTCTAAAAATGCCTGTGGTGACAGTTGCATGTATCTGAATATACTAAAAAGCACTGAATGGTACACATGAAATGAATGGTATGTTATGTGTGTTTTATCTCAATAAAATTGTCAAAAAGTGAGCCGAGATTGTGGCACAGAGCCCAAGCCCTCTCCTGCTTCCTCCACTTAATTAGCTGTGTGGTCCTACATTGAAGCACATAGTAAATGCTCAGTTAACTGTGGTTTTTGCTTTCCTGGCATGATATTTTAGGAGGTCCAGGCATCTGTGGCCGCATCAGTGTGTAGCTGCACTTTGCCAGATGTGGTCTGCTCAATATCCTCATGACCAAGTGGGATACCTAAAGACTGTGGTCCTCAGTGTGTCCCCACGTAAACAATGGGCAGCACTCTGCAGTGTTCCAGTGACATGGGAGGCTGGAAGGGTATTTGAGTGGGAATGACATGAACTGATTTATACTTGAAGATAATCCCAGTGGTATGGAATAGAGAATGAGGTGGGGGCAGCGGGGAGAGAATGGAGTTCAGGAGGCCTTGGTGGAAGCCACTGCAGTGAAAGTGATCTGAATTTAGGCATGAGCACCGGGGATGTACCTCACAGGAGACAGCATCTCCTAGGTAGGGCAGTACAGCTTGGTAGCTGATTAGATGAACAGGTGGGAACACAGGGCTGCAGAAATGGAGAAAGGAGGGTTAGGGGCCACCTGGGTATAGATGAAAAACTTAAGATTACATGAGGACAGAGGTCAGGTGAGGCTGGGGCCAGGGCGGGGTGAGGAGAAACAAGTGACACGTGATGAGAGAGGTCCAAAAGTTGGGCTTCCCCAGTCTCCCAGGCCCTGGTCTGCCGGTGAGAAGCTGCTGGCTCTGTTCTGTGACCTCTTTACGGCTGGGTTTGTGTGTGGGATGGTGGCAGAGGGATTAGGAATGTGCCATGGAAATGCCTCTTTCACCTTCGGGGTTTGTGAGAGGAAGTCTCATGTGCCCGGCCACCTCCTGCCTGAGGTCCTGGGGTTTGTGTGATGCCTTCACCACCACAGCGCCAGGAACACTGGGAAGCACTGTGGTCTAGGGGGTGGCACGGTGGCTTTGGATGCGGGGGCGGGGTTCCAGGGTTCCTGCCGGGAGCCGCCTTCTTATTTAAGTTGTGCATCCAGAGGTGAGTCACTTGACCTTCCTGAGTGAAGTTTACTTGTCCATTAGTTGAGGATGGCAGCTCCCTCTTTCTAGGAACGGAAAGATTACTTCCATCTTCTGGATGAAGGAATTCAGTATCTTGTCCAGTGTCATGTGGCTAACAAGTGAAAGAAAGATGGTTTGGGTGCTGGCAGTCAGACTTCAGAGCTGTTTTTTGATTAAAAAGTAGCTAAATAAACTCAGCCACCTAGGCCAGTTCTCTATAGAGTGTCTAAACGTTGACGAAGTCCACAATGGACTGGATTGAGGAGTCCTGTAAGATCAGCTTCCCTCATTTTACTTATTTTACAAATACAGACTCTGAGGCTCAGGGAGCTTCAGTAACCTTCCCAGAGTCACACAGCAGATCAGCTGGAGTCCTGCCTTGAACCCAACTGTATCTGACCCTCATTGTGGCTCTTCTTCTACTTTCTGGCCCTGGCCTGCCGAGGGACATTTTGCTGAATCCTGTTAACCCTGTCCTTTCCAAATTCATACTCTGTGTCATTGGGCCACAGTGGCAGGGTCCCCCCTGGTGCTGCCCTGACTGATGTGAAACCCGATTTTCCGTAGATGCATACTGATGCCTCAGACAACAGCCTGGTGTTTCAAAGGAGTCTGCATGTTACAAAAAAGGACAGCAGGTGTTATTTGGGCTAAATTGACCTTGAAATTGATTTCTTTATTTTATGACTTACTGAGAGGAGATTAATACTTTTTTTTTTCCTGCAGTCTGAAACAATTTACATGGTAATAGAAGGCATAGTCAGTCAAATAAATTGCTGGAAGTGGTCGTGTTCCAAGGGGGGCAAAAAAATACAGAGCTTATTCACATTGATTTCTTTGCCCTGGGGAGAAGCAGAGATTTTAACATCTGGGAATAGGGAGCTAAATTTTATCTCTCATTTTAAAAGCAGAGGACTGAGAGCTTAATCTGACATTTACACGGAATTCTCTAAGTTGGGGGAAACGAGGGAGCTGAGTTCCTTGCTGAAGGTTAACGGGCATTTTCTCAGAAGGGCTCTGTGTGATTTGATCTGGGGGTGGCTGGTAGGTACCAGGCGACATTTACAGAAGATGGGCCTTGGGAAGTTGGCTGCCTCCCTACCATGCTGCTGGGCACTGGCGGGGAATGGTGGTGGTGGGAGGCTGGTGTTGTAAGCTTGACCTTGTGGTGTTGTAAGCTTGGCCCACGTGGAGGTGCCAAGGAACCATGCGAGTGGAGACCCTGCTTCCAGATTTCTGGGCTTTGTCATGTGGCTGTCAATCCCAGAGGTGGGATTTGATTTCAGCTGGTGCATCAGTATGCAGGAATGGCTAGCATTGCTGACTGTGTTGGGATGGGTTTGAAACTGCACCTCTTGGCTCAGCAAGAAAATTCCGTGCTCCATTAGTATTGCCTGCCTTGGGAACACAAGGGGCAAGTGCATTTTGTGTGCCACATATTTGAATGTCCAAGTAAAAACCTTTAAAGCATTCCCCCTAATGCCAGCATTTCTGCATTCAGACCACACTGACAGGGCTCTTGTCCTCCAAAGCAACTCCAAATCATTTACCACATAATGTGAGCTAAACTTATTTTTCAGAAAATGTCAAGAAATGAATCTCTACCCAAAGGGTTCTGCTAGTACAGCCATATGTTATTCCATTAAATTATTTTCTTTTCAAAATAAAAATTTTGAGGTAGAGTAAAAATTTTTCATTAAAAATACATGCCCAGAATATACAAGAGTCAGAAGCATAAAATCCCCACTTCCCTACTATTCAATTCTGCTCAGCCAACTAACTCCTATCTCCAAAATTAGCCATTTATTTTTACCAGTTTCTTATCTATCTTCCAGAGATTTCAGTGCATACACTATATACGCATATAATCTTAAAACAAAGAACAGATTGTGGCATACTATATGAACCACTCTGCATTTTACTGTTTTTCTCTATCATTCCCTATCTAGCTGCCTCATTATCTTTCCTGAGGATTTCTGGATGCATCATGACTGATTTAGTTGGTCTCCGAATAATGGAAATTTATGTTGCTCCCAATATTTTGTAATTAAAAAAATATGCTTCAGTGCGTATCCTTGGCATTGGTCATTTTCCACATGTGCAGATACTCCATAGCAGAAATTCTAAGACATAGAAATGCTAGTTCAAATATTACCAAGTTTTAAAATGTTGACCAATGTGTACTTACGCCGTGTATTAGAACACATGGTTCTTCACGCTTTGACCATCTTGCTACCTGGCTCCGCCTTCATCTTTGCCAATCTCAGTAAAAAAATAATGCATCATCTTAATTTGCATTTCTTCTATTATGGGTGAAGTCAAGGATCTTTTAATGTGTGCAACAGACGTTTGCATCACCATCTGCTTTGTGAGCCGTGCATCTCCCTTGCTCGTTTTTTTCCTTTGACTTTCTTTGATGTTTTCTCATTATTTGAGGGAGCTCTTTATAAGTGTAGGAAACTACCCCTTTGTTCAGTGAGTTATATACTTTTTTATACTGTCCTTTGTCTTACTCTTTATGGTCTTATTTTTCACACAGAATACTTTACTTGAAATTTTTATTCATTTTTTATGGCTTTTATTATTTTTGAAAGTTTTTTTTTTAAAGATTTTATTTATTTATGTGCAAAGAGAGCACAAGCAGTGGGGGCAGCAGAAGGAGAAGCAGGAGCCCAACCCAGGGCTCGATCCCAGGATCCTGGGATCATAAGCTGAGCTGAAGGCAGACTTACCAGACTGAGCCACCCAGGTGCCCCCCCCTTTTTTAAGATTTTATTTATTTTATTTGACAGGCAGAGATTACAAGTAGGCAGAGAGGCAGGCAGAGAGAGAGAGGAGGAAGCAGGCTGTCTGCTGAGCAGAGAGCCCGATGTGGGGCTCGATCCCAGGACCCTGGGATCATGACCTGAGCCGAAGGCAGAGGCTTTAACCCACTGAGCCACCCAGGCGCCCCCCAGGTGCCCCTTTTAATGGCTTTTAGCTTTGGGTCATAATTAGAAAGGTCTTCAGCGCTCTGAGATGATAAAAAGCTACACTACTTGATTATGTTAGGTCCTCCATTGATTCACACATGGAGGAGTGACTCTGATTTTTTGCCTTGGCAAATGCAGCCTCCTCAGCATTGTAGAGATGCCTGTTGTCTGTGATCACCTAGAGGCCACGATCTGGCTTCATAGGCTCTTCAGCCTTCCTTGTTTCTCTCAGTATACAGACTTCTCCAGGCGTATCACACCCCTGTGGTCAGGACATTTTTGGGTACAGTGGGCCCAAGGAGCTTGGTAAACAGTTAATGAGCTGATCCCTGTCTTTCCCAACCTGGATCCCTATAGGTCTTACTAGTTCCATCCATGGGAACCCACCATGACCCCAACTCACACCATAATTTCTGTTCATTAGCTGAGGTCTTTGCCTTCTGTTAATCTGAAGGATAAACTCTTTAAAGGTCATTCTTATGCAAAGGATGTGACATTCTAATGTTGTCTGTCATGTTCTTTGGGAGCTTACACCAGTTCACACCAAATCCCCTAGAGGATGATGAGGGATGGACTGTGGGGCTCTCTGGCTTGGTCATTGTTTGAACTGGCCAAGTTCTCACCATTGGTGATTCGTGTCCAAGCTTTCAAAATCTGTAAACCAACACACAGGAGGACAGAAATTCCAAGGGCAAAATACTGGACTTCCACGAATAGGGATGAGGCCCAGGGAAGGGGTCATTTGTACTTGGGACAAAGGGAAGTGGGCAGCAACTGTAGGTTGCTTAGGGTGGTGCTAGTCTGTGACCTGGGAAGTCAGATCTTAGACCTGGATAGTCAGATCTTCTCTTTCCTAATGAAAAATTTTCATTAGGATGTACCAGCTTGAGTTGAAAGATGTAGAGGTTTGTTGTAAGGACTCAGGGAGGCAAGTGAGGCTTTCTGGAAACCAGAACAATGTCCGACAACCACTCTCTCTCCTCTGTTTGAGAGATATTATCTCTTACCTGTTTCTGGCTTAGATCCTACATATGTGCTTGTCACTGTGTTCAAGGTAAGGATGGAAACAGGCATAGGGGACTAGGTGTAGAGTCTCCTGCTTTGTTCAGGATAATACAGGGACTGTATTTACAAGGGTGAGGGCTGCTAATCCAAATGGGTATGTGCACAGTTACAGGGTACGAAAAGGTCTAAAGATGTCAGAAAGTCTTCTGAGAAGAATGTACTGAGTTGGTGCTGTCCCCACCTCTCGGATGAAGGCACCCAACTAGTTAACATGAAGTGGAGGTACCACAACCAGGGATAATCAGCTGAGTGGGAGCCTAGGCTGCTGGCTGGTGGCAACCAAAGAAGTGAGGAAGAGACAAAGAGGAGGAGGGAAGTCTCTACAGGTGGCAGCTGGATAGGAGTTCCTCAGGTGACAAGGTTCCCACGTAAGATCATATTTGAGTGTGTTTCCATACTTGAGACTATTTCCAGGCCCTGGGACTCTCATCATGGTGGTAGGAATGGCCTGCCTGGGGCCTTCTTTCTCCTTTGTTCTGGTCAGCTTCTTCTGAAAGGCTTAGTTTCAGCTTGATCCAAACTTCACTTTCCCAGGGTATTGGTTGCTATGAAGCCAATACTGGCTTTGAACACAAGTGCTTTGGACCCCTGGAGCCCAAAGACTGTCTCAAGATACTGATCAAGATCGAGTCCTAGGTTGGTGCTACTTGGGCAGGTGTTCATCCCTAGACCAGGTGGAAGTAGGCAGGGGGATGGGTCCCTTTCAAGGAGATGACCACTCAGTAGACAAGCCCACTAGGGGATCTGTAACAGTTGGACCTTTGTCAATTAGGTGACAGGCTATGGGCCTGAAATACATTCAACTGTAGTTTTTAGTTGGCTCATATATAAAATGGGGCCAAGAAGGAAAGCGGAAAAAACGACGATTCTCAGGCCAAAGACATTTGTGCATCTGTCTGAAAAATCATGCCTTTGGCAACATCTTTTCCCTTCCCTCCCCTCCCAGGCTGCTTCTTTAGGCAGTCTCTGGAAGGGGAACCATGATTTGTGCTTATATCCCTCCCTCCCTCCCTTCTTCCCTCCTTCCCTCCTTCCCTCAATTCATTAATCATTTCAGTAAACTGAGGGAGTGGTGTGGGGATGGGGGACCATGCTCCACATAGAGGACGGGAGGATACAAGGACGATTTTGATCTTCTGGTCGTTGGATTTTTCCATGACCAGTGTCTACGGCAAAACTGCAAAAAGGGGAAATACCAAGAGGTGTTTGTCTTATTGGTGTGAATGAACTATTGACAGAACTCCATGCGTGGGTCTGAGTCACTTGTGGCTAGTGCTGGAGAGTAGGCTGCTTCTTCGCTCTATGTTTCTCTCTTTTCCTGTCTTTCATCCTCTGTCTCTTTTGATCTCTTGGTCTCTGTCTATATCTCTGTCTCCCTCGCTTGTGCATGAATGCATAGACCACTTTGCCTCTGCCCAGGAGGTTGAAGAGGTGACTCCAGGTCAAACCCCAGTAACTTTCAGTTAATGACAATTTGGAGCTTTAGGCACTGCTGCCACTTTTGAGGTGGGAGCAGCTCCCCAGAGTCCGACGGTGACTGACTGTCACAAGCTCTCGTGTGCCTCATGGAGAAGTAGATAAAGGTCTCAGAGGGAGAATGCAACAGCAAGACGGCCATCTGTCCGTTCACATGGGGGCCCAAGCCCTGGCTCTCCTGCATCCCCGCTGGGGTACTTTGGACAGGTTCTCAGCCTCTGTGCTTCTGTAACTGTAGTGTGGGGCTGAAACTGAGACCTGTTTCTGATATTCTTGTGAGGGTCAAAGAACAAAGCACACAGAGAGCAAAAAGGGCACAGCAGTGTGCTCACTCCAGGAGCGGCATCTGTTGCTGGGTGACGCAATGGAAAGGCAACCTGCACCCGCCACAGGGCAGCTGGGTGTGGCCCTCCGGCTAGGGCGGAATGTGCACGCTCAGAGAAGAATCTAGACCAGGGCTGCCTGATAGAGGCATCCGGAGGGCCACACATGGAAGTCAGAATTTTCTAGTAGCCACATTAAAAAGTAACAGATGAAATTAATTATAATACTATGTTTTACTTCAAATATTCATAGTATATTTATGTCTTTAAATACAACACTTTATTTTTAGGTATTCAAATATCATTTTAACATGTAATCAATGTAAAATATTGATGGTGTATGAGTATGAATGAGATTTTACAATCATTTTATTTTTCTCACAAGTGCCTTCAAAATCCAGCAGGTAATGTGTACTTACAGCATGTTTCAGCTTAGATCAGTCCTATGTGCTTCAGGGCTGCTGTAATAGCGGTACAGGCCGAGACCCCTCCAGGAGGGGGCCAGAGAGAAGGAGAGAAAGTCCCTTGGGTAAATGTGGCGAGAGACTGGGGATCATGCCAACCCGGGTTACTCCAGATTGGAATTTTGTCTTCAATATGGGTTCCCCCACCTGTTTTTGTTTTTCTTTTTACCAGGACTACGAATCTGAGAACTCCACCCTCCTCTCCAGTGCCAGGAACAGTCCAGAAGACTCAGTAAGTAGAAGCATTTTGCTGAACAGATTAGATTCAGAAACTGCTTTTGCATCCTTTTCAGCCTTCTTGGTCTCTGTCATCAATCACCGGGACTGGTTTTTACCTGAAACTGATCTTGCTGGAGGAGTAACTGGGTTTGAGGGGAATAAATGTTCCTGGGCACTCACAGAATTTCTATTAGGAGACATGTGGGGCCAGAGTCTCGGCCCGTGTTTCGCAGTACATGAT
The DNA here is from genome assembly GCF_002288905.1 of Enhydra lutris kenyoni. Taxonomy (NCBI): domain Eukaryota; kingdom Metazoa; phylum Chordata; class Mammalia; order Carnivora; family Mustelidae; genus Enhydra; species Enhydra lutris. The sequence goes on along the minus strand of NW_019154129.1, from coordinate 11,360,986 downwards.
ATGAAAGCTGAACACCTCCCTCGGGGAAGGGCCCGGCCTACCTGGGGGACAGGTCTGGGGGAACAGTGACTGGCAGAGGGGCCATGCGCTGCTCTATTTGCTTCTTGATGCGGAGATGGATCCCGTGGTGGTGGGAAAATGGAAGGAAGTTTAACATCATTTGATTGATTCCACGGTAGAGACCAGAATGCTTATGAGCGCGTTGAAAGGCCCACGTGATGGTGTGGAATTTGGGTCATTAGGGCAAAGGACTGTGGATGGTGCTAGAGGTGGATTCCTGTGCCCCTTGCCTGTGTCACCCAGGTGTACAGGGGCAGGGATGCTCCCTGCACTTAGAGTTCCAGAAACATCCCTGCTTGTCCTCTCTGGGATGTGAGAGCTATGTGGTGCAGTCCTAAAGCGTGTTCTGTTTGTTGATAGCTGGTGACTGTGAGATGATTTGAAGGGGCACATTTGTATTAGTCACAATGTGTTTGGTCTCATGATTATCTTTATTTACAGCAAGCGATACTGGCTTTCCATTTATGGTAGCGATATGAAATTTTTTTTGGAAAATATTTTTTTAAAGATGTGAGTGCAGATGAAGAACAGTTTGGAGGTAATATGTAGGTGTGGCAAGTGGTGATAAGAGAATGGCTGAGAGTAAATTCTTTTATCAAAGGACGTTGATGTGAACTTGGTCAGCATCTGTGTGTGTGCCCATGTTTGGTGTGCTCCCAGTCTATGCTGATACTGGGTGCAAACTGGACACTCGAAGGACCCCCTCCTTGGCCTCTGTCTGTTCCCCCAAAATGACTTTTGAAGCTGGAGTTTTATTATAAACTCATTGCTGAATCACCTGGAAGAAGTGTGTCTATCTGTGATGCCGAATGGAGGAGGAAGAAGATGAAAAACGTTGAGAAGTGACAGTCACAATACTGGCTTTCTTGTCCCACTTTACATCCAACCAAGTGTTTCCTCTCGGTGCTGAGTCAGTCCCCTCAATGACCCCGTCGGGTAAGTGCTGTTTCTGCCTTCGTTTTTTGGGTGAGGAAACTGAAACCCAAGTACAGAATGTGCCCAAGGTCACACAGCCTGGCCTCCCTCTCTGGTTGACTGTGTCACAGTCCGTAACTCCACAGCACGTCTGTGCAATAGTCTTCCCATTTTGTAGATGGGGAAATGATTCACGGATCAGGAAAGTGGATTTTATGTCTTGGCACATGAAAAAGTACCCTTGCACCTTGGTGGTTTAAAAGGACAAACATTGTCTCACAGTTTCTGGGGCTCAGGAATCTGGGAGTGGCTTAGATGGCTGGTTCTCGCTCAGGTCTCGCCTGAACTGGCACTGTCTTCATCCACAGGCTTGAGTGGGGCTGGGGCATCCACTTTTAGACTGCCTTGTTCCTGGTGGGTGGCTTCAGCTCCTGCAATGTGGACCTCTCCATAAAGCCATTTGAGTGTCCTACTGACATGGCTCTCTAGCAGGGGGAGAGAGCGAGGCAGAAGCTGTGATGTGTTTTATGATCTCTCCTCAGAATCCACGTGCTGTCACCTCTGCCATATTCTGTCCCTCATGCAAACCAACCCTAATGAAATTGTGGCAGACGGCTACACATGAATGGAGATACCCAGAGTGGAGGGATCACTGGGGGCCCTTTTGGAGGCTGGCTAGCACATTTTTCATAATCTTAGAATAACCATGCCCTGCAGTTGCACACAGTATTCTTGTAACATCATGCCACATCTGTGAGAAGAAAACCTAAAGATACTGAACCCATTTTGCAGGTGGAAAAATGAAGCATGGAACAGGGAAGCAACTCACCAGACTCTTGAATGTGGCCTTGCTCTGCAGGAGCTTTTAAAGGGAAGCATGGAAAAGTGGGGAGAAAACGTTCCACTTTAATGCTCATTGTCCACAGTAGGGCCAAAGGTGGCTTGAGATCTCTTCATGTGTCAGGATCTTAGAAGAGCAGCCCCTTGATTTTCAGCTTTGTTGGATTGGGTTAGCTATTCTCTGGCCCCGAGTCCCACCTCATTAAAGCTGATGGGTTCTCTCTACTGGAAGCAAAGATGCTGTCCTGTTAGTTTCCTCACTGGAAGCTGAGAAATTTCAGAGGTTTTCTGAGATCAACAACCCTAACCCATTCCTCCTTCTCCACCTTTGACTTTCACGGTGCTGCCAGTCTGGGTCCTTCTGGCTAGAATCCATGGGTCAGCTTTCTAGCCTAATAAGTCATAGGTAGAAGCAGTCATTTTTGTGACTTATGTTGTTGGCAGCACATTGGAGACCAACAATTCTGGACGGCCGCCTGTCTCGCAGGTTTCAAAGTGTAAAACATGTTCACTCCGATGCAGTAATGACACTTCTAAGAATTTATACCTTGGGGATGAATGGACAAGTATGAGAAGCTGTGTTTGTCTATTTGTTGAGGGATGGTTGTATTAGCAAAAAATAATAATAATAAAAATACAGCCTCAATATCCATCAATAAGGAATTGTTTAAGTAAATTACATGCATCCATAAAGTCCAGTTCAAGCTGCTGCTAGAATTTCGTGGTGAGGATTTATGTTTATGGACTTGGAAAGATGCTCATGACATATTGTTGAGTGGGAAATACAGCATATATCCTATTATTCCAATTATGTGCAATTATATTCATATATCTCCCTTTCTCTGAATGCAGAGAGAGGTGTCAGAAAGGCAGATGGGGAATTGAACGAAATTGGTGGTTTTACATTTTTCTTTGGACTCTTCCAGTTTTATTTATTTTTTACAGTGAGTGGTTATTCTCCTTGATAGCAGTAGTAGTAATAATAATAATGTTGGTAATGACTATTTATAAAATTAAGCAGTGACTCTGGGCTGTTAAGTGAGGATACCCAGGGCAGCTGATGGCATTTTATTAAAGTTTTATTCTTAATTGTCATAGAAATGCTACAGTCCCCTTGGAAGAGTGAAAAATGAGGCTCACAGGACTGAAGCAGGGCCTGGAGGCAGATTTTTTTGGTCCTTGGCCGCTCCAGGAGCCAGAAAGCCTTAGGCCTTGGCATCTCCCCACCATTTCCACTCACTGCCCTGCCCTGTGCTGCCACCCAGCTCCCCCCAGTTCTGACCCCTGGCTTTCCACTTGGGTACCACCTCCCAGAAATGGCTTTTTCTGGATACAGCAGGTGCCATTCTCTGGCATCCAGGATCCAGGACATAATAACAATGATAGCCAGCATTATTGGGCACCTAGGAAGTACCTGGCATTGTGCTGAGTGTTTCAAGTGCATTATCTCCTTTATACCCCAGAGTAGCCCAGTGAAGGAAGAACTGTCCCCAACCCCATTTCTGCAGGTGAGGAATAGTCTCAGGGTATCCTAGATAATGAGTGGTGTTTCTGGGACTCAATCTGGTTTCAACTGTTTCCTTAGCTGGGTTACACTGAGGATAGGGCCACCTGGTTTAGTGGTGTAAGGAACATTTCTGGGAACATCTTAGATGTGGGGTTGATTCTGGAATCAGCAGGTAAGGTGGAAATGATACATGGTCAAAGTTACCTGTTAAGGATAACTAAAGGATGCCAGATGGAGTCGTGTGTGTGTGTGTGTGTGTGTGTGTGTGTGTGTCCCCTAATATAGTCACATATGTGGCATTCCATCACATTTTCTGTCAGAGGCCAAGTCACAGGTCCTGCCCCTACTCTAGTAGAAGTGTGATCTATGGCATAAACCTGGGTCTGTCCACCCCCACATAGTTGCTCATGGAAATCCAGAGATAAATCCAACTTTCTCCCTGTCTTGGGACCAAGTGCTCTGCTCCAGCATCTCTCTGGTCGGCATCATCCTCTTCCTCCCCCAGTAAAGGGCTCATAGCTCCCCCCCCCCCCCCCCCCCCCCGCTGGCCGGGCCGCCCCCCCCAGCCTTCCCCCCCCCCCCCCCAGACATCCGGGTGTCCTCCTCCCCATGTCGATTCTGTGGCACACTCCTGCTGCAGCCTCCACAGCAAATGAATATTTAATGGAATGCTGCCACCTTTTGGAATTTAGCAAAAGTGATCTGTGTTGTTTAGAGGGATAGATGTGAATGAAGGTCTAGGAAGAAAACACATTCCTGTTCCCTTGTACACACCCCTGTGCATGCACACGCAATCACCCAGCCTTTATTTCCACTGGTGATTGACTAAGATTTGATGCCAGATTCTGGAAAAAAAAAAAGGAGCCAGTTTCTTCTTGAGGCAGGTTTGTTCGTCATTTATGCTCTGGTTCATAATCACTGTGAGTGCTGACAGGCCTGTGCTGTTTCACACTCCAAGAGGCAGCAGAATGTATGAGCAGGAGCCTTGGTGCATTGGGCTGGATTTCGTCCCTGGTTCTGCTTCCAACCCTCCAAGGATTTCAGCTTTCTTATCTACCTTCCAAATGTAGGTTTACCAGCCTCTTTCAGCTCTCAAACCCCTGATCCCAGGTTGTGATGTCTGTAACCAGGGAACTAGGTGACACCACATTTATAGATGCCCGTCAAACAGGAGTGGTGCTAAGGCCATTTCTGCCCTCAGAAGGAGAGACTGGTACTGTTAATTATTAATGATCAGTAATTAGGGGACATTAGGAGCATGGGTGCCACCCAATGCCAGGTATCTCGTGGGGACTCACAGCAGCCAACACAGAGCGGCCTCCTGCCCTGCCTCCCCAGTGTTCCCCTTCCTGTGTATTCAAGGGCATTTCTATCCTCCCATCCCCCAGCATCCTTTGCATTTCCCTAGCTTACTCCCAGTTTCAAGTCAGCAGAATTTGTCCACTCTCCCCTTGGCATATCCCTAGCAGACCAGTACTCTGGTTCACACCCTTGTTATGGCACATCTGGATTATGTAACCAGCTTTGACCCGTCCTGTGCTTTGATCAGCCTCAGGTGCTTGACCATGACTCTCCTTGACCATGACCATGACTCTCCATACTGAGCATGCTTCAGTAGCTCCATGCGATGTGAGATTAGAGTGCAAACTCTGATGGCAAACTTGGGGTTTGGCCCCCATCTTGCCACTCCTCTGGCCTTGGTTCTCCTGTCACCATGCGCCATATTCCCTGACTGTGGACCCTTGCGCAGGTTATCCCCTCTTCTTGACTCACTGCCCCCCGCTACCCCCGGTCTAAGTTCCTAACCATCCATCAAGATCCATTGGAAAAGTTTGTTCAGAAATTTTTCCTAAGTCCTTCCATTGCATGGAGTTTCTCCATCCACTGGATGTCTTCTGTCCTCCATCCCGCCTTTATTCCCTCACCCCCTTCTCCTTACTTACCCTTGCCATATACCCCTCTCTTCACTCCCCTCCCCTGAAACTCTCTTGCAGTCACTGTTAAGAGTCAAAAGGTACAAAAATGAGGTAGACTCACACCCTGCCCTTAAAGGGCTTGCAGTGAATGAGGGCATGAAAACAATGAATTTTTTAAAAAACCCATAATTGAGGCATAATCTGGTTGCTTTTTAGTGGAGACAGAATACAAAATTCGGTGGTGGCGTGAATAGGTGGTCAGAGAAGGCTCCATGGAGGAAGTGACACTTAGAGTCTTGATGGGCAAGGGGGATCCTCAACTCTGGCTGTGGGAGCCAGGGGTTCAAGGTAGAGGGACCATCATGGGCATGGACTTCAGTCTGACAGATTCTAGAAGAGGGCATATTGGAGAAACAGACATGCCTTGGTGCTCCATGATGGGCAGGAGCTGAGGTTTTGATGTGATTGGTGTGGGGCCACAGAAGGGTTTTAAGCTGGTGATTTATCTCGATCCGATTTGCATTTTAGAAAGATCTCCCTGGGACCTGACTTAAGAGCTGAGTGACTGGAGGAAGCCTTGGTCCCTCTTGGGCATTTTTCACTCCTCAGCCCCATCGGAGCAGGCAGGCCTCGGGGACAGAGGGTCAGCAGCTCGGCACCCAGGCTTCTAGGCACGCTCTGCTTCTCATCGCTAATATGCCTTTCTATAGCGTCTGCTCGGCAGAAAACCAAGTGTGCGCACGAGATAACAGCATTAAGAGCAGAAGGACAAAGCTGATACTCGGGGCAGTGAGACATGGAGGCTTAAATTCTTTCCCTTCAAAACGTCGCACATGATTTTGGCCACGTGATCCTGATTAAAGCAAGCCAGGCTTGCCAGGATGAAATGCTAAGTGGTGCTTGCGACCTCGGGCACAGGGAGTGCAGAGGTCTGCTGCTCTGATGAGCATCCCTGCCATTTCTCCCTACAGCTTTCTGCCAGATAAAAGAGGGAAATCTATTGAGCGGTTTTTCCAGATCCATGAAGATGGTTGTGCCCCCTGGAGACACAGTGATAACTGACAGGTTTCCAATGTTAGATCCAACTTCAGGTTGGGATTGAGGGTCTTGTCCTCTCCCCACCTCCTGAGGAAGTGTCTAAAACACAGGGTGTACTCAATAAATACTTGTTAACAAAATTCATGAGTGAGTGAAAGGATCAGTCTTATTGATTTGTAGCACCCCAAAAGCCTTCTTTGTGCCTCTTCCAAAGTCAGTACTACCTCTCCCCAACTACCCTCCTCAGTTTATCACCAAAGACTGATTTTGCTTGTTCATGAACTTGATGCGAACTGCATAGTAGAAGTGTATCTGCCCACTTCTCTTCAGCAGCATCCCAGGACGTCCAGCTCTGTCACTGCATGTATCAGTAGTGGCTCTTTTTAAATTGTTGACTTTGAATTGTTGAATCCCGTTTCATTGATTATACCATTATTGTCTGGAATCGTTGATAAGCATTTGAGTTGTTTTCAGTTTCGGGGCACGTGTACTCTTGTACCCATTGTTTGGTGGACAAAAGCGCCCATTTCTTTTGGGACTATGCCAAGGGATGTATTTATTTGGTCACATGGTAGACACATGTTTTGTTTTTGTAAATTCTACCCCCACATTTTCCAAAGCAGTTGTACAAATGATCACTCTCACAACCATTGAATATGAATCTCCCTTGCATGCCCTTTAAGTGCGTATGTCATGTGTTTTCATGACACCCCAGAGGGGCAGATGTGGTTATCAACACTCCCAGTTCAGAGGGGCACACCGAGTTTCCGCTAACTCGGCAAAGGCCATGTCCCTGGTCGGTGATGGTGGGGGGCCCGAAGCAGGTGTGCCTGCAGGATGGCTGCAGGTCTTAGGCACCAAATAGCAGGGATTCTGAGCAAGCAGCTCAGCCGTGGAGATCCCAGAGGGCAGTGTGGTGCAGTGTTTATGTGAACTCCACTTGTAAACCAAAATGCAGACGTTGTCCCCTAGCTCTGTCTCTTCCTTCTTGCGTAAGCCCAGGCAAGCAGCTGGACTTTTCTGTGCCACACTTTTCATGTTTGTCAAATGGCGTTGGTAAATCAGGTTGTTGTGAGGATTAAATGAATTAACATAGGTAGAGCCTTAGGGGTAGGCACTAAGGAAAGGTTAACTCATTAGTATTTCAGCTCTGCCCAGTTTGAGTGCTGGGCTTAGCTCCTTGGGAGGAGGTTTGCCTTCCAGCCAGCTGTAATAGTTGTTGGATAGGCTATGTGATTCTCTCCCCCTCTCTCCCTCACCACCTTCCCTACCCTCAGAAGGGAGCTGGCTCTCCTGATGAAATCTGGAATCTAATTTTAAGCCCCGATCATCAGCTTCACAAAGCCAGCTGGGGTGCAGCCTGACTGGTCCCTTCTGAAATGAGTCTCTGCTCTTTACTGCCCCTAATAAGAAATGCGGTCTGTTTGCTCAGGGTTTTACCCTTTATAGAAATGGTCAGATTCCTTTCTTCTCCACATCTCCATTTCGTAAATCCATGCCAAATATTGATGTTTGATAACTACAAATATCACACATAGCTTTTAATCAAGAGAGACGGAGGGAAGATAAGGGGAGTAAATATGTCTCTGTAAGGTAGTTCAATATTCTCTGTAACGATTTTGCTAAGAAGTAAAATGAGTGGAGGGGAGGGGATAGGGCTCTGTGATGTGTGTCAGGATGGGCTGGACCACCTGGAACATGCTGGACCATGCCTGGGCCCGCACTCCCAGCCCATGGCTTGGATTTAAGTTAGATGTTCATTTCCCGGATCGGTAGATGCTATCTCATTTTACAGAAAGGAGAGATGTATTTTAAATGTGAATTTCCAATATGCCATTAGTGTATCCCATTACAAGCAAAATGCATCGAGCCAAATTCTGTCCTCTGTTGTTGCTTGTCTGAGATGGGAATAGAATGTAATTGCCTGCCATCCCCCACTCTAGAGAGATGTCAGCCTGCTGGAGGCCAAGGGGAGTTCAGCTTCCAGACTTCTGGCCATAAATGTTGTATTTCCCCCCCCATGGGGATGAAGGGCAATAGTATGATCCTGCAAAGTGGTAGGGGTCAAGCCTTGCGAGATGTTTGGTCAGGGTTACTCCAGGCCAGAACTTGGTCAAACCAAGTGAGAACTCCCCCATCCAAATCCAAACCCCTCCACAAGGCGACCAACAGCTAGTGAGTATCCCACTGCTACCCCAGCACCATCCTAGTGCCTGGGTGTTGTAGGAGCTCAGAGCATTGTATGAATGAATAAATGAATGAATCGGTGGGCCTTCCTCTCTGCCAGCATCATTGTTGCTGTTTCGTTCGGCTTCTACTTTGGCGTTTCTTACCCTTCGGTAGCCTTTTGTTTTGTATTTTGATGATCTCAACTTTTACTACTTGATAAAAAATGTTCAATCTCAGAAACCAATGTCAACAAAAGCCGGTGACCCATCCAGCCACCCACCCACCTATCCATTCATCCACTCATTCACCCATACACGTCCATTCATTCATGTATCCAATTATTGTGCACCCACCATCTGCCAGGCTCCATATAACTGCTATAGTAATATGCCAAGACATACCCGGCTTATCCTCCTAGAGCCTAGAGTCCAGTGGGGAGACAGAAATTAAGCATACTAGAGGATATCTATAAACAAGAGATAACTGCTCCATAAGGAGGAACATGACTGTGGGGCAGCTTATTATGATGAAACCTGACCCAGATGGTGGGTATGTCTGAGGTTTCCCCAGGAGGAGACTCATGAGCTGAGGTCTCGTGGCAAGGTCAGGGAGTAGAGGATTCCAGACAAGAGGGGGCAGTGCGTGTAAAGGTCCTGTGGCCAGATTATTTCCAGGTACTCTCAGAGGTCAGCTAGAGTGGTTGGAACTCAGAGATGGATGGTGGGGTATTCTAGATGAAGCCAAAAGGGACGACAAGTACCAGCCCACATTGGAGTCCCAGGCCAGGGGGAGGACATTGTTCTTTATCTCAAAGCAGTGAAAGGTTTTCAAACGTTTTGCAAGAGGTGATCTGATTTGCATTTTGTGAAGATCCCTCTGGCTCCTTTGGGGAACCTAGTCTGTACTGGGAGAGGAATCTCAGAGGCCAGGAGATGGAAAACAGCTGGTGGCCTGGCAGTGGTTAGCCTTCCTCAGGCTTGGGCAACATCTCCACCTGCTGTCCAGGTGGATTTTCTTCAAAAGTCTAAACACCCGCAGGTTCGCAGTACATTACATTTGCACAGTTGAAGATGGGTTCCTCAACATAAGCCTTCCAGGTTCTTGGCGGGGGAAATGTCAAGAGACGTATTTCTCTACAAGGGCTGCTGCGTGACCCCTATCCCACCCCATGCATACAGGATCTTCTGCTTACTTTCCTATCTGCCAAGCCTGCTGATGGAGCTCAAGGTATGACTCCCAGAGGCTGAGGTTAAATTGTCTAAAGATTGGGGGGAAATGAGGGGATTTTCATTCTTAGCTGTCTGTGAGCTGCCAGTGATACCAGCATGTCACACCCAGTTCATACGACCAGTTTGGACTATTTTGTGGGAGGAAGCCATTCAGCATCAGGGCCATAGTGGGATTGTGTTTATGGGGCTGGGATCCATCACCTTGTGGAAGCCTTGGGAGAGTATGGTACCAGGTGCTTCTTTACGTATCTCCGTGTTAGAATTCTTGCCTTATCTTTATTTTACTCCCCAAGTCAAAGTAGATGGGGTTTATTCCCAGTCATCATCAGACAAGTGGATTCATGGATGGGCATATGAAATCCTTCTTTCTAATCCCTTTTTCTCTCCTCTCCCCCTGCAGGATTCCAACATCCCATCAGGTCCCCCAAATTCCCCTTTCAAGGGGTCTATGGGAGGGAATGTCAGCCCCTGTAGGAACCCTGAAAAGGAAGTCCAACCTGTTTTTCACTAAGATTGGTTACCTCTTTTGAAAAATTCTTGTATATTCTCATGCCTACCAGGTCTCTTTTCTGTCTTAGTAAAGATTCTCCCTTGGGTTGGGAATTGGGGTCTAGAAGGGGGACCCTATTCTGTTACATGCAACCTAGGAGTTACTTTTTTTTTTTTCAACAACAGGAACTGCAGATATCTTTAAACCAGAAGAAGAAAGCAAATTTGGGCATGGGTTAAAAACAAACTCCATCTCCCTCCAGGTCCCCCTTGGGGACTGTGTAAGAGGGCTCTGGACAGGTGCGGGGGGGTGGAATTTTCAGTGCAACTTTCATCTTTCTGGTTTTCCTGCCTGAGTCCAGAGGGATTTCATAAACATTATGTTGCTCAATTTCGGTTCAATGGCACGGAGTCATTCCAATGTGTTCTAATTACTCAGACATAAATGATTTCTGGTGCACTTTAAATGATTTCAGATGCACTTTTGTCTATCAGGCTGCTGATTTATAACTCCCTGGGACTTTGATGTTGTGCTCCATTGATTTCTTTTAAGGCTCTTCAGAGGTATATTTATTATAGACGATACATTTCCCTGTTCATTTGCTCCATAATTCTGAAACACTCTCATTTTCCACTTGTCAACACTCCATCCCTGTCCCCTGCACTTGGGCTGTCCCAATAGCAAGAAGACACATTTATTGAGTGCTTGCTGAATGCAGAACCAGGTACTAGATGCTATGGGTGAGTGGAGATACACAAATTAAACACACACTCACATTTCCTCCCATGGCATCCTTATCATATAGTCAAAAGAGGACAATACACACATAGATTCAGTGATGTAAAAGGGGAGAAGGAACACAGGGAGGCTGCTGGGGTTAGTCCATGAGCTGTGAAGGGTACTTGGAAGAGAAGAGAGTTGAGAGATGGGTGTCCAGATCCCTACAGTGATGGTCCCTGGGTGTGGTGCTTGGCCAAGGCAGCTGGCTGCCATTCTGAGGATGTGATGGGAGTCCCAGCTTAGTCTTGTTTTCATCTTACCATGTAATGTTCTCTTGAGCCTTAGTTTTCTCATCTGTGAAATGGAGCACATCCTAACTTATTGGTTAGGCACTGTGGACTGAGCACTTTGAATGTGCTAGACGGGGGCCGATCGATGATGTGTGGGATCTGAAGCTTAATCAGTTTTGGTGGGCTTTTAGAATGCCCCTGATTCTGAATGCCAGGCTAAGTCTGCCCACAGCTGAGCCCACTAGAGGTAGTGATGTGGTCTTCAATGCTTTTTAAGCACTAAACTTGTTTTCTTCCCAAATTATTTGTTACACAGATGTCCACTGTATAAAACAGATAATAGTGGAGCTTCTATGATTGGGAATCCTTTTTTCTCCCTGAGACTGGGCTCTGAGGCATCTTCATAAAACATGTTCTGTAACTGCTCTTGATAGGGAGGCAGGATCTGAACTCAGCCCTCCTACCTATTCCCCCACTCCTCACTCTGGATGTTTCTTTGAAATAGCCTTAAAGGCAAACCCTGTGTTGGGAGGGACAGTGTGGACCCTCTTCATGGACTGTTCTTGCCACCACAGGCTGATCGGACGTCTCCCAGGCTGGCTTCAGGTGTCTTTCAGTGACAGGATCCTTTTCTGAAGTACTAGCCTCAGGTTCTGGCTGCCGAGAACCAGGGGAAGGGACAATGAGTATGCGCCACCTAGTGACCGTTTCCAGGAGCTGTCACTCTCAGCACCCCCTCAGGAGCAATCTTTTATCTCTGGGCAAGGTTGAGTCAGGGATGTTGTTCAGCCAGGTCCTGATGCTGCTTTTTTTTTTTTTTTTTTAAGATTTTATTATTTATTTGACAGAGAGAGAGATCACAAGTAGGCAGAGAGGCAGGCAGAGAGAGAGAGGGGGAAGCAGACTCCCCACCAAGTGGAGAGCCGGATGTGGGGCTCGATCCCAGGACCCTGGGATCATGACCTGAGCTGAAGGCAGAGGAGTTAACCCACTGAGCCACCCAGGCGCCCCTGATGCTGCTTTTTGAGAGGGTGTGGCTCAGATCTGCATCTTGCTACTTCAGAGTAGGAGTAACTTGTCCGACTGCCCTTGATTTTCCCCGGGGACACTCTGCCACTGTGAAAATGGGCTCCCAGAGAACTGTCCGCCTCCCTTTTTCTTGTCCCCTTCACCATCATATTCCCCCCCTCCTCTTTCTGTTTCTACTTCTTCCCTTCCTTCCCCCTCTCCTTCAAACCCTCCTTTCTGGTGTCCCCCATCCCCATTCTTCCCTCTCCACCTCTTCTCTTCCTTCTCCCTCCCGCCCCCGCCCCTACTACCCCCTACTCCTTGTCCACCTGCTCCAGATCCTTCCCATCCCCTTTGTTCCTTCCTCCTTCCCTCTCCTCTTCTCCTTACATTGGCTCAGCCAGCCTTCCTTTAACGAAATAGATCTTTTGGGGGATTCTGTTGTCGGTCCAGGTGCAGGCAGGGCCGTTGCTGAGTCAGAGGTGGGCCATGAATCCCCGCTGTGGGTGGCGAGGGCTTGAGCCTTCCATGCTTTCCTTCCTTCCTTCCTCCATGCATTTGTGAGTGCATGCACGGATTCAGTACCTACATTTTGAGGCCAACTAGGTGTCAAGCATTGACACAGACTCCCTTCTGGCTTTAACCCCTAGGCACTTAGCACACACCATTTCTCTCTATTATCTGCCTGGAAAGTTCCGACTTACTTTCAAGACCCAGTCAAACTTCGCCCTGCAGACTAAATTGTGAGCCTCACCCCCGCCCCTACCCATTAGACCTGGGGTCTTTTAGAGAGCTTTTCCTTCAGTCTCCTTAAAGTCCAGCCTACAGGTGCCCAGCAATCAAACCCAGCCTTAGGTTGAGTCAAAACCGCTGAAGCTGGGACTCTGTGTTCTTCATGATTGTGCTTGTTTCTCTCCCAGGGGTTATGCTGTACACAATAGCATCCCTAGAAATCCAGAAATCTTAGCACTGACAATGTGAGAAAGGCAGATGATAATGTATTCTTGGGTTCTACCAATCCCATCCTAATGTTTTCTTTATTCCTAGGGATTGAGTGAAAATAAGTTGTTTCCAAGGACTTAATCTTGGATGTCTTGTCTTGAGTTTTGGTTTTACTTTGTTTCTCTTCCTCTGTATTCCCAAGTTAATGCTGGGATTGGGAAAGGTAGTTTGTAGTTGTGTTTGTTATTACAGAATACAGGTGAGGTAGCCCATTATAAAATGGAGAGAAAGGATGTTGGGAATGTCTACACTTTGGCTGCAACATCTCACAGGATTATCTATGGCATTGTGGAAGATAACACTCACCTGAGGCTACCATCCAAACTATCAGTGTCTAAGCTCTGGTTTGCAGTCGGCACTCGGTAAATGGGTGGCAATTTTTTAAAAAATCAAGAGTTAACTTATATACCATAAAGTACAAACCCTGAGTGTACAGCTCCGTGAATTTTTACATAAGCGTACTTCTGGGATGCCTCCGGCCAGATCAAGAAACAAAACAGTTTCAGACCTGAAAGTTTCCCCTGTGCCCCCTGCAGTCAGAGCCCCCATCACCCCACTGACTACCTCCTCAGATGAGTAATGTCTGCTTTGGAAGTCCGTAAAGATGGAATCCTGACAGACTCCACTCAGCATCACACCCATGAATATCATCCATGTTGCAAATGGCTGACAGATGTGCACGTGGTTACTGAACGAATTGTCCACGTGTTGGCCTTCTCGTGTGGCTTGAGTTGAAGCCTGCTTAGGAGGGTGAATCAGGATAGTTTCAGCTCAGGAGCTTCTTCTTACCTTTAACATGAATTTCGCTGAGTCCCAGTACCTGTGTGTGTTGGATCCAACACTCAGTTCCCCGTTGCTGCCAGGTGGGATCATGGGTCCCAGGAACCCAGTGTGGGGCGTTGGGTCACCGATGGATGCTAGCTCCTCCATTTACTTGTTCCACATGGTTTCAGGGAGCGTGGGCTATTTAGAAGGCATCTAGCTGTCACCTCTGGGCGAGACACGATGTCTAATACATTTGTGGTCACTGTACTTCTTACCTGATTGGCAACGATGCAGGAGCCTCATCAGGAAATTGACTGGCTTATGAACCATCCCAAGGGTTAGCTCTGAAATTGTGTTCATTCACAGAAAATACTGTTGGCCCCACTGAGGAGTCAGTAGGATGCCCAGGGACATACCTTCCAGGCTCCCGCTGCAAACACTAGGGTGGGGTTACTGCCTGGAACAGATGGCCTAAATTCCTGGACAGGAAGTACCCACAGGGGGACATGTTCAACATGAGATTAACAGGCTCTGGAGGAGAGGCTCAGGGACCTGGGGCTTGGACTAGATTGCTACGCGAGGTAAGCTCTTGATTTCATGACCTCATCTCTTGCCCCAACCCTGAGACTTCACTCACAATCCAGGTTGTTAACACTGAGAGATCTTATCCTGTTAGCCTTTCACTCGAAAGAAATTGGATTGAAAATCTCGCCAGACTGCCTCCGGACAGAGCTTTTCCATCAGCTGTGAATGACCCTCAGGCAGGGAGAGTTGCTTTCCTTTACACACTAGTAGCAAGTGACAGAAGGGGGGCATTCCTCTCTGCCTGGCTGCTGTCAGAAACTCTTGGAGAGGGATCCCCACTGGGAACTCACTGTCTGATCCATGGCAAGACCTGAGAAATTCACTTCCCCTCTCTGTACCTGGGTTCACCTCCATTACATGTGCTTGTCCCTTAACACAGAGTCTCATGGAGGCTGTCACACCCAAAGAAATCACCTGGGAACATGGGGATTCAAACCCTTCCCCGGGTGCCTCAGAGAAGGGTTTGCCTACTCTCCAACCCCCAGTGTTTTTACTGTGTCCATGCTGCTTTTTAATAAATTTCTGTACAGTGTGGTAGATTCCTGGGGTATATTAAAAAACTATAAAACTCCCCCCCACATCTGAACTCACGACACCTGAGTTGAGCCCACTCTCTCCCCGGCCTGGTCTGCTGCTCTGATCCAGCAACGAGTAGCGATGTTTCAAGCAGGAAAATGATGCTCAAGCTCCACTTCTTTGGACATCCCAGACTTGGGAGGATCAGGTTGGATTTTATCCAGCTGGTGGCCTGACAGTGGCTTGGTTTGGCTGCCATGGTTCCAGCATCCTGCAGACCACCTGTAGTTTCTGAGCAGTTACTACAGCCCAGGCCTGGGGCTGAGGGCTTCGTGTTCATTTTTGTTTGCTCCTATTGGTCTTGCATTATCACCATTTTGTGGATGAGAAGACTGAGCCCTGGAGGGATCTGACATGCCCAGTCTGAACCCAGGTCTGTCTGATTTCTAAGTTTGTTCCCTTATTCATCTCACTTCTGCCTCCCTGATTGTAATAGCTAACATATACTGAGAACTTTCTCTTCCAAATGTTGTATTTGTTTGCTCAGGTTGCCATAACAAAGGACCACAGACTGGGCGGCAAGAAAACCAGAAAATTATTTTCTCCTATCCTCTCACTAGAGGATAGGAGTCTGAGACAAAGGTGTTGGTGGAGGTGGGTTCTTCTGGGGCCTGTCTCCTCAGCATGCAGACATCTGTCTTCTCCCTGCATCTTTTTTTTTTTTTAAGATTTTATTTATTTATTTGACAGACAGAGATCACAGGTAGGCAGAGAAGCAGCCAGAGAGAGAGGAAGGGAAGCAGGCTCCCTGCTGAGCAGAGAGCCTGATGCGGGTCTCAATCCCAGGACCCTGGGATCATGACCAGAGCGGAAGGCAGAGGCTTTAACCCACTGAGCCACCCAGGTGTCCCTCCCTGCATCTTCACATTGTCTTCCCTGTACACGTTTGTGTCTTAATCGTCTCTTACATGAACACCAGTCAGATTAGGCCCACCCTGAAGGCCTCCTTTTAACTTGATTACATCTTTAAAGACACTCTCTCCAAATAGAGTCCTATTCTGAGGGACTGAGGATTAGAACTTCAACATACGACTTTTAGAGGGACACAATTCAGCCCATAGCAGGTGCTTTCCATTTGTTTAATTCATTTAATCTTGGGTCTGGTACAGTGTGGTAGATTCCTGGGGTGTATTAAAAACAAAACAAAACTATGAACCCCCCCTTTCCCCCCCAACACCTGTACTCATAATACCTTCTGAGTTGGTGCCCACTCTCTCCCTGGCCTGGTTGGCTCTCCTGATGCAGCAAAGAATAACTGTATTTCAAGCAGGAAAATGATGCTCAAGCTCTACTTCTTTGGACATCCCAGACTTGGGAGGATCAGGTTGGATTTTATCCAGCTGGTGGCCTGACAGAGGATTGGCCTCCCCATGCATTACAGATAATGTCAGTGACACTGAATTGAGGGGGAAATGGAGGGACAGAGGTGGGGGACAGATTTCAGCTGGGCCCAGTGCATATTTCCCTATCCCATTGTTACATATGAAGATTCTTACAACCCATATCTACCCATTGTGTCATGGGTAATTTAGGAAGGGGAGGATCTAAAAGATACCATGATGGAGAGGACACTCAAAGCTTAGGACTTTCTCCAACCCCTGCTGAAAAAGGGATTGGGCATTAACTCCAAAAATCATGTAAAACTATCACCTCGAGACTGTATTAGAATTTTATATTAACATGTATATGTCCAGGTACATATTTATGCACCTAAGTGTTCTTGTTTTTGTGCTTAGGAATGGGGCACAGAGATCCGTGAAAACTTAAGACTCAGAGAAACTGCCAGGAACCACTGGTCTAGTGTCTCGTGGGAAAGATAGGGTTCTTGTAACAACTAAGAATATGGCCACATGTTGAAGGTAAACATGGCCATGTGGAAATAAAATTAATCTGGGTTGTCTGAAATTTTTCTAGAATTACGTGGATCCCAATTTCCCAAATTATCCCTTTACTTCTGAAAAGTATATTCCTAAAAAATAGAGCCATATGCACATTTAGTTTTCCCCAAAGTTCTTAGCAACCTTTGCTAGTTTACTGACTCCTTCTAGCTTCGTTGTTCCACAGTGAGAGCTGACTTGAAGTCCTAGGATGGCAGCTCTCCTTCATGGTTTATAAAGCCTTTTATTTAGTTTTTTGAAAATATTTTATTTATTTATTTGGCGCAGAGAGAGATCACAAGTAGGCAGAGAGACAGATGGGGGGGGGGAGCAGGCTCCCCACTGAGCAGAGAGCCTGATGCGGGGCTCCATCCCAGGACCCTGAGATCATGACATGAGCCGAAAGCAGAGGCTTAACCCACTGAGCCACCCAGGCACCCCTATAAAGGCTTTTGTTTATATGAAACAGCTGTATTGAGATATAATTCATATACTATACAATTTACACTACAGCACTTGGTTGTATAATTCAATGGTCTTTAGTACATTTAGAGTTGTGTAACAGTCACCACAATAAACTCTAGAACATTTTATTTTCATCACCCCCAGAAAGAAATCCTACACAAAGACTTCTGAAGACCATTCTTACAGAACCCCATGAAACGAGGAGGGTGGACAGTTTCCACCCCACTTGACAAATGGGCAAACAAAAGTCTTGGGGGAGTTTAAGGATTGGCAAAAGAAGCTTAGGGGAAACTTTTCAGTTCTTTTGAATACTGGAAGGTACCAGTAAGTTCCTAAAAACAAAGATTGAAGTCCCTGAGCTCCCAGGGTTTTTTATGCTCTGGCTTCTGTCCCTCACTCCTGACCTGGGTGACAGAAGCACTGTGGCAGAGACGGACTGTGTAAGTAATGGATTCAGACCTCCGCTCCCTGACAGGCTGTCCCTATGCCATCTTGCATATGCTGCAATCCTGCTGGCTTGGACACAGCTGCCAATGCAGGGTGACAGGGCCTGGGGCTTGCCTCAGGGACCCTTCAGGGACCTTTACATTGAGTGCTAGGTGGCACTGCGGAGCTCTTATTGTGGGTCAGGGACACAGAGGGAGTCGCTTGCAGGCCTTTTGATGACAAAGAGACTGACTAGTAGGGTAATCCATAGCCAAACAACAAAATGCTTAGGCATCTGCAGGGATTCTGCCCTGACTGGGGACAGCGTGATTGAGGGTGACCGGGGTCCCTGAGAGCCTGGCACAAGAGTATCAGCCATCAGCTATCATGGGCAACTGCAGATCATATTTTAAATGGGATTCAGGGACACTACATATAACACACTGAAATGGACCAAACCTTAGAAATTTGCATTTAAGCCATCTTCCTTTTTGTTTTGTTTTGTTTTTACTAAAGTGCCCTTACTATCACGACTAGCTAACCTCCTCCAGGAGATAAGCCCCATAGAGCAAGATGTTTTGCCCGTGTCCTCTAGAGCAGTTCCTGGAATGTGCAGGCTCAGGACACTGAATGAAGCAGTGAGTTTGCTGCGTGGTCCCCGGTATCATTTGCTGTTCGGATCCTTACTGCAGTTCTGGGATGAGACTGGCACAGAGAGGTAAAGGAACATGGGTCTCACTGCTCACCAGTGGTGTGGTTGGGATTTGAACTTGAGCAGTTCCAAACCTAACCCCTGTGTAATCCTTCCTGCCTACCCAAGTCACAAGGACTGGTGTGGATTTATTTTGTAGCTTTTCTGTCCTTTAATTCACCCTATAGGAAAAAAATTACTCAGTTAACAAATCTGTTCTGTTTACCATTGGCACAGTAGGCTTTGCTCTCATGGAATTACAGTGTAATGGGAAGAGAAGAGAGAATCTGTAGCTGAGCCAGGATACCTGAGACCTTGTATTAGTCAGCTCGGCAGCCATAACAAAGAACCACAGACTGGGTGGCTTAAACACGGAAATTTATCTCTCACAGTTCTAAAGCCTGGAAGTCTGAAATCAAGGTGTCACAGGATTGTTTTCTTCTGAGGCCTCTTTCTTTGGCTTGCAGATAGCTTTCTTCTCCCTGGGTCTTCACAGGGTGTTCCCTCTGTGTGTGTTTGTATCCTAATCTCCTCTTAAAAGGACACCAGCCCTATTGGGTTAGGGCCATGTTGGGTCATCCAAATCACCTCATTTTACCTTAATTATCTCTTCAAAGACTTTATTGCCAAATACAATAACATTCCCAGGTACTGGGGGTTAGGGCTTCAACATAGAAATTTGTGGGAAGGGGCATAATTCAGCCCATAACAGATCTAAACACAAAGTTTCAGGAATCCTACTTCTAACTCCTCCCCAATTCCAGCGGCTCTCAGTTCCTGTTCCTCCCATGGGAGCCAGATGTCAAAGGTTAATGTGAACTCCTACATTCACCACTTCTAAACAGCTGGTTATACTCAGACACTTGGGTGGAAATGAGTTCCCTTATTTATTTATTTTTTTTAATATTTTATTTATTTATTTGACAGACAGAGATCACAAGTAGGCAGAGAGGCAGTCAGGGAGAGAGAGGAAGAAGCAGGCTCTCTGCAAACAGAGAGCCCGACGTGGGGCTCGATCCCAGAACCCTGGGACCATGACCTGAGCCAAAGGCAAAGGCTTTTAACCCATTGAGCCACCCAGGCGCCCCCCCTTATTTTTTTTAATGGTGGATCTTCTGAATTGGACAGAGGTTTCAAGTAGAGGTGGGGAAAAAAAAACCCCTCAGATCTATCTCTTTCTTCATTTCCCTTCTCTGCACATTTGAGCAATCGTTTTATCTAAAACATTTTTTTTTCCATAAGAAAGTATTTTGCTTAATTGGGTCTCATTTCTGTTCTCCCCTTAAAACAACCAAGCGTCTACATTTCTGTTGGGATTGAAAGCTCCAATCAGTTCAGATAAATCAGCTTCCTTTTAAATTATGATCTTGGAGGAAATAATGATCTAACTTACTTTTTGTTAATTACTTTTAGGTGAATTAGACATCCCAGCTTTGCAGTTCCTGATTTCCTCAGAAGTATTTAAGCCCTCAAATCTATTTAAACCTTTTCTTTTACTCAAATTAAGATGCTGAAAAATTCCACTATTAGAAATAATTTAGTTTTTTTTTTTAAGTTCAGCTTCATGGCTCTGTAATTTTAAATAATTTGAGCTGAAAAATCCCATCATATCCCATGTAGTGGCACCAAATTAATGTTTTCACTTCAAAATTTTCCTATATTATTGGTGTCTCAGATTTAGTAAACAAATAAATAGAACGTAGAGGTAATGAATAATGTCACCAGGTAGAATTATAAAACACAAACCAAATTGTCTACCCCACAGATAGGAATTTAACCATAGTAATCATGGTGTGTGTGTGTGTGTGTGTGTGTGTGTGTGTGTGTGTGTGTCTAAGAAAAAACTCAATCGTAAAGTACAGAAATGGGATATCTTTGATCACAAAGAATAGAACTAAAAATCTTTTTTATATAAAAAATTCTAAACCTTCAGAAGTGAAGAAGCAAGTTCATAAGTAACAAGTACATTTAGAAGGGAATTAATATTCCACAAGAGAAGCACATAATTAAAACTTGTGGGAAATAGCCAAAGCGGTACTTAAAGGCAGTCTCATAGCCTTAGGTCTAACTGTCTTTTTCATCTGAGAGAGGAAGTTTCATCTTCAGTACTAAGTGAAATAGTTAGTATAAGGGTGGTAGTTTTTCTGCCTCTGCCACCGCTACCCCAGTCAGTAAGGACTTTGTATAGTTAGAGTTTCAGTGCTTGTCCAGTATTTGGCACTGGATAACTTGCCTTCACATCAGATAGACTATTGAAAAATGCAGTGCAGTCCAATGTCTGAATTAAAGACTTAACAGGATTAAGGAAGCCAAGAATTGAAGTCTCTTTCTGCCATGCAAGTGGAGGTCCTGTGTGTGATGCCACTTATCATAGACTAATTTTTTCTTCTCTTTCCCCCTTTAATTCTGTTCTTTATTGACCCCTCTGGATCCTAGGCACACTCGCCATTGGGAACTAAATCAGAAGGAGCCCCTGAGTTCTAGGGAAAAGGAACCATTGATATAGTCTAGGTTCCTAGGATCTGGACTAAGGAAAGGACCTTGAGGCCAGGCAAGTAGTAGTTGAATTCTAGGAAAGATCCTAAATCCAAGGCCTGAAGCGTCCCGGTGTATTGCTCTGTCTTTATCCCCAGTGAGAATGGAGACATTTCAAGAACTTTCAGCCGAGACATCTGGGATAAATGATGGAGGGAACCTTGTTATTATGGTCCATGATAGCAAGCCAGAGCCGGCAGAGCCATCTCTAGTACTAAATTCTGACTAGTACATTCCCCATGCCATATATGAGCAGTCTCGTGGCTAAAGTGAGATCTCACAGGCCCACGTTATTCCTTTTTTTGTTGTTTGTTTATATGTTTCAAGTTTCTGTTTGAATTCTAGATAGTTAACATACTGTGTAATATTAATTTCAGATATAGGATCTAGTGATTCATCACTTACATACAACATCCAGTGCTCGTTATAACATGTGCCCTCCTTAACGCTCATCACCCATTTATCCCATCTTCCCACCCATCTTCCTTTGTTTAAATTCATCTTCTCCAGGGGCTGTAGTGAGTCCTGTGGCACCTGATCAGTCTATAAGGTAAGTCAGATCATATACAAAGGTATGTTGTAGCTGTGAGGATAGCAAGTTACAGATGATGCCAATTGTCACCAGAGTAAACCGTGGGTACTTTAATGCCTTTCTAATGTTGCTACTTAGGCCCCAAGCACCCATCACACAATAAAACAAATGCACTGGAGTAGCATTAAATACTAAATAGAAAAGACAAACTGATACTCCAAAGGCAACAAGCCATTTACTCTTTATTCTCCACTCCTAATGTGTTAAGAGTAAAGGCTAGAAGACTCAGGTTGGTGAGTGGCTGCCATCAGGACCTGGATTCAACCCATAAGTGACCCTGGAAGACCCTATCTCTATCTGCACCCCCCAGTGTTTTAAGGATGTAACAGTATTTAATCACCCATAGAATGTGAATGCCAGTCAATCCAATTGGGTGTAGCAACCAAACAGAACAGACTCATCTATAAAGCTTGTACGGCTGTGCCAGGGTGAACCACCAGACCACAGTGTCCTCCGTTGTATCTTTAGGCTTAGTCTACAAATTCTGAGACAATTCCCACAGACTCAAAGCCACTGCCTGAAGAGGGATGCATGGGCCATTTAAACATTGGAAAACTCAGTAACAAGAGAAGAATGCGGCCAGTATCAGAGCCAAAGACTGAAAAGCTAGTCCAGCTTTGAGCTAATGCCACAGCTGCCTTCCCTGTTCATGTAAATAATTTTGCCCTTGGCACCTGCCTGGGGTCCTGGTATGACAATTGTTCCCCTGAGTTTGTTTCCCTGTCCTGACCTTGTTTCCTTCTAGCTTAAGGTTGTAGCTATCCAGCTGTCTATTTTAGCAGGCAGAGCTGTGCTCAGTGTGTGGCCCTTTGTGTTGGGTTGGAGGGTCATAGAGCCAAGGTTAAAAGAAGTGTCAAATCTCAACTCTTACCAACTTACCTTCAAGTCTCACTTTCTAAATCTTAATAAACATGAAAGTACTGTGGTGTTGTAGGGAGATTCCGTGCGCTAATGTTTAGCAGACACTTAGCTCTTAGTAGCACTCCATGCCTGGTGACTCTTACGTGGTCGTGGATGTGATCGCTTTCTGTTCTCATGGGAGGTCAGTGTAGATGTATCTTTTCCCCTGTCCATCTCTATCCATTGCTCAAGGGTATGGGGACTTCTGAAGGAGAGAGTGAGGGGAAGGCATAGGTACTTCAGACAATGCTCCCCACCATCTGACTAATAATTATCATGTTTACAGAAGTTTGTCAGGTTCTCTTCACAGATCACCTCAGGATCTTTATAGCACTGGTGGACAACTTGCATGACACTGTCCATGGGAAGATCTTGGGTCTCCAGTTGTTGGTGCCAGTGCTTTGATCAGCCAGCATTTCCCAGAGACAGACACACTTCTTAATGCTTTTTCTATCCCAATGAAGGACGTGCACTTGCCATTCAAAACCAGGCAGGATTTGGGGGCTGACCCTTCTCACCTTGTGACTTTAATTGTTGGAAGAAAAGCAGCAAGAGAGATTGGATGTATGGATGAGGAGGTCATTTTAGAGAGGAGCATTGTGAGCTTTAAATGTCTTGGTTGCTGATGTTTAACAACCAAATAGGGTTTTTTAGATGGTTTTTGATGTTACTTTCTCCATCTACAGCACAACAGCTGCGTAATGGCAATAGTTGACATTTACGAGTGGGAAAGTAGGGCGGTGAGGTTATTTCCCTTGGAAAGGTCATACTTGCATCTGGAAGTTGTCCATGACAAACAGCCAAACCAGTTCCCAAAACTGTGGCCATAGACAATTGGAGGTACTGCGTCTGTGTTTAAAAAAAAAAAAAAAAAAAAAAAGTAAAGAAAACAAAACTCAATTGTTCATTCACTGTATGTCAGAATTTGCCCTGATGAAGATGATCATCTTGATGATCAATACTACTGGCCAAGCTCTCTGAGGCTCTTTCTCTTATCCTACCCCCCATGCCCCTGCAGACCCGTATGCTTCCAAAAGTCTTTCTTCTGGGGCACCTGGGTAGTTCAGTTGGCTAAGCATCTGACTCTTGATTATACCTCATGTCATGATCTGGGGGTTGTGGGATCAAGGCCCACGTTGGGCTCCATGCTCAGTGGGGAGTCTGCTTGAGATTTTGCTCTCTCCCTTTCCCTCTGCCCCTCTTCCTGCTTATGTGCATACACATCCTCTCTCTGAAATAAATTTTTAAAAAAGTCTTCTATGTACCCATTGCAGCTTTTACTTTGCTTCTATTATATATAACTTATCAAATACTATTGTGCCCACCTGCTTTTATGTTCCTCACTCCCTAGAGTGGGGCTACTTGATGATCTCCCCTTTTATCTTCTTTGTACCTAGTGTTGGGCTTACTGAGTATCTTTTGAATGCAATAAATGTTGGAATCTGGTGAAAGGAAGTTGTTGTTGAGATGATCTTTTCTCTTGAGGAGACAGAATTTTGATGAAGGCAGCTCTCAGTGCACGATCATTTCCTGCGATGGACCCTCGGGTGGTTCTGCAGTGCTGTTAGGGCCAGATAATGGACAGGCAGACAGGTGATATGATATCTCTACACTGCGAAGAAGGGCTAAGCCTCCACATGTTTGCTCTCTGTAAGCTTTTGTGCAGAGATCCCAAAGGGGGATTGGATGCCAGAGATTTCTTTTCTAGTATTATTAAGTTAGGGAGCCAAGGAAGTATGAAGATGCCAGAGGAAGGGTCTTGCTATGTGTGCCAGGAGTGTCTTCATAAAGGAAGCAGGTCACCTACTTGTCATGACACCTGTCACATGCAGACAGTCAAAAGATTATTATTATTTCATAATTCTTATGATTGTATATTAGGGAACATGTCTTGAGACAGCTCAGTCAGTCGTAGTCTGATGTTTCAAAACGGGGTAGGAGTTGGGAGTCATATCTGCTGTGTTCCACATCATTGTGTCCCTTAGACAAGTCACCTCATCTGAGCAGTTTTCTGGTCAATATTCCTTTACCTTCTGTGAGATGGAGAAAATTATACCTACTCTGTACTTGTGGTGAGTGTCAGGTAGGTGAAAAGTGCCTAGCATAGTAACAACTTAGTAAATGAGAGCCATCATTTTTGTTACTGCTGCTGTTTTATTATTCAACAAGGCGGGGGCTTCAGTGTCTTCTAGGAAAAGTTGAATTTTGTTGTCCCACAAAATAGCAGTGATGCATCTCAAAATAACAATCACCTCCAGTTTCTGCCCATAAACTACCTAACCCTGGCTGTGTTTGTCCTCTGCTCTCAGGGCCTGAAGGGTAGTAGTGGATGGGGTAGATATAGTAAGCACCAGAATTATGATTTAGTGAGCCCTTACGATAGGGCAAATGCTGTGCTAATGTTTGACAAGGGTAATCTTGAATCAGTCTTGATGTAATTCCTGTGAGATAGGTACTATTATTATCTTTCTTTAATAGATGAGAAAATTGAGATGCATAGAAGTTAAATACTTTCTCAAATATATGTAGAAAAATGCAAGGCTGGAAACAAACCCAGTTCATCTGATTCCAGGACTTTTAATCTTAAGAACTTTTATACTGGATGTCAGTTAAGATGGCATGAAACTATCATTCCCCTTTCTAGAACCATATACTTGTGTTTTCTTTCCTCATTCCAAAGCACAGATAGATGCACTTTTGATGGCTAGTTTCTTACCATATTAGCAATCCCACCAGAGGTTAATGGTGAGTGTTCCCTCTACTGCTACCTTAGGGCCTTGCATTTAAATGAGTGACTGCAATTCCTGAGGTCCACCTTTCCAAGATTCTCATTCTTTACCATTTAACACATGAACTTTTTTGGTTATTGCATGCTGGTTTTGCCTGCTAGGTACTGGCTCAGTTTTGGCAAAGTCTTCAGTTTTGCCCTTACAGTAGTGTTAGTGCAGTTATTTGACTATTTGTTTCCACATTCACTCTTAATATTTTACCAATGCAGAAAACAGGCAAATTAAAATGCTCATACAAGTGGATAAAAAGTAGGGATCTCAAATACAGCAGAGACCAAAACAAAGAGGACTATTTCATTTTAATTGCATACTTAGTAGGTTGAAAGTAATTAATCATTTTAAATTGCAAAGGGGGAAAACAAAATTAAAGAACTCGTACAAAAATGCTAAGTATATTTTATCAAATACTTAAGTGTGATTAAAGATATATATCCATCCTTTCCATAACTGAGTGCAAGTCTGGATGTTTTCAGTCATGGAAACTACTTCAAATCATTTAAGCCTAGAGGAACTGACTGGCTTACACAGTTGGGAAGAATCTTGGGTCATTCCAGAAGTTACAGAAGAATTGAAGGAGCTAGGGAGGTGGGATGCAGAGCTGGGAGTCAGGGCCATGGTGTCCCCATTTGTTTTTCATTTCTGTTTATTTCTGATTGGCTTCATTCTGCAGACAGACTCTGTCCAGATGGCATAGGTAGTGGGGGAGATACCTACCAGCTCCTTGGCTTTATAACCTCATATTCAGCAACACCAGAGGAAGGAGAATCTTCTATTCACAGCATTTACATATCAGTCCCAGGGTGGATTCTGACTGGCTCTCCTTGGATACTACACTGACCCCTCTACCATCACTGTATCCAGAGTAAGGGAGTTACCATGATGGGTCAGGACAGGGTCACATGACCACTTCTGTGCTCAGGACGGCTCAGACTCTGTTACAGGAAGAAGCGAAATGGAGGGAAAACGTACCAGGCAGCCTAAACAGCACTCGTCACAGTCCATCCCTGAACGATTTTCCCTTCCCATCTTTCTTTAATTTTTCACTTTTGACTTTTGTGCAGTTTCATAGTAATTAAAAGAGAAGGACCAGTTGTACTGGTGGTCAGCCATCTCTGACAGAACCTCAAGATACTCAGCTGTATCAACCTCACTGAATAAATTGAATAAATAATTTACATTCTGTGCAAGGATCATACAAATAGTTTTGGCATGGTGGGAATTTGCATCCTTGCAGCCCATCCCTCTCTCTGAATGTGTATCCCTAGGCAGCAAAGTAGCGGCATCTGTTTTGAACACCTGGTGGCCTCCATCCCTCAAGGAGTTAAGCTGAAAGCTAAAGAAAATGAAAATGGTGCCAGGGACTGGAGGGACTTTGTTGAGTAGAGCCTTCTGGCTCTGAGTGACAAATGTGTTGAGATGTGAAGGAGAGAAATATGTATCCCATACAGATTTGTTTTTCATGTAAATAAGTGTTTTAGCCTCAAACTTTCTGGCATCTCATTATGCAGGTGACTTAGTCATTGACATGCACACAATTTGCATTTTCCCCCTTCTTTGCCAAAAGTGCAGGGACTGTAACTTGGCCAAATTACACGTCCTGGGTGCACAAACAGTAACGCACCATCTTGGGAGCATTCATAAATACCAGGGGATAGATCAAGCCAGAGTGGGACACAGGTCTTACTGATTTGTAGCATTAGGCTTTTCTAGAAAATTTTACCCTTTTTGATTGCTAGCATGTAGCCCATTTCTCATGTTATAGATACTTCAATGAGGCATGTCTGAGAGTGGGAATAGAGGGACGATATTAAAAATACTTAATATCCAATTAGGTTTGGACATTTGATCAGAATGGATGCTGGCCACAGTACTTGAATAGGATCTGAGGACATTCACAGTGCCAGCTATAAACCCTTTAGTTGCTGGGTCATGGAGAGGTAAGGAGGGTGATTCTAGGGCCATTTGGCAAGGTCAGGGCAATCATTATTTACTAACTGGTATGGCGAGATATGATTTACTAACTGATCTCCCTACTCTAGTACATTTGGGCTGACAAATGGCTCTTCTAGGCATGCAGGCATATGGACCTAGAGAAGTTTTTAGTAGACTTGACATCATACCCTGGGATAGCTGCCTAAGGAGCCCTAGGCAGTGGACCAGGCAAGACTGCAGGGCTGCCTTCCAGAGCTGCTCTTGCTTGTTTTCATTTTCAAATGGGAATTTGATTTAGGACCGGCCTTTGGTTTCTCCGAGACCTAGGAAGTAAACATTTCTCATTCTCAAAACCCACAAATTAATCATTTTTGCAAATCAGAGCTGAGCTCTGAGCCTCTGACCAGGAGGCCTGAGCCCGCTGGCCTCGGGAGCCTGGATTTGCCAGCATGGGCTGCTAATGCATATGCATTTGTTCTTCTTGTGGGAGCTCTGGCCCTGCAGGCTTCAAGGGGTGACGCTCTGCTCACTAATCATAATGCAATATCAGTGTTTTCTGCAAATCCCCTTATTATCTCTGCATCATTAGCAGTTTCTAAGCTTGTCTACAACTAATTTCACAGTGAATCTTATTTCTACCCAATATTTTAAATAAGCTATCATGCCAGGCAGCAGCTGACATGCCGCTGAGAAAAAGCAAATCAACCTAAAAGCGGGCTTTCGAACAGCCTCCGACAATTAAGCTTTAGGTCATCATTTAAGGTGGAAGAATGTGGCAAGTTTGTAGAATAGTCCCTGCCTCTGACCTCAATTTATTTAGCCATTCCTTAGTCATTAGAGAAGTGATCTCTAGAACGAGGTTTCCAGGGGTCTCATTCCTGCTCTGCTACTTCCTACAGGTGACCTGTAGCATTTGAAATAATATTGCTGTGCCTCAGATAATAGTAATATCTACTCATGGGGTCATATGAGTGAATGTTTATAATGTGTTTAATGTATTGTATCTAGTATATCGAACACCTAGTATGTGTTCCATAAATGCAGTTTCTATTCTTTTTCATTCATTTATGAACTATTCACTGAATGATCCCAATTCATTATGAACTATTCACGAAATGTGCCTGGTACTATACTGGGAACTGATACCCTTTGGCCACTCTTTACTTCTGGTCAGTCCAGTAATTCACTGAGTGGGCTGAAGAATCCTGTGAGGGTGGAGAGAGTTGCATACATTCAGGCAGCAGTAAGAGAGAACTCAGGTTCCCATGTTGAAGAATTTCTGTCCCTGGTTGTGTGGTAAGGAAGCAGGAGAGCTGGGTTTATACCCACTCTGGGTTCTGGGAACTTTTCCTACCCCTTAGCTATGGTCAGCTGTAATCCCTCTTCGGCTGAACACCAAGCCTCTTTAAAAAGGTACCTAAGATGGGGCGCCTGGGTGGCTCAGTAGGTTAAAGCCTCTGCCTTTAGCTCGGGTCATGATCCCAGGTCCTGGGATTGAGCCCCGCATCAGGCTCTCTGCTCAACCTGCTTCTCCGCCTACTTGTGATCTCTATCTGTCAAATAAATAAATAAAATCTTAAAAAAAAAAAAAAAAAAGGTACCTAAGAGTCCAGTTTTCTGAAATGTTTCCACACTGAAGATGTAGAAAGTTCAAGGCTGTTCCATCTTTTGGGCAAAATGGACAGCCCTTCTGTCCTCATCCCTGGTCCTCACAGGAGATCTATTTTTCTAAATATCTGAAAGCAACACAGAACAGCAACTATTATGGAGAAATTTCTATTCTTACATACAATGCTAAGTGTGGTACATACATGATTATTTAATACCCTCTGTAAGCCCTACGGAGGGGACACAATCATTACTGCCATTTTATAGCTAAGAAGATTGGGGCTTGGAAAGATTACTTGCCCCCAACCACCCAGATAGTAGGTTGGAAGAACCTAGAGCCCAACCTAGACTTTCTGATTCTGTCACCACTATCCTACCCCTCCACATGATATGGCTTTGACTAAAGATACTAAAGGTTGTTTGATCAAGGTGGTTTGTGAGCAAACAGTCCAGGCGTCAGGGTGGCTGCCTGGTGAATAGCCAGCCTGATTTTGTAGGCTGGAGTTTGCAGGGGCTTCCATTCCATTTTCCTTCACCTCTACCTGCTGTTGCCTGGAATAATCTCTCTGCCACACCCTTTGTTCCTCTCAGTAAACACACTGCTCCCCTGGAAGTGATCCAGAATGGTGTCTTTCGGGTCTAAAGGAAGTATGGGAAAGTAGGACTGAAACTGTCTCCAACCCTCCCCCACCCCATAACATCCAAAGTTAATATATTTTTTATTCCCGTAGATTCTAAATGGGGAAGTTTAGAATGGGAGAAAGAAGGGAACTGCTTTTTCCATTTACTGTCTGCCCCATGGATACTGGCTTTCTATGTCATAAAGCTTCAGTAGGACACTGTGAGTTCCAGAGGCATAGGACAGAGAACAGCAGAGTTCGATTTTACGCTGAGTGGTCTCAGATCAAGCAGGAAGTGCTTTGACACTTTTGGTTCCTCTTCACCATATCGTTCCTCTATGTACAGCAAATCCTATATCTCCTATAAAACTCAATTCAAATGGCTCCTTCTTTATGATGCCTTCCTTGATTCCTACGGAAAGTGCCCTTCCTTCCTGCAGCAGGTCACTGTAGGAGGAAGGAATAGCATACTCCTTCAGAGGAATTGGGTCTCCTAAGAATTCTGAGCTCGGTTCTCTTCCCCTACAGGACACCTCCCACCCTCCCTCATCTAGTTACTTATGTGTGTGAGATTCCTAGATTTTTTTTTAGACTATGGGCTGAGTTTTTATTGCATCTAACTCAGGATGGGCTTGGTCCTTTCTCTGGCTTCCTGTCACAGTACATATTCTAGAATTGTATGTGTGCAAACTCATGCATGTGTATACAGGAAACACCCTCAGTGAGGGCACAGTTGTATGGACAAAGAACTACATAAAGGCTGGGACGTCAAAGATCTAAGCTGTTATTCTCACAAGTATGACTTTCTGGGTATGTCTCGTTCATAGATATATTTTATTTGCCTGCAGAGTTGTTGACATTTTAGATTTACTTGTCAATGTTTTGAAACTAGGAGGTTTAATAAGAGTCTTCTCTTGGAAATCAGAAGGTCTAGTGACAATGGTTCCATATCCCAACCTGACACTAGTCAACGGGACTTGGGTAAGCAGCTGGCCCCCTTCAGAAGGCGGATGGACTCTGTTTACTACAGTCTCCACCACTTCTTATTGCTTCCCCAACACTGAGTGTCAGGGTCAGTTTCCATTCATTAGCACTAAGGCTGCCATTTTTATCTGTCCTGCTTCACTCATGAATGTGACATCAGGCATTTGAGTGGAACCAGATGACTACGTTTACTTGGTTTGTTTGGCAGACTGTAGGCATGGTCTCAAATTCCCTGGGTTGATGTCATTCTGTTCTCCTTGTTATCATTGTCAATTCATTCGTCTGGTGTCTTTGAAGTTGCACAGTATTTGGTAATAAGCTATTTTCTGCTAAGGTAAGAAGCATTATGCTAACCAGACAGACAAAGCATGAGCCTTGCTTTCCCATCAGTGGTGGTCTCCAGGCATTTGACTCTTTTTTCTGTGGTGCTGGGTGCTGCATCTGAGGGTGATCATATTAGCCTACTTTTGCCGTATAAAGAGCCTAGAGAACTAGGAAGAATGCAAAGGGGACTTCTGTAGCAGCTAAGGAACAGAAGTGGCCCTTGCCTGGTTGTGGAGTCCCATTCCTCAACACAGAGCTGGGCTTCATCACTCTGAAGAATCTACACAAATGAGTTTATTTTGGAGAAAGGTTCATTTTATCATATGCACATACACATGCATGCACAAATTGCGTAGCTGTTACTAGATTTCATTCTAAGGGCTGAGCATTATGTTGGTGTCAGGAGGGGGTAAGGGTGGGGGGATGACAGAGTCCCCGATTTCATGGAGAATGAACTCTAGCAAGGAAAGACAGGTAAACAAATGGGTATATGATACAATGTCAGATGGTAGTGAATGCTATGAAGAACCACAGAATGTGGTGGGAAAGAAACAGGGGGTGCTGTTTTAGATAATGGTGAACAGGAAGGCTATTTGAAGAGATGGTACTTATCCAGGGCCTTGCACAGGGCGACTGTGCCACCAAACTCCTGGGGACACCACTCATATTGTACATTGGAGTCAGACGCCATGGGGGCCTACCATTTATGTTGCTTGCCACATGAATGGTGCCCTCTAGGGGTGTTCCCTTCAACGGGTTGGGAAGTGAGCCTGAGCAGAGAGCACAGTAAAAGCCCATGTCTTGGAGTATGCTTGCTGTGTTTGAGGAACAGCAAGGAAGCCAAAAACAGGGTGATGGGGGAGGTCCTGCCTGAGAATTGTCCAGGACTCTGTTCGTGAAGGGCTTGAAAGACCAGAGAATCTCAAATTTTAATGTGCATAGGAATCTCCCAGGGATTTTGCCAAAATACAGATTCTGGTTCAGTGGGTTTGAGGGGAGGCTCTAGATTCTGCATTACCAATGAATTCCCAGGTGTCTGGACCTCCCTTTGGGGGGCAAGGCTAGGGGCCATGTCTGGACTTAGGGAAAGCCACTGGAAGGGTCTCGGTCTGGTGGTTTATTCTGCCTAGCTGAAGAATCATTTGCTTTAGAGTCCAAGTACTCATCAAATCAGTCCATAAGGGAGCATTTTTGATCCCTTCACTGCCCAAGCAGGCAAAGGGAGGCTGCTGGGAGAGATAAGGAAAGGTTTATTTGTGTAGCTACTCGAACTCCGGGCTGTTTATAGTCGATGAATATCTGTCTTTAAGCAGCTGTGTGAATTATCCGAAATACATGAAAGCAATCCATTCGAGATCAAAATCCTTAATTCCAGACCTTTCCAGGTTGATACGTCTTAAAAGAGGGAGGTTTGGTAACATTGTTGAACATTAATTAGGTAACACTTGTGCAGGACTTGGAGGATGAAAAGCCTTCTGTGTGTAAGTGCTCGGGAGCGCGGCTGTGAAACGGTGCAATCTGAGTCTGGGATTGAAATGAAAATTTCACATAAGCAAGTGCTCGTCCCCATCAGGTGCGGTGATTGGAGATTGTGCAAGTTTGAATGTGCCTAGTCACCCCCCTTCTCCCCAGCAGCACAGCCTCAAATCCTGCTGAATAGAAACCAGCATGCAGATGAATGGGGAATTTACTAGAGGTAATTACAGAAGGAAGGAGGGAGGCCCCATGTGCTCCCGGGAGAGAAGGGGGGTCTTTCTTTTTCCTTGTCACAAAGGACTGTTTTCCTCTGATGGTGTTCTTGTAGCCTGTGTTCTACCCAGGGCTTGGTCAGAGGATGGGAAGGCCATCCATGGTTCCTAGAAGAGTCTCTATTCAAAAGCAAGGAATCCCTCACTCACCTGTCGCTACCTGTGTGCCTACGCGGTCTTCCTTTTCAGTTCCTCTTAGGGCTGATCCAGTCCCAAGAGAAGGGTGAATGGTACTCCTGGGGTTCCCATGCTGCCCTGCAAACCCACTCCTCCTCTGGCAAGGCCTCCTTCAGTCATGCCAGACTTGATGCCCAAGGCTGTCCACTGCTGCCTCTGGGAGGGACTTCTTGGAGGCCTGGCAGGAAGTGAAAAGGTTATGTCTTCATGTTAGTATTTAATTTGTTCCCTCTTCTCCAGGTCATCTAACATGACGAGGCACTCTGTGTTACCTTTTAAAGATCTCAGCAAAAATCCTCCATCGCAGGTATATGCTTTGATCATCACTTCTGTGGTAGATGTGAAAACAAAACAAAACACACCGGGATCGGGATAGTAAGGAAACTTTCTAAAAGTTGTAGAGCACATGAGCAGAGTAGTCCTGCCATTAACCCAAGACTGCTTCTTCACAAGAACAGCTGTGGCTTCTAGGCTACTCTTAGTCATCTTTTTGCTGGGGCATTGTTGGTCTCTGCTCATTTCCTTGGGCACTAAGACAGCCGGCCAAGCCTCATGCAGTATTTCATTCTCAATGCCCGTGTATATGTGGGCTTGGCTCCACTTTCCCCAGGAACACAAGAAAGCTTCCAAAAACCACCAAGTTGGGTTGTTCTTTTTTTTTTTTTTTTTTTTTTAAAGATTTTATATATTTATTTGACAGAGACAGCAAGATAGGGAAAACAAGCAGGGACAGAGGGAGAGGGAGAAGCAGGCTCCCCCATCAAGCAGGAAACCAAATGCAGGGCTTGATTGTAGGACTCTGGGATCATGACCTGAGCCAAAGGCAGATGCTTAATGACTGAGCCACCCAGGCATCCTAAGTTGGGTTGTTCTTTTGTGTACCTGATCTCACAAACCCAGCCTAGGAATATCCAAAAGTCAACCTTCCATCAGTTAGGGCAGTGAATATCTCTTGATTTATTGTTGTCAAGCACTGTTGAATCACAGCAAGATAGTTTTAGGTACAGGGTCCCCCTCCTGATGGCACTTAAAGTATGATTTGATGTCCTATTGTCTACTTTACCCACAGCATGAGTCTTCTCAGATGGGGGTGATGGCACCCTCTATTTTATTTATTGATTCTTTTACCAGCTCAAGACTCTTCATTCCACTGATGCTGGTGGCAGAAGCTTTCCAGCCATCGGTGTCCCTGAATCACAGGTTAAGCCAATAACGTGCCAGCCATGAGAAGGGATTCACACGGAACCAAGCTCAGCCTGCACGCACATAAACAATATGAATAAAAATTAACTTAAAAATCTTTTCTCCCTCCTTAACAATGACATTATACCAATGGGGCCACTTAATTTCTTACATTTGTACCTTTTCAAAAGGGCCCGCTGTTTTACGATGTCAAATGTGACCTTTACAACAAAACGTGCAAACTGCGTTGTACACAGAGGACTCTTCGAAGCTAGTAATTTTCATGATGCAAATTTCAGAGCACAATGAGCCCATTAACCAAATTAGCAATTCATAAAAGCAAAAGTTCATGGTCAGGAAACAATCGCGTCTTTTCATAAGGTATAATTTTAGCCCATTGTAGAGTTAAAGTGTTTTTTTTCCCCTTAAAAAAAAAAAAAGTAAATTAAGGCTCTAATTAAATAGGTTAAAGCTATATATGAAAGAGAATGCAGTTTATGTACAAGAAAGTGAATTAGTGATTCATAAGAAGCCAAAGATCCTTGATGAGGGCATAGTTAATGTATTGCGAATGTGAATGAATGATTTTGACCATTGTGCAAAGGAAGGAAACACCCGTGGTGGTGATGTTGGCCCAAGGGAGAATTTTGTAGGGCACGTTAAATACTCTGTACTCCATAACCACTTACATTACACACTCCAGGGATATGAGTC
The DNA here is from genome assembly GCF_002288905.1 of Enhydra lutris kenyoni. Classification (NCBI taxonomy): domain Eukaryota; kingdom Metazoa; phylum Chordata; class Mammalia; order Carnivora; family Mustelidae; genus Enhydra; species Enhydra lutris. The sequence continues at coordinate 11,326,312 of NW_019154129.1, read as the reverse complement.
AGGGTCTTTTGCCCAAGATACTCCCATTTTCAGGAACACAACTGATTTTGAAGCAGGTAGGGCTGGGAGATATGACATTGGCAATGTTTAGGATCCTCTGTCTTTTCCTCCAAAAATGGGGGCGGGAATAGAATACTATGCATTGCACAGCCTCATTCTCTTGATTAACTGAAATTATGTATATGAAAAGCCCCCACGATGCCTGGATAATACTCCATTGTATGTTTATGCCACATTTTGTTTGTCCACTCATCAGGTGATAGATATTTGGTTGGTCTCTACATTTTGAGTATCATCAACAATGTTGCTCTGTATATTCGTATATAAGTTTTTGTTCGGGATGGATACCTAGAAAGACCAAAGTACTGATACATACCACAATGCACATGAACCTTGGAGACCTGATGCTTAGTGGAAGAACCCAGACACCAAAGGTCCCATATTCTCTGATTCCATTTACATGAAATGTCCAGAAGAGGGAAACCTGTAGAGACAGAAAGCAGATGAGTGGTTGCTAGGCACTGGGAGGTTGGGGGAGTGGGGCATGAGTGCTGATGGATACAGGATTTCTTTTCAGATTGATGACAGTGTTTTAGAACTAGGGGGAAGTGATGCTTGCAGACACCGAGTATACTAAATGCTACTGAATGGTGCACTTGAAAATGGTTGATTTTATGTTTGGGTATACTTCTATGTTATGTGATTTTTACCTCAATTAAAAGAAAAAGCCCCCATGTGAATTGGAATAGGTTCTCCAGGTTGGCTTATTCATGTTTTGTGAACTTCCTTGAGACAAAATTTGTGTTTGCTTTCTTTTGAAAGCCCTGGTTCTCAGCATATGCTTGATAGCTTGTAGACCTTTTGCAAAGAGCACCAACCACCATAATAGTTAACTTGCATTAAGTACATATGACATACTGGCTACTGAAGTAGATCCTGTTCAAGAATGAGGAGATGGTGGGGCGCCTGGGTGGCTCAGTGGGTTAAGCCGCTGCCTTCGGCTCAGGTCATGATCTCGGGGTCCTGGGATCGAGTCCCGCATCGGGCTCTCTGCTCAGCAGGCAGCCTGCTTCCCTCTCTCTCTCTCTCTCTGTCTACTTGTGATCTCTCTCTGTCAAATAAACAAATAAAAACTTAAAAAAAAAAAAAAAAAAAAAAAAAGAATGAGGAGATGGAGAGTTTGTTCTCCCAGCTCCTGGGTGCTTCGGCCAGTAAGAGAAGAGCAAGCAGAGTGGAGACCTGCCATGCCAGAGAGTCACAGGTAGGCAGCATCGCATGGGGGAGGGGCTTGCCAGGGGCCTGGACAGACAAGGAGAGCTCCGGGTGATGGTTGAAGGACTGCAGGGAGAAAGAGAGGGCAACAGCATAGGGGCTCTGAGGGGAGGGTGTACATATAGATGTTACTCCTCTGAGATACACTGAATCTGTGCTCCCCTTCTAAGATACCTTCATTGTTCTGAAATGCTTACCAGATCTGTGTGTGTATGTTTAATGTGTCAGTGGACAGGGGCAGGCCTTCAGGCAGCCCAGTTATATTTGGGTTACACATGCACCATTTCACTGAATATGATCCTCCCTGGGTTTATCAATAAAAATGGTCATTCACCCAGTTTGTAAGTGGAACAGCTGGGATTTAATCCTATTATATGTCCTCAGATGAAATTAGATTTTAGATATACCAGAAAGCTCCCTTTTCTCTTAAATGAGCTACATTTGCCACAAGTAAATATGATTCTTAGTTTCAAGTTGTTTCTTCATCTGTGAAATATAAATACTATTGTCTGCTTTGGGGGGTTATTATGAAGTCAATAGAGACAGGTTATTGAAAGGTTGTGGTACACAGTAGGTGCTCAGCAGGTGTTGGTCTTTCTTCTGACACCTCCCCTTCCTCTTCTCCCCTTACCTTTAATTCTCCTGTCCTGGAGGAAGAGGGAGAGGAGAGAGAGAGAGTAGACCCCAGTAAGAGAGATGTTTGTCTGGTTATTAGTTTAGGAAGGACTACACCATGGCTTAGCAACATAGAGAAGGAGGATCAAGACCAAATCCAGCCCTTACTCTGCTCTAGGGCCTGGTAGAAGTTGCCTGGCTTCTCTGAGCCTCAGTTTACCCATTAGGTAACGGAGGTAACAACGCCATCTCCTCACATAGGATAGTTCAAAACCAAGTAAGGAAATGAATGCCAAAGTCTTCAGAAAACCCTAATGTACTACGAGTGTGTGGTACACTGTGCCAGAAAAGGAGAAAGTAGAGTAAAATGTACGGTTTCATTGAGGCCAGTGGGTCTTATCTGAGGGTGATTTTTGCCCCCAGTGGACACTTGGCAATGTCCATGTCACAACTGGGAGTGACATGCTATTGACATCTAGTGGGTGGAGGCCAGGGAGCTGCTAAATATCCTACAGGGCATAGGACAGCCGCCCCCTCCCAACCTTCCCCACCCTGTGAAGAATGATCTACCCATAACGTCAGCAGTGCTGAGGTTTCAACCTCAGACTGATTTAGAAAGGAAGAAATAATACATGGAGATTTGGACACGATATGACTGAGTGTGGAGAGCTAGCTTTTCTTTTGTACACAGGCACCCCCTTTTTTAAATTAAAAAAACCCCAAACAAATGTAGGGGTGCCTGGGTGGCTCAGTCAGCTAAGAGTCTGACTTTTGATTTCAGCTCAGGTCATGATCTCAGGGTCCTGGGATCAAGCATCCGGTCGGGCTCCTTGCTAAACGAGGAGCTGGTTTGAGAGTCTCTTTACCTCCTCCTCTGCCCCTACCCCTGCTTGTGTGTGTGCATTCTCTCTCTCTCTCTCAAATAAACAAAATCTTTAAAAACAAAGGTTAAAAAAAACAAAAACAGATGTAGTTTAAAGGTACATGAAAGTACAAGATAATGTAAAGAAAATGGAAAATGACTATGTTCTTACCACCCCAAATCAGCAGTTATCTCTCTCCTAATTTTTTTTTTTTTTTGGTCAAAGATTTTATTTATTTATTTGAGAGAGAGAGAGAGATCACAAGTAGGCAAAGAGGCAGGCAAAGAGAGAGGGAGAAGCAGGCTCCCCGCTGAGCAGAGAGCCTGATGTGGTGCTCGATCCCAGGACCCTGAGATCATGACCTGAGCCGAAGGCAGCGTATTAACCAACTGAGCCACCCAGCCGTCCCCCTCTCCTAATATTTTTAATGAAATTTAAAAAATCACAGATGAGCTACCCTCATCATCTTCCTTTCTCATCTCCCTTTCTTTCTGTAGAGATGCAGCCTTTCTCATGAATTTGTATTTTCTGCTCATTTTTTGGTACTTCACGAATACTAATAACCATGGCCAAAGAATTATGTGGATTTACATTTTCCCCCGGTGAACACAGGTGGAATGGTAAACATGCAACTTACTGTTTTTCACTCAACCATTGCTCCTGTTGACCACATGTGCGTGGGGTTGGATTCAATCTGGATCCTTTCAGTCTGGTTGAGAAGGCTTGAATAAGACTTGCTGGTCCCGATGTGCAGATCATAGAGCAAAGTGAACTACCTCATTGCAGTGGGGTGGTATTCCTGTTCCTGAGAATGCTCAGCATGTGGAAGATAAGTCCAGGAGACTAGCTGAGGGTAGATTCTCTGTAAATACCACATCTCTCTCTCTGTTCAGCATTGGCCATCTGGGCTGCTTAAGTAAACACAGACTTGGAGGGCAACCTGGGGTCCTTACCGACGAGCTGCCACATTATTTTTCCTCTCGGTAACCTCTGTGGTTTGGACAGGGCCTCCACAGCCTCCAGCCCTGCACTCTGGGTGAGATGTTCTCAAGATGAGACTCTCAATCTTAGCCGCACAAACAGACCAGTTCTTGGGCCGGAGACGTTGACGCTGACAACGCCGTGAGACGTGAAGTGCCCTTTCTGGGCTTTCTGGCCACACTCGTCACCCTCTTCAGAGGCAGCGGTGGCTGTGGAGGTTTGGGGCAGAGGGAGGGTGCCCTGTGGAGTGGCACCTTCTTCATTCTGGTGTCCTGCCCTTGGTGGGGGAGAGGTGGGGTGAATGTTCAGTCTGCATTTTCTAGAGACAGAGATAGAAAATAAAGCAGCCGCTTCCTGCTATTAAACAGGAGTGTGATTAGTTATAGGAAAATCAATTCATTCTTTGGCTTTGGGGAAAGCTTTTAAGTGTGAAAGGGGATGCTAATCCCCTGGGAAATGATTTTTAAGCAAAACTGCCTCAGTTCTGCCAGCTGCTTAGATAAACACCAGAGGGGAGGGGAAGGCTTTTCTCTCCATGTAACAGGGGTTCCAGAGGATCCTTCTCTACTCCCTTCCTCCCTCTCTCCCAGCATCCTTCCCTCTGTCCCTCCATCTTTTTCTTCCTTCCTCCCTCACACATTTATTGAGCACTCACTGCATGCTTGACAACAGCTAGAAATGGTCTTTGTTCTCATGGAGGATGGGGCAGTGGGGGGCAGGGCCAGACACCCAGCAGGTGAATGGTATATAGAGAATGCCTTAGGGCAGTGCTGAGTGCTGTGTCTCCCCTCATTCCTCTCTCCTTTTATTATCCCGTCCTTTCCCTCTGGTTTATCCTTTTTTTTTTTTTTTTTTTCCTTTTCTTTCCTCCACGGTCCCCCTCGGCTTCCATTTCTCTCTCTCTTTTTCATTCCCTTCTTTTCGCCCCCTTTTCCTGGGGGAGAGTCTTAGCATCTTAACAACCATCCCTGAAGTGACCTGCAGAGTGTTGATTGGACACAGGTATGCCCTCTGCAGTTCACCCCATGCAGGGCACACAGAATCCTGCCTCCTGGCGGCTCCCAGAGCTGCAGCACCCAAAGCACAGATTCCCTTTAGGACCTGTATCAATTTCTGCCTTCCCAGGACTGTCAGGAGTCAGTATCCCTTTGGGAGAAAGAACACCCTTTGTTTTGTCCTATGCATGACCTTGCTCAGCCCCACTCATACTCTGGTACTCCGTCTATGGCACCATGTTCCCAGTGTCCACCTGTGAGCCATTTCGGCCTGCCTGTGTCCACACTGGTTTCCATCCTGTCCTCAATCTTCCATGCTTTTCTCTCTGGACATACATAGGGAGTGCTTGTTACATAATTTCTTCTAATCAATCTTGCCCAAACATAAATTTCATTTGCATATCAGTGAAAGGGTGTAATGATAACAAAATATTTTTAATAATGATGATGATGATGATGATGGTGTTTATAGAGCTAACATGGCCTGAGAGATTACTGATCATCAGATATCATGTAGGGCTTCATTTATTTGATCTTATTTACTTTTTACAACAACCCCAGAAAGTAGCTGCTGTCCATCAACCCTTGTTGTATAGGTGGGAAAGCGGGCTCAGTGAGATTAACTAACTTGCCCAAAGTAGCAGATCTGGGAGGTGAGGGCATATTTGTTGGACCACAAAGCCTGTGCACTTAACCCCTGGCTTTCCTACCTCTGTGGCATAGTAGGATCACATGTTATAGCACATTAAGAAAAGTTAGTTTTACTTTTCAGCAGAATCCTTACTCAGCAGTAAGTGACAAGGAGTGGTGACAAGATCATATTTGTGTAACCTTTTTGTGCTTTTCCAGGACTATATGATTCGGACTTCCATTCCTGAAGTCTTTGCATATCCCGCTCCGGGCCCCCCCCGAGCCAGCCACCCAACATTTAGAACCTTAGCTAGGACTGGTAGGTGCAGATGTCCAGCTACTTGGAGGATGCACTGTGTCCCTTTTAGAGAGGTATGGGGGCCTGAACATAGAATTTGGAATAAGAGAGACTGAAATCAAAATCCCTGTCACTTCCTAGCTATAGGACTTTGGATAGATTATGAATCTCCTTTTCCTGGCTTAGCTATCTCATCTGCAAAAGTTTTCTGAGTCCAGGGTAACTGTAAGGGCTATTGGGTTATGCAATGTAATATACTTGGCATATAAGTGGTTGACATCACCGCTGTCCTTTCTCAGGGCAGGTGTGAATGGTAACCCTCCTACCAGAACTCTCTCGTCCCCATCCTGTATATGCACATGAGCTCACTTTTGTGAAGTTGTGGGTTACTGAACTGAGCGTTGGGCTTGGGATGACTGCCCCCTGCCTGCTTACTTTGGGCATCCCTCCTCTTTTCCTGCTTCATAAGTAATTGTCTTTCTCTCTTCGGAATGCTTGACTTCATGGGCAGGTGCCAACTATGGGAGATACTATTCATTTTCCAAAAGCTTAGAGTTGCTCATTTCCACAGGCCAGGGCTGGGGTGGCTCAAGCCCAGCTGGTTTTCTCACAGCCACTGAGTCTAGGCCATATGTGCCCTTTCAAAAAGGATGCTGAGTTCAGGAGGCTGTGCAAGGCTCAGCCAAAGCCAGCAGGCAGGAGGGCTTCTCTCAGCTCCTGAAAGATGAGGAGATAAGTCCAGTGTCTGCTCGTCTATCTTCCTGTTCACTTTGTGGATGTTCTGAGGTCCCATCTGGTCAGTCACTTACTCAGCAGGATGGGCAGGTGGGGGCCCAGCTGGTGTGAGCTTTTGGTTGATGAGCCTGATGTCAAGAGTTCGACACCTGCAGTGAAAAGTACATAGACTTTACGGTCAGATACATCTAAGTCAAATCGTAGCTCCTACCATGCTCTTGCTTTGTCACTGTAGACAAGTGAATTTATTCTCTGGGCCTTGGTCCTCTCATCTGTGAAATGGACTCATAATTACCACTTCTGAAGATTGTGACTGTTCACTGAGATAATACATGTAACATGCTTCAAGGTGTTCTTTGGCCCACAATCTTTGGTCCACAATCAGTGATGTACAAAGCCTGCCCATATCAACTTCTGACAGTTTATGGCTAATTTTTTTTTTTTAATCTTTCAAGGTGGTGTTAAGCCATTGTGTCCTGAAATCAGTTATGCATAGTGGGAATATTTACACTATGGAAATCAGCCAACACTACAAATCAGGGCTCCCCCAACCTCCCAGAGCCATACAACTGGACGTGGAGATTGCTTAGGGAATGTTGTTTCTTTGTTTTCCCTTGCAGCTACGTTCTCTTCTCCAGTTCAGAGCTACCCAGAAAGCACAGTTATTTCTGGGCCAGCCTGGCCTATACTGGATGTGAAAACACTCTGTGCCTTTCCCACCCAACCCTCCTGAGCCTCTCAAAGTCCTAGGTTCTTTCATATCTCCCTCAGAATTTGCTGTGACAGACTGGGGCTGATGTAGTATAGTTCCCCTAGGATCCTATTCCCTAGTGGGATGTGACTTTCCCTCCTGCAGCCCCTGTAGCCTCCCTCTCCTCTCCCACCCCCGATCTTCTGGCTTCCATTACATTCTATCTCTATTTGTAAATTCCCAGAGGGTAGAAAGGGTAGTAGTGCTGTTCCTTATCCCAGCACCCTTTCAGCACTGAGGACAGCTCTCAACGGCCAGTAGAGGCTCTCCTGTTCTGGATTATATACTACAGCGCATTGCATTGCAGTCTGAGTCCAGCCTGCACTTCCTACCCCAGACCGCCCTTCCCAGATCCAACGGACAGTGCATCACTGGGCCGTATCTGTCTCCACATCTAAGAGAAAAGTCTAAGGGCAGGGCTGACTGGTGGTGCCATCTTCAAATGTGACCCATTTAATTAATATCTGGAATTTAGTTTCCACAAAGGTAGCATTTGCACACCATCTTAACTCCAGGTCCAGCATGATGCCTGGGACAATGGCTAGAAGAATGTTTAACTCTCATAAATATTTGAATTAACGAATAATAATGTGCAACTTCTTTGTTCTCTTTTAATAAGCCTTTGGAAATAAAACAAGAATGAGATGAATATCTCTTTGAAAAGTGTGATTGTGTAGTTAGAACATGCGGTAGTTACAGCATTTTCCTTTCCGTTATGTCAGTGTCATGCTCTTCTACACAGTCTCTTCCAGACATGCAGCTTTCATAGACCTTTTTAGAAAAAATAAAAAGATATCAATAATTCCTTTCCTAGGAGCTCTGAGATCTTCTCACTACCACTGTAAATAGTGTTCTATACTCTGTTCCAAAGTTTAGGCTAAAAAAAACAAGAAGGAAAAAACAAATCCCATTTAGTTTGAGGCATTTAATACCAAATTTGATTAATTAGGAACTATCCTAATAGTGAATATATGGCTCAGTTGGTTAAGCATCTTGATTTTGGCTTAGGTCATGATCTCAGGGTTGTGAAATCAAGCCTTGTGCCAGACTCCATGCTGGGTATGGGCCCTGCTTTAGATTTTTTTCTCCCTCTCCTTCTGCCCACCCGCCTCTCTAAAAAAAAGTATGTATATATAAATGGATATATATGATTTTATATAATATATATATTATATATATAAATATAATATGGTGTTATGTGGATAATAAGGCTATATTTTCATTGAGTGATTATTTTGTGCCACACTTAGTCCTTCGTGTTCTACATGAAAATTTTAAGTTTCATAGCATGGTATGGTTAACATAATTATTCCCCCTTGACACAATAGAAAGCTGAGGTCCAGGGAAGTGAACTATTCAAGGCCATTTAGTTAATGAGATGCACAATCTATGTCTCTCCACACTCATGTCGGAGCCTGGCTATTTAACTGTTAAGATAATTTTCCTTCTCCTCTTACCTTGGCATCTTGAAGACATTATCAATTTATCAATCAACCATAGATAGTCTGGTTATCCAGCACTTGGGACCTGTAGGTTCTTGTCCATTCTAAATGACTTACTCTTATATTTGGTGTTGGGGAGAAGTACATTAATTGAGCACCCAACATGTGCCAGGCACCAACCTCGTTTAATTCTCCCTATTATATTAAATATTACGGACTACTTTGTCCATTGTCCAGGTGGGAACTTGGAAGCTTCTGGTGTTTAAGTAACTTGTCCAAGGTTAGACAGCAAACAAGAGTTAGAGCCAGAATATTTATTAATGAATCGATTGACTCTCAATACTTTTTATGCCATTTCTTATCCTCTAAGACTATTCCTAAACTGCCTACTCCTGGACAGGGTTAAATATGTGATAGGTTTAAAAGAAACAGCAATATGGTGAATAATGTGTGAAATGGGTATTAAATCAATGGAAATAGGTATAATAGATTATGTGTTTAATTGTTGCCACGTGCTAGGCATTAAAGTGAGTTAATAAATGCTGGCTGTGTGGATAGAAAGGCAAGGCATTTAGTTAAACTCCAGAAGATGAATTCTGGACTTCTGTTCCTCAAAGGTTGCCCAGGTTGAAAGGAATTTCAGAATTGTAACTTTGCATCTCATGTGGAGTCCCTTTTACAATGTCTGAAGACTCCAAATGAATAGTCCACAGTATATTCCGTTTTTTCCCCTCAGTTTTAAATATTATAAAGGTCACCCACACAGTGTGTCTCAGGATCTCTCGTGTAATGCCATCCTTTGGGTGCCGGGCTGTGAACCCCACAACAGCCAGTGCAGTGTCTGTCTTACTCTCTGCTGTTGCTCTAGCAATGGACACAGGGCCTGGCTCGTATTAGGTACCCAGAAAGTATCTGTTGAGCAGATGAATGGTTGGGTGATAAATGGTCCTGATTCTATCCTGAAACCCAGAGTAAATTTGGTCTTTCTTTCCTATGCCAGTCCTTTAAGTATTTTGAGCCAAAAATCATATATCCCCTGGGATACTCTTCTTTTAACTGTTATTATATGTTTGGAGTGGTGTGGGGTAAAGGATAGTTGTGGAATAGTTCTTTTTTATGCCAGTTATGAGAGCTGTTTTCATGTATGACTTCATTTCATTTAGCATCTCCATGAGATAGATGTGGTGTGATGAATACTATTGTACAGATGAGAAAACTGGTGCATCGAGAATTTTTGTGTTACCCAAGGCTACACATAGGTGACTCAGGTTATAAACTCATGTATCTCATCAATCATTTTAATACTCCTCCAGAAACAGGGTTTGTGTTTCCCTGAAATTTGGGTATAGCCCAACATTTGATAGAAGTCAGGGAAACTCGGGTGTTGAGTTTTCTACCCTCAGAGTTGGAGAAGAATCATGAGTCACAGGAGAGCTGCATTTTCTGGAATGGCATGGCTTCTGTAATTATGAAAATTACTGTTTGTGGTAAAGGTGTCAGGTCAAGGACTATCAATGGGAAAACTGTTCCATGAATCTTTCAGTATAGGCTCCTTTGTGGTTTTCACCTATTTCATAGGCTGAGATTGGTGTAGAAAAGCTAGTCAAGAGTCCCATTGTGTCAGAGTGTAAAGACCTCAAAAGTTGAAAACATTCTCCTGCTGCTTGGGATTGGAGGTTGATTGAGGCTTTTTATGAACACATCTGGCAGGAAATGACATCTGTAGCAACAGCTGGCTGGATAAAGACTGAGGATGGGTAGGGCTATGTTCAGTGATGAATGGTGCTTTAAATTCCTACCCAGAATTTTCCAAAGTGAGTCCTTTTACAACTATAGAGGGAATGATTGGCCGAGGAACTGTCATGTTTGGCTTTTGCACAGAGAAGTATTCTGTGAGTCCTTTTAAAGCTTTGCAGGCAAATGAAATGGGTGTGCCTTTTGTACTTTTCCCACACCTCACAGATGCAGCACAATCCTTGAGAGAGTTGGGGGTCAGGGGTGGGATTTAACAATAGATTCTTGGAACTTGAGAATACACCTAAGCCTTAGCCTTGCAGACAGTATAAATTAGTACGAGATGCCATTTAAGCCCTCATATTATTTTCTATTTCTCCTTGGAACTACTTTGTGCACTGGAAATTAGCTTAAAAAATACATGTGATTATTGACTTAAGTATCTTCCCGATCTAGTATTCCTAGATTGTGAGCTCTAGGAAGAGAAGAATGGTGTCCACCATGTCTGTCTTGTACACCATGGCATCATGAGCAATTTTTAGTATCGAGCTTGTAGTAGGTGCTTATTGAGTGATCAGAAATAAGTGTTGTAGAGTAACGAATGATAATATCAATTATTATCAATAATGAAAAATATTAACATGAGTCATTTGGAATATGGGAAAAACTGGGTTCATATCTTTGCTTCACTACTTAAATTCACATGCTTAGGTAAATCATTTTGACTCTGAGGTCTTCAGTAACTTATTTTATAAAATATGAACAGTAATACCTGCCTTAAAGGGTTGTTGTGAAATCTGAAAGAAATCATTCATTTCAAGCTCTTAGTGCAGTGGTTAATGCACAGTTAGAATTGTTATTTGTTGCTAGTATAATTATTATTGTTACATTTCACAGCTCTCTTACACTTATTTAAATGTACTGGTTGGAAGAAAGTTACATTATTTTTTAAACCACTTAACTGAGGTATTATTGACACACAAAAACTCTATATATTTAATGTATACGACTGATTAATTTAGAGATAAGTACACACCTGTGAAGCCATCACCACCATCTACACCATAATCCTATCCATCACCTCCAAAATTTTCTTCCCACTCTCTTATTGGTGATGATGATGGTGACGGTAATAAGAACACAACAATGATCCACAGCTCCCACAGCCCCCACTCAGTATGTATGGTTTGTGTCTCCTAATCGAGGAACTGTTCACTAATTTTTCTTCGGGAACGACCAGGTTGAATTGTGGACCCCTGGTTTCATCAACTTTAGAGCACGCTCTGTGTGGTCTTTTACCCTGCTTTCCCAACAATAACACAAATATTAGCTACTTTATAAACTGCTAATGTACGACTAACCCTTTGCAATCTATTTCATAGTTGATCCATGTAACAAGACAGGGAGGCCAATCTTACTATCACCTTTTTACGGAGGAGGAAGTTGAGATTCAAATGAACAAAATACAGTTGCAGGGCCAGTCAGCGCTGGTGGGAAAAGAACATTGAACTCAGTCTGAATCTGAGTCTGGAGTATTGGTCAGTACACGCACAGTCCATAGAAGTACTCAGCATTTACTTGGTGAAAAAAGGAGGGAATAGATTGAGACTTGTAGATTCTTGATCCTATCTCACGGTCTAGACTCTAGGGCAGGGCCAGAGAGGACACCTGCTACGGGGTACAAGTCCCTTGTCCATAGAAGCTATGTCCAGATTAACCCAGCAAGTGGAGTGGGGAGAGGAGATAAAGAAATGCCAGCAGACCTGGGGTATTTTATCCTCTTCAGCAGCTTGAGAACTTAGGCAGACAACCTGCTAGGGGGGCTAAGACCTCAAGACCAAGATGTCAGTTGGGGCCAGAACGGCATCCTGACACAGGCAGAGCGGATTGCTCATCGCAATCCAAGTCTGTAGCTGAAACAAACTGAGGGAGTCCTGCCACAGGGCCGGAATGTGAACCGTGAATGACTATCTTCTAGGGTCATCATTGAATTTTGATAATAAGATTGGACCCTTGATTTTCTTGATGAAACGTGGAGTGGTGCTTGTTGACATGGGAAGGTTGAGTGAATTTGCATTGCGTTTTTCTCTGTGGAGGGGTCATCCATTCTCTGCCTTTCCTTTATCAGAGCAGAGTTTGACTCTGAGTATTTTGTGAAGGGGGATTCAGGGCACCAGTCCCAAACTGGGGAAGCCCCTGGCTATCTTAGCTGAGGTGAGCAGAGTGTACCTATAATGATAAATACCAAAAAGATAGAGATCCATCTGCCCATCTATCTATCTGTCCACACATTTACCTGCCAACTCACCTACTCATAATTTCGTACAGCTCTCCATCATCCAAAAAATATTTACTGATGTTTCTATATAGTTAGTATGCTAAGCATTGGGGATACAGAGAGAACTTCAGGGACAGAGTCTCCTGACCTTAGAAAATTTACAGTCTTGGGGAAGGAGGCCCTGTAGCTTCTAGTGGTTAGGAAATGCATATTTTATCTTTTTTATTTCAGGCTTGAATCCCCCTTGGTTACATAATACGGAAACAAGAGATGTATGTTGGATGAGTGAAGGAACAAACTGAAGAGACACTGTTAAAAGAATGCATGATCAGGAGAAGAGGAAGCCTGGTCCAGTTCGGGAGACAGGGCCTGAGGCTAGGGTAGGAAGGGAAACAGCCACAGACCGGCAGAGCTACGAGAGCAGAGACAAGTTCAGGGGGTGAGCCCTGGAGCCGGAAATATATTTTCCTCCAAATGTCTGTATCTTGAAGATTAACCACTGCCAAGATTCTTGAAGGTTGGGGATGAGACATTTTTAACCTGAGGTTCATGGGTAGAATTCAAGGAGTCTGAACTGGGATGTGAAAAAAGATGACATCTTTATGTACTTTCACTTTAACTGCAAAGTTAGCATTTTCTTCATTATGAATGTAGACGACAAAGCAGTGTTTTTTTAACAGAATCTGTGACCGTCATCTATCGAATCATACATCTTTTCATATCACATTACAGTTGATGTTAATATCCCAAAATATTATTTATGCTCATCACTCACTACTTTGAAATTATGGTTGTTATTAGGTCTGCTGCTAGATCTTTTTATTTAATCCATTAATAAAGAAACTGGTCTCTTGCCAAATCACAAGTTTGTTTTTAAAATATTTTGATAACTCTATTGCAATACTATTGATGTTCCTTGTAGTCCTTTATGTCCTATTTTTATGAATTTAAAAACATTCTGAGAAGGGGTTCATAGTCTTTTTCTTTTTTCATCCCTGTGACTTCATTTTATAACTGGAAGCTTGTACCTCGTAATCTCCTTCACTGATTTTGCCCATACCCTCACTCGCTCTCCCTGATAACCACCAGTCTGTTCTCTGTCTCTATGAATCTGTTGGCCTTATCTTTAGACCAAAATGGAGGTTTAAGGCACCTACAAAACAGTTTGAGAACTTCTGGTTTAGATACAAATGCCTTTTTATGCAATCGGAAAGATTGAGACTCGGGACGTTTGGGGTGCTGGAGGATTGAGGTCAAGGAAATGATGTTTAGAACCACAATTCTTATATTGACTAGCTTGTGTTAAATGGTGTTCTCAAGGGTGGCCCTGAGAGGGTGATTTGATGCAAGCTCTTGACTCCCTTTGTGTCTTTATGACCGGGAAACTCTCACCAGGTTTTTCTCACTGCCCCACTGGTGGGCTTCCCTGGCAAAACCTATTGACTAGGAAGGAAAATTTAGCTCATCATTTCACAACTAGAACCTAGAGGAAGATAATACCCTCCAGATGCTTGTACCAGACCTCGAATTTATTACCATTTCAACATGAGTAATGAATGCCATGTGTTGCGTGATGTGTTCTTTTAAGTTTATTAAATCACCCGGGTGCTATTCCAATTGGTGTTTTTATCATCTCTTGAAGAGATATGAAATTTACGGTTGCAGTTTGCTCTATTTAGATAATTTTGACACTTTTCCCCCGTATGGGTTTTTTTTTTTTTAATTCACCATATTCAAATAACTAGTTTAGAGCTAAGCTGATAAAACTAACAGATCCATAAATTGGGTCATGGATGGGGCGCCTGGGTGGCTCAGTGGGTTAAGCCTCTGCCTTCGGCTCAGGTCATGGTCTCAGGGTCCTGGGATCGAGCCCCGCATCGGGCTCTCTGCTCAGCAGGGAGCCTGCTTCCCCCTCTCTCTCTGCCTGCCTCTCTGCCTAACTCGTGATTTCTCTCTCTGTCAAATAAATATATAAAATCTTTAAAAAAAAAAAAATTGGGTCATGGATGATCCTTTAAGGTGCCTGCTATGTCTGAGAGGTGAGCCAAAGCAGCTGAGTGGGAATGAGCGCACTCTGAGATAGAGGAGTAGAGGGGGATAAGAGTCCCAACATAGAGCCTGAAAGATTCTGAGCTGGCTTCAATTGTGTATGCAGATTGAAACTGATTAGTTAGCGCATCCAGGAGGGAGTCCTGTCTCTCCAGGAATGGCTCTAAATGGGGTTGAGGAAGTTCCATGTTGAATTAGCTCCAAGCTTTGTTCCGACATGGCCAGGAGCCATGGCTCAATAGCATGTCCATCCAGTTTTCCGCTCATTGTACCCCTGCCGTTGTCCTTGTAAGATTTACAAGAGTGAAACTAAAAAGTATCCTCTTTTCCTTTGCCATGTCTCTTCATCACTCAAAATCAAATCCATTTTTCAACTTTATTATTAAACATTGAATTTAAAAAGTATACAATGAATGAATCACAAAATGTTTGTTGCATACCCACCACCCAGATCCAATGCTTGCGAACATTTCTCCACTTGGCTCTGTCCACACGTGTGTGTGTGTGGGCATGTTTCACATGTGTGTGACCATAGTATATTGCCGTTATCAACCACAGAATCTTCAGCCTGCATCTTCTAAGAATATTCTGTTCATAATCACAACTTTTACACATCCAGGAAATAATGAACAATAATTCCCTAATGTTATCTAAAATACAGTAAATATTAAGAAGCCTGGGTGACTCAGTAGGTTGAGTCCAACTCTTGATTTCAGCTCAGCTCTTGATCTTAGAGTTCAAACCCTTCCTTGGACTCCACACTGGGTGTGAAGCCTACTTAAAAAATAATAATAAATAAAAGATTTAAAAAATACAGCAAATATTAAGATTTTCCCAGTTGTTCCCCAAATACACTTTTTTAAAAAGATTTTATTTATTTATTTGACAGAGAGAGATCACAAGCAGGCAGGAAGGCAGGCAGAGAGAGGAGGAAGCAGGCTCTCCGCAGAGCAGAGAGCGTGATGCGGGGCTCGATCCCAGGAGGTTGGGATCATGACCTGAGCTGAAAGGCACAGGCTTTAACCCACTGAGCCACCCAGGCACCCCCCCAAATACACTTTTAAATCCCTCTTTAAAAACTGTAATTCCTTCAAGGTTTACACATTCCTTTTGACTAGTATACCTTTGAATTTCTCTAAATCTAGAGCAAGAGTTCTCAACAGTTTTGTTTTCAAGATGCCTTTATAATAGTAAAAATACTGAAGAGCTTTTGTTCAGGTGTCTTATGTCTGTGTTAGAAATTGAAACAAACTTTTGGAAATGCAGGAATGTGTGACTGCATATTCCATTATCTGCTACACAGTGATATCATCATACCTTTTGCAGTTTCTAGAAAACTCCACTGTACACTCATGAGAGGTAGGAGCAAAGAAGGCAGAAAACCTCGTAGTATTGCTGTGAAATAATTTTGACTTGGCAAATCCCTTAAAAGAGTCTAGGGACTTGGAAAACTCCACTGTACACTCATGAGAGGTAGGAGCAAAGAAGGCAGAAAACCTCGTAGTATTGCTGTGAAATAATTTTGACTTGGCAAATCCCTTAAAAGAGTCTGGGGACTTGGTCCACACTTTGAGGACCACACTGCTGACCTAGAGTAATTCCCTAAAAGTTTTCTTTTTCTGATAGCTTTTTTCCTTTCAAAATTTGTTAATGCAAATTATGAGAAGTAAAGAATTGTAGAGAATTCTTCTGACTCTTTGTGGTGAGTCACTAGTGCCACTGGAAGTGTGGTGATAAGAGAGCTAGTATTGATTGGAACAGGCAAGTAGGCTCAGCATTCTGAGCTGTGCAGCTGCCCCTTTGTCTCAGTTTCCTCATCTGTAAAATGAGGTTTGTAACGCCCATCTCACCATTGTATTGTAAGAATTAAAGAAAAATGCATATTGTGTGGCTAAGACAGTGCCTGGTACATAGTAAATACTTAATAAGTGTTATTATCATCTACAGCAGTGGTTTTCAGTGGGGAGTGACTTTGCATGGTACCCCATGCATATATGCATGTGCACGCACACACACACACACAGAGGACTTGGCAAGGTCTAGAGATATTTTTAGTCATCACAGTGGGGGTGAGGGGATGTGCTACTGGTATCTAGTGAGTAAGGGCCAGGTGTCTTAGTACTTTGGGGCTGCTATAAACTGATACCGTATTTCTTACAGTCTGGAGTCTGGGAAGTCCAGGATCAAGGCATCAGCAGCTTTGGTGTCTGGCGAGGGCCTGCTTCCTGGTTTGTAGATGGCCATCTCCCCCCGGTGTCCTCCCGTGGTAGAAGGGGCGAGGGAGCTCTATGGGGCCTCTTTTATAGGTACATTAGTCCCATTCATGAGGGTTCCATCCTCATGGCTTAATCACCACATGAAGAGCCTATCTCCTAACACCATCACCACGGTGGGGTGGGCAGTAGGTTTCACCATGGGAGTTGTTTGGGTGATGAGATACAAACATGTAGTCCATAACATCAGGGATGCTGCTGAACATCCTAAAATGCACAGGAAAGACTCCCAAGTAGGGAATTATAAGCCCCAAGTGCCAGTAATGCAGAGGTTGTGAAATCTCTCTGTGTAGCCAATTAAAATGGGTTTAGTCAAGTTAATCATCATTTAGAGCTCAGAAGATGCAATCTAATTTTTTAATTCTAGTCTCCTATAGCCAGTGTATGTGTGGATTGTCGTCAACACTTACCAAACCCCTACTCAGTTCAAGGCACTACGCTAGATGCTGTAGGGGAGGCAGCCATGTGGAACACTGTGTGCAAAGCTAGTGTAAAACCAGTTGGAAAGCACCATATTCTGGGTCCTCTTGCCTTTGTTCATCCTAGCCACTTGACTTTCCCTGTCACAGAGATTCAAGAGACAACTGTGGGTCCTAAAGTTGGTAGTTGGAACTTGGTAGGGAAGCTTCTTCTAGCTTCTTCTGTGTTTCATTCTAGGTGAAGCAGACATGGGTAAATGGAGCAGTAGCCTTCTTTCTAGGGACCAGTCAGTCCTCAAGACATTCTAGGTGTTGTGGGATGCTGTGCCCACCTGGGACCTACCCATCGATGAGACAGATATTTATGGTGTGCTGCCTTCTCTCCCGGATGCCTGCCCTTCTTGCTTTTAACTTCTCCATGTGCCTCTTGCCATGGCTGTCCTGTCCGTCTGCTTTGTTCCTGCTTCATTTGTTTTAGTGGCTGACTTTTAAGTAGTAACATCATGAAGGAACTGCATCTCTTGGCTCAGGGTTTCTTGATCTATGCTGTATTCTGGAATCAGTTGTGATTACCTTAAAAAAATAAAATAAAGGTTCTGGTTATTCTTCCCAGAGATTTTCCTGTAAGACTCAGTAATCTTTTTTTTTTTTTTCTTTTAAAGATTTTATTTATTTATTTGACAGAGAGAGAGAGATCACAAGTAGGCAGAGAGGCAGGTAGAGGCAGGGGGAAGCAGGCTTCCCGCTGGGCAGAGAGCCCGATTCGGGGCTCGATCCCAGGATCCTGAGATCATGACCTGAGCCGAAGGCAGAGGCCTTAACCCACTGAGCCACTCAGGCATGCCAAGACTCAGTAATCTTTTTTTAAAGATTTTTATTTATTTATTTGACAGAGAGATCACAAGTAGGGAGAGAGGCAGGCAGAGAGAGGAGGAAGCAGGCTCTCTGCCGAGCAGAGAGCCCGATGCGGGGCTCGATCCCAGGACTCTGAGATCATGACCTGAGCCGAAGGCAGAGGCTTAACCCACTGAGCCACCCAGGCGCCCCAAGACTCAGTAATCTTGATGTTAATCTCCAATAGGGATTGTTGTAGTCAAGGTGGAGAATCTAGGTCTTTGTCCCAGAAAATGCACTTTACATGTCATTTTACATGTCACTTTACATGTCAAATGGGAATTCCATTGCTGGGACTTGCTGGCATTTGGTCCTTATGTTGCATGTTCCTTTTCTTTTTTCCTAATTCCTTGATCCCATAGAAGAGTAATGCTGCTTCTAGTTGAGAATTCTCCTCTGACTTCTCAGAAGAGAAGAGAATCATCTCCCCCCTTCCCTCTTTTTATCTTCAGAATAAAGATAGTTCCACAGAAAGGGGAACTCTCCTACATTGTTGGTGGGAATGTAAGCTGGTGCAGCCACTCTGGAAAACAGCATGGAGGTTCCTCAAAAAGTTGAAAATAGAGCTACCCTATGACCCAGCAATCGCACTACTGGGTATTTACACTAAAGATACAAATGCAGTGATCTGAACGGGCACGTGCACCCGAATGTTTATAGCAGCAATGTCCACGATAGCCAAACTATGGAAAGAACCTAGATGTCCATCAACAGATGAATAGATAAAGAAGATATGGTATATATATACAATGGAATACTGTGCAGCCATCAAAAGAAATGAAATCTTGCCATTTGCAACGACGTGGATGGAACTAGAGAGTATTATGCTGAGCAAAATAAGTCAATCAGAGAAAGACAATTATCATATGATCTCGCTGATATGAGGAATTTGAGAGGCAGGGCGGGGGTTTGTGGGGGGTAGGGAAGGAAAAAAATGAATCAAGGTGGGATCGGTATGTGCTATGGTGAGTGCTGTGAAGTGTGTAAGCCTGGCGATTCACAGACCTGTACCCCTGGGGCTAATAATACATTATATGTTAATTTAAAAATAAAAAGGTGGGATCAGGAGGGAGAAAACCATAAGAGACTCTTAATCTCACAAAACAAACTGAGGGTTGCTGGGGGGTGGGGGATAGGGAGAGGGTGGTTGGGTTATGGACATTGGGGAGGTTATGTGCTATGGTGAGCGCTGTGAAATGTGTAAGCCTGATGATTCACAGACCTGTACCCCTGGGGCAAATAATGCATTATATGTTAATAAAAATAATTAAAAAATAAATAAAAGTTCACACCTATGTAATCACTTCCCAGATTAAAAAAGTAGATGATTAAAGTACTCTAGAAACTAAAAAAAAAAAAAAAAAGATAGTTCCACAGTCCCTTCCTAACACACAAGACCTTGCACTCTCTTGTCCTTAACCACCTCTCTCTCGTCACACATGCTCTGTCCCTGATCATTGTGCTCCAGCTGCACTGACCTTCTTTTCATCTCCTTGAACAAACTGTTCTCTATCTCAGAACTTTGCACCTGCAAACTCTCCTCTGTGCCTTAAAATTCCTTCTTCTTCCTCTCTAGGCAGCTGGCTCCATCTTCTCTACTCTCAGCTTTAAATCCATCCCATCAGACAGGCAGTCTCTGACTTCTACCCCTGAAAGTAGTTCCTGCTTATTATCTCATACACCACCTTCTTCCTTTCATTTCTAGCATTAGTTATGTTGACAAAATATCTGGGATGGTGTGTCTGCTGTTTCCCCAAACAACGGGTGTCCTGGGGACAGTGAGCCGTTCGTTGGTCACTGTCCTATTCCCAGCACCTGGTTTGGTGTTTGGTATATCATCGGCGCTCAGGAAATTATTTAGTGGATGAATGAGTGAATAAATGAATCAGTACATGACTAGACTTTCTCTAGCTGTTTTCCTGTATTTCCCTAGTGCCACTAATCTTAGAGCCTAGAAAACTCAGAATGGGAGAAAAGAGAGGTCTGCTCTGGTCTCTTGGGCCTTCACACTTGTCCTGGGCCTGGCTGCTTTCAGAGACCTCATGTCCACATGCCTGCCAAAGCTGGACAGAGCCACACAATGCCCTCAGAGCCCACAGAAGTGAGGGCTCGTGTCAGCAGGCCTTGGCTTCTCAGAGGCATCTGCTGAAAGCAGTTGTTGGCACGAGAGTGCCGAGAGAGTAGCAGAGCCGAGGAAATGTCAAAGGGTGAATGGGATAATCAGGCCCTAGCCGTCAAAACTGCCGCCCACTCAAGCCTGTCAGATTCTACAAGAGAAATCTTCCAGACATGTCAGCTTCTTCACATGTCTAATGGCAGAGAAAAGGATGCACCTGAGGGAGGCTTGTGGGGCCAGTGCTGATTGACTGGAGCCTTTTGGAGCCTGACTGGGCATATCCAATGTGGGGAGAAAGGACATTTAGAGGAATGCCAGCTAGAGAGGAAGGCAAGGGAAACTCTTTTGAGGTACTAGTGCCTGATTAAGTTCCCAGTGTATGAAATAAGTGCCCAAATGACCCTTATTATTTCATTTCCCCTTCCGTTTCTTCTTTGTGGGCGCTCATGAAACTAAGCAAAGACCTTGCAATCCCTTGGCATAGTAAACCAAGTTCAGGACAGTCTTCAGTAACACTGTACAATGTTCCCATGACAAGGCATATTACTGTAATTGTTTAATTATTATTAATTAATAATATTCTGTGGATCTCTCAGGTATCATATGAGAGTTGGGAGCAGAGAACAGTGGACAAGACAGACCAGATCTTTCCCTTTGGAACCTACCTTCCAGTAGGGACAGATGGAGACAATATGTTATTTAAAGTCCTAAGTAAACAAGGTACTTATAGACTGTGATGAATTCCACAGAAGGAAGCAAGTGCTATGATAAGGAGTGGCCTGGGGGTGGAGCAGGGATGTCTACTTCAGATAGCTGAGGAAGTGATGTAGCTGAGAACCTGAAGGAGGAATTATAACCTACATCTCCCCCCTTCCCTCTTTTTATCTTTTTCTGAATAAAGAGTAGGTCTTTATTTCTCCTGTTTTAAAGAATCAAAGAGAAATTGTTACTTGAAAATACCAGAATGGCAGAGATGTGATGCTTGTGAGCTAATCCGGGATCCTTCACTAACCTCACAAGGACCGGTCCTGATTTCACCACCACTGGGGTTTACATGGACTTAATCTCTCTCACCTATGTGGACCCCCATGAGTGTTTCATTCTGTCTCCTTATCAGACACACACAAATGATATGAGGAAAAGCCTACAAGTGTGTGGCCCTGGGGATCTGGCTTGTTCTTTGCAAGGCTGTTCCGACTCCACCCCAAGCTAAATTGAGGTTGGTAAAGAAAGATACCTGGACCTCCACCTAATTTCAGGACAAATCATTGCTGATATTTACCAAGTAAAGGCATTTGGCTTTATTGATGGACCCCACAGTGTTTGTGGTTTCTTGTTTCTTTTGTTTGTTTCATTAACAGTTGCATTTAACTTTCATAATTATCATATTTTCTTTGGGTTTATTTTACACCCACCCCCACCCACTGAAATATTCTTAAGTTGAAAGAAAGCTGGGCTTAGTTAATTCCTCTTGCTTGTTTTCTAATACATACATTTAGGGCTATACATTTTCCTCTGTGAACTACTTTGGCTGTATCCTATCACATTTGCCCTGCAAACCCTTGTCATTAAGTTCTATGTAGTTTGCAATTTCCATTTTGATTTTCACTTTTAATTTTTAAATTATCAAGTATACCTATAGTTTGGGGGGTTCATTTTGGGTTCTTTATTTCTAATTTTACAAGATTGATGAAGTAATTGTAGTTCAGTAACTAATCAACTTGAACACAATCTTGAGATTTTCTTTGTGGTCTGATTCACAAATTTAAAAATGTGTACTTGAAGATTTTATGTTGCCTGTTTGTATTATTTGGGTTGATCAAATGCTTTATAGATTTTCTTATTTTCTGCTTCATGTATGGCTTTCTTTTAATTTATCTTCTCTAGTTGGTGTTTCTTTGGAAAAGCTCTATTAATATTATTTACTTGTTTAGCTTTAGCACCAAGACAGAAATTACAAAGTGGCAAGAAGAAAAAGAAATAACCCTTTCATCACTTCTCCAGATGAGTCAAGGGGATGTGTCTGCTAATGAGACTTTACAGGGAAATGGGGCTGAACTTATGTAATAAAACTGCCTGTGGCAAGGACATCTCTGCAGAGCCTGAGGGATCTGCCTCTGGACCACTTTCAGGGGATGACAGTGGTTGCATTGGCTACATAATGAGACATTTCTAGAGCTACAGCACTTTGTCCACAAGGCAGGAGTGGGGAGAATTCTAGCAACCCACACCATCAACCAGTACACTTTTTAAAAAGGACTTTTAAAAAGGACTCAGAAAAATATAAAATTAAGGTCATCTCTGAGGTCTTTGCTGAGCTGAATAAACCTTGAAGCAAAAATCATATCTTTTTCCAAAGCTTAACACAGAGCTTTAGAGATCTATGAGAAAGAACAGCTCTTTGAACATAAGGCTTGATAGGTAGCATAAAGCACAAGAGGTGGTTCTAATAACCGCTGGGGCTGCTGGAAAGTACTTCTGGAGTAATCAGTGACACAATCGTACATTTTCAGGCTTCTCTGCAATCCCTTATCTGGGAGCATAAACAGGCTGGATCTAGGTTGGATCATTTTCCTCTTCAGATAAAACTGTGGCCGCCAAGGGCTCTGGGGAAGGGACAGGGAGGTAGCTATGCGTAATTCTTCATTTAACTGAACCAGCACCCTCTTCCTCCCCTCTTCACTGTCCTAGAGATGGCAGTTTTCTTTCTTTTTTTTTTTTTTTTAAAGATTTTATTTATTTATTTGTCAGAGAGAGAGAGAGCGAGCACAGGCAGACAGAGTGGCAGGCAGAGGCAGAGGGAGAAGCAGGCTCCCCACAGAACAAGGAGCCCGATGTGGGACTCGATCCCAGGACGCTGGGATCATGACCTGAGCCGAAGGCAGCGGCTTAACCAACTGAGCCACCCAGGCGTCCCGAGATGGCAGTTTTCTAACTGTGTGTGTGACAATGCTTTTGACAGCATGCTCCTCCTCTCTTCCCTCCCACTCCTGTTTTATATGCTTGTTTTTATACATGAGGTTGTTCACCATTATCTGGAAAATGTGTCTCTCTGGTCTGAAGTCACTGGACTGGTAACAGATGGAGCACACTTTTGACCCCTTTGGTGTTAGATTCTCCCTAGCTTGTTTTATCTCACTCAGTTGCTCTGGGGCTGGTTGCCCATGCTTTGGGTAGGAGAAGCATTACCGTAATTAGATAGTGTTATTAGTCAGGATTCTCCACAGAAACAGAAACTATAGGATAGAAGAATTTGTACACACACACACACACGCACACACACATTTATTATAAAGAATTGGCTCATGTGATTATAGAGGCTGACAAGTCCCAAGATCTGCTTTGACAAACTGGAGATCCAGGAGAGTCAAAGGTATAGATCTGAGTCCAACCACCTGAGAACGAGGAGAGTTGATGGTGTAAGTTCCAGTCTGATTCCAGAGTCAGGAGAACAGAGAAGACCAGCATCCCAGCTTGAAGACAGTTGGGCAGAGAGAGCAAATTCTCCCTGACTCTGCCTTTTTAAAAAAGTATAATTAACAAAGTATAATTAACATACACTGTTACATTAGTTTCAGGTGTACAAATACTGATCCACCAGTTCCACACATTCCTCGTTGCTAACCATGGTGAGTGTAGCCACCGTATGATGTTATTTCAGTATTACTGACTACGTTTTCTATGCTGTAGTTGTCATCTCTGTGACTTACTTAGTTTATAACTGGAAGCTTGTAACTAATAATCCCCCTTAGCCTCTTTGTTCTCTTCAGGTTTGAAGGCAATGTGCTATACTTAGTCTACTAATTGAAATGTTAATCTCATTGAGAAACACCTGCGCAGACACGCCCAGAATAACGTTTAACCAAATATCTGGGTGCCCTTTCACCCAGTCAAGTTGACACACAAAATTAAGCATCATAGTACACAAGTAGTATTCATGATATGTTACAAAATTTAAAAGGGAACAATCCTTACCTCTGCGCTCAATCCATTAGTATTGCCTGAGCACCCATACACAATACCTGAATACCAACAAAAAATTCACAACTCAAAACTAAGTTAAACAAAAACAAAATGGTATTTCACGAAGCTGAAAATTCCAGAGGGTGTGTCTTTTTTTTTTTTTTTTTTTCCTGTTCGGCGTGATGGATCTGAATCCTCTAATGATGCCTCAAAGAATTGCTCTCAAATCCTTTCCTCTGTTTTGCCTTCATTCTCAGTCTCTCTACTCTCCATGGGATCATGGCCACCAGCAGCCTCTGTTTTACCTTATTTGCCCATCTGGCAGCTGAATTTCTGCAAAAGCCACTGTTACTTATGTTCCTTCAGTTAGCTTGGGGCACCTATCCATCCCTAAGTCAGACCTATTAAAATGAGTGCAATAGGGGCGCCTGGGTGGCTCAGTGGGTTAAGGCCTCTGCTTTCGGCTTAGGTCATGATCCCAGGGTCCTGGGATCGAGCCCCACATCGGGCTCTCTGCTCAGCAGGGAGCCTGCTTCCTCCTTTCTCTCTGCCTGCCTCTCTGCCTACTTGTGATCTCTGTCTGTCAAATAAATAAATAAAAATCTTTAAAAAAATAAAATAAAATGAGTGCAATAAACTGACTGCCTGAAGTCAAACCACAAGGAAAGAGAATGAGGAAGGGATGACTCCTGAGTGGAAACTTAGGGTATCGGAACTAGAAGAAGTTAAACATAGAATTGCCATATGACCTAGCAATTACATATTCAAATTCATAGGTCCACAAAAAGACTTGTACATGAATGTTTATAGCGACGCTACTCATAAAACCAAATGTCCATCAGCTGATTAACAGATAAACAAAATGTGACCTAAACATACAGTGGAATATTATTTAACCATGAAAAGGAATGAAGTTTTGGGGAGCCTGGGTAGCTCAGTTGTTTAAGTGTCTGACTCTTGATTTTGGTTCAGGTCACAATCTCAAGGTTGTGAGATGGAGTCTTGCTACAGGCTCTGCACTAGGTATAGAGCCTGCTTAACATTCTCTATCCCTCTGCCCCTTCCCCCTTCTTTAAAAAAAGAAAAACTAATGAAGTATTGATACACGCTACAAGGTGAATGAACCTTGAAAACATGATACTTGAATGAAAGAAGCCAGACACAAAAGGTCAAATATTGTCTGAATTCCCACTTATGTCAAATACCCAGATAGGCAGATTCATAGACGCAAAGCAGATATATGGTTTCTAGGATTGGGTAGGGACTGCTTAATGGATGTGACATTTCCTTTTTTTTTAAATTCAAGTATGATTAACATATGGTGTCATATTGGTTTCAGTGTACACTATAATGATTCAACAATTCTGTACATTACTCAGTGTTCATCATGATAAGTGTACTTTAGTGAAATCTTGCCATTTGCAACATGGATAGATCTAGAGGGTATCAGTGAATTCAGTTAGAGAAAGACAGATACCATATGATTTCACTCCAATCACTCATAAGTGGAATTTAAGGAACAAAATGAAGAAAGGAAAAAAGAGACCAGCAAAAATCCAGACTGCTAAATATAGGGAAAAAACTGGTGGTTGTCAGAGGGGGCGGGGGTGGGTGAAAATAGGTGAAGGTTCATTTTGGGGCAATGAAAATGTTCTGGAACTAGATGGTGATGAGGATCACACAATATTGTGAGCACACTAAATGTCACTGATGGTAAATTTTATGTTGTTGTTATGTTTTACCATAACAAACATAGTACGTATGAACCCATTTTGAATTAAAATGGAAAAAACTAGAGGAAGCAAGATCAGAACGATGAGGGGGCAAAATTATTCTATAGCCCATGTCCATAGGGAACTCATCAAAAACAAAAGCAACACCAATGAAACTAGTGATTATGGGGTGAGGCTTGTAACATGGAGAATCCTATATGCTTACATCTTTGGGGTCACCAGGCTTAATTTTCATCTTCAAATTTCTGCTTTTTGATATGTCAGAGGTCCTGGGCATCTGTGGAAAAAGTAGCTGTCCTCATTATGGTGTGGATCCTCAACTCACACACATTCCTTTTTTATTCAGATGCAGTTGGAAGTCCTGGGCGCCTCACAGGAATGTCGTTCTTATCAGTTCAACCATATGGGTTCATTGAGTTTCTCTTACGTACCTGGTATTTTATTAGACATGGGTATGTCTTTATGGTAAATCTAATAACCACATTGAATTAGTACTTATTATGTGCCAGGATCTTTGCTTAAATATTTTTTCATTCGATTCTCACAACAGCCTGGTGAGATGGGCACTATTATTGTCTCCCCTTTACAGATGAGAAAACTGAGACTCAGAGAGTTTATGGAAATGGTCCTGCCAGATAGCAGAGGCAGGATTAAAAACATAGAGCCCCCTGATGCTGAAATCCCTGCTCTAAACCATCTAGCATAGTATACGAGGACAAATGCCGGATGCTCTTAGCCCCACGCAAACCAGAGAAGCATCCATTAGAAAGCACAAATTAGACCATCTTGCTGTCTTCTGTGGATTCCCTATTTATAGAGTGCCCAGTGGATGCTTTTTCTAACTTAAGCTAGAAGGTTTTCTTTGAAAGTTTCAATCTGCAACTTAAAAGCAAAGCGAGAGAAGAAAAGAGCTGGGAGTGCACTTCACCAAAAGCTGTTCTGAAATCTGAGAGCAAGGACACAGGAGGAGAAAGATTATCATCTTATTAGCGTAGGAGGATAAAGATGATCAGGCAGGGATGCTCCATTATTTATAGGAATCCAGCTCTTTTCTATACACTTCACTGAGGCATTTGATATATTTGTGCTGGAGATTAACACTGATGTTATTTTCTTTAATGTCTGTTTTTAGTGTATGCAATGCATGTTGGCATTCAGGAAATTCAGCCAGAGGAGAAAAACAATAGTATTAATTAGGAATGTCAGTCATGGGTGTTATGAAATTCAAAACTGCCAAGTTTCTGGAGCATTTAGTGGTAATTATAATAGACTGTGGAGACAAGCTGTTCTTCGTTTCCT
Source organism: Enhydra lutris kenyoni (assembly GCF_002288905.1). Classification (NCBI taxonomy): domain Eukaryota; kingdom Metazoa; phylum Chordata; class Mammalia; order Carnivora; family Mustelidae; genus Enhydra; species Enhydra lutris. The sequence continues at coordinate 11,298,972 of NW_019154129.1, read as the reverse complement.
ATACAGAAATGCACAGTTTGATGGGCAAGTGATCAAAGTGCTCATGCAAACCCTTGTGAAAGAGTGTCTCTCTCTTGCCCTGTTATTTTTAGGACTCTATGCTTTTGCTAATTCAGAGCTGCCCATAGAGAGGAGACCATTGGTGAATATAAGTCCCCTTGTCTTTCATAATTTAAAATTGCTATTTAATTTTTTTCGATATCTCCACACAAGTTGGAGTATGTGGGGTCGGGGGGATGGGTTGGAGGGAGATGTAAATGATATTATCCACTAGCCTGGCAGTATATTCAGATTTAAATCACAGCCATAGTCTTTTTCTAGGTAAAGTCACACATTTAATCAATTTTCTCTCAAAGTGATGAATAATAAAAACCTATCCTCTGTTCTTTGGATAACCCAGTTAAATGGGTAAAGAGATTTGCATTTTTGAGAATTGGAATATAGGGGTTGCCACTTCCCTGGATTTTCTCAGGTTTCTGGTTAGAGGATTATGTTTCCTGATTTGTTTTGGGAGTATTCTTATCAGCCCAGGGGCATAGAATAGAATCATGGGGATACAAGAATTCTAATGCTGGTACCTTGATTTCTTATATTACCTTATGTGAGCCTTAGAATGGCCCCTTGAGACTGTCTAGGGAGATCCCAACCCACCCAATGAGGAGACTGAGTTGCAGAGATTAAGATAATCGCCCAAGGTTATTCAGATGCTGGGTATCTGGAGAGCTTCTAACTTTATGGTTGGTGTTGTCTGTACTTCACTTCACTGTTTCCTGCCTTTCCTGGACATGCCACTGGGCCTTTGCATGTGCTGTTTTCTATGTTTGTTATGCTGTACCTTTCTTGAATATGGCTTTAGGCACATCTCTTTCTTAATGGACAGGCACTTCTCTCTAGAAAGGACCTAACTTGTAGGTAATGGTTAAGTGTGTCACGTTCCCTATAAGACTAATATTTCACCTGATTCAAACAAAAACTATCAATCAGGGCTCAGAGTAAGTCCTGTTTTCCCAGGAAAGGGCACAGCAGCAACAGTTTCAGAATCATCCATCTCTGATTCTTTTTTCCTATAACCACCACCTCCATTAGCTGGAGATAATGATGTCAAGAGGAGAAAAGTCTACCTGTTGTTGGTTCACCTATAATTTCTGGGACTTACAAGAAGCCCAGCAAAATTCAGTGATAACTGATGGTCCTGGCCAGATGTAGAAATAAAGGAGGTATGAGTAGAGGTCCTTCGCTGTATGTGTGTCTCTGGGTTTTTATTTTAAATAATTAGTAGCAGGTCTTTCTTCATTCTGAACTTTTTCGGAAATAATTGGGGGGCCTGGGGTTGAGCCAGTAATTGCCGGGAGATGCGTTGCCCGTGGACAAGCCTCTACTCTAGGGCTGGTAAAGACACTGGAAATGCCCCCACCCCCTCCCAGCAGTTTGGAAGAATGTCTAGAGCATCTCTGCATTCTTTGGAAAAGCAGGGCACGTTTTCCTGCTGACACACACAAGCCTTATAATTTAGCATTAGAAAAGAAAAATGGTTTAGAACAAGAAAATATATTTAGAGCTCATTATTCAAGTAGGAGTCACAGAGAAGGGGCAAGGACGGAGCCAGTCAACAAGAAACAGCTCACATTACAGGGTCAGAAGGAAGCATGTGCCTGGCACTCAGAAGCCAGGCAGGAAACTGCTTCAAGGGTGACAGGGTCCATCTCAAGGTTGGGAATCAGTAAGAGAAGATGCCCTGGGTTGAGTAAATCTGTCCTGGAGACTTGATCTAGAACTGCTCCCTTGCCTGTCCTCTCCTCTCCCTGGCTCCTAGCAAAGGTTATTTCACAGTGAATTTCCATGTTCCAGCCCTAAGGAGGCCACCACTTGGCATCTAAATATTGCCGATGCTGTCATGGAGGCTGGAACTAGGTGTTCCATCAAATGGAAGGAGGACTGTGAGGCATCTGTTTTGATTGGGCAAAGTTTATGTCTGCCTTTGGGTGAAAGGCCACAGCTGCAGTTCCCCAACCCACCCCTTTAACCCTCATCCCATTTCAACTTGGATTTCTTTGCTTTCTCTTTAGCTACCTGCTGTGCCAACCTGTCAACCAACTGTCTCTACCCCTCACTCTTCTACTTTATATACATAAACATTACAACGTATGTCATGACCATCCCTGGCCATATTCTAGGACTTGCAGCCCTTTTCTGTGTTGCTGAAGGCTTGTTACTACGGCCTGTTCAGCATTTGGCTTGTGTAATCCGCTTCAACCTACAACTTTTCTCGTTCACATCAAGGCTGGTTACAGTAAAGAAGAAGGGATAAGAAAACCCCATGTCTCACAGTACATCCAGGGGGAAAGGAGAAGGAACTAATGCTTTCTGAAGACCTACTGTGTGCCAGGGATTGTGGTAGTTGCTTTGTAAACATTATCCATTGCAATTCAATTATTATTCCTTGTTTATCCATTGTGTGTCCAGTGCTCTTCTAGGAGGTGGTTATAGAGTGGAAGACAAGGAAGATATATTCAATTATCATAGTTCTTAGAGACTACAAGGGGGGCATGTAGTTACGAAGGAATTACAAGCATAATAGATGTTATACAAGGAGGAGCATAGGGTATAGTGAAAATCTTCATAATGAAAGGCAACTGGATTTAACCTAATTTAAGGGGCAGGGAAGGTGTTTCTGAGTAACTGATATTTATGCTAAGACTCAAAGAATGAACATGATTTCTCTCTCATGTAATCTCCATTTTTCTCTAAAATGGATATAATGCTCATATATACTTTGCAAGTGGGGGAACTGAGCTTTGTGACAGGAGGTACCGTATCCAGGTACAACTGGATAGTGATGGATCCAGGATTCAGTCTCAGGTTTGACTCCGGAAGATAGCTCTCTCCCATCAGATTCTGGTTCTTCTTGGGGCTTTATTAAAACACGTTGATGAAGGGATTTAGAAAGTGAAGGTAGGAGGGGGGCTTTCTGGCAATGCTCAGGTTCTCCTTGCGGAGAACTGGAAGCATCCCCTAAGTGTGCATGGAGCATCACGGAGGGGCACAAACATCGACTTCAGATTCAGATCTTGTTTGGTGACTCTTATAAGTCTTTGTAATTTCAAGGTTGGCAATTTCTCCATCCCTATGGTAAAAACTTTTTTGTACAAGTTCAAAGATATAATGTATGGCAGGTTATGGCACATGGCAGGTATTTGAAAGTAGCACACCTTTGGGTCGTAAGGAAGAGAGAGAGAGAGGAACAGCTCAGGAGGTTGTGTTTGTAAGAGGCCATTTATTGCAGTTGTTTCTGGGCTTTGGGCTAAATGTGTCTGTGCTGAAAAGATAGAAGCATCCCTTTGGGTTTTCAGCCAGGCGGCCACAGATGTGGACAATAGAGAACTCAGCTCACGTGCCCAATGGGAAGAAGACAATTGCTCCCCAAACACAGCTGCCTCCTTCTCAATTGGACCCAACTTTGCCAGATAATGGAAACATAGAAAACAAGGCACGGGAAAAACGAGCTGTTTATGTTTAAACATGGCAATCGAACCTCAACACTGAGCCTTCTTGGATGGCATCCGTGTGTCATCTCACAGCCTGTGTAGCTGTGGGGCCCAGCCTATGGATTTCCAAGACTGTGCTGCAGCCCATCTGTCAGGGAGAGATGGATGATTAATGGCATCTGTTCCAGATGTCCTCTCTCCTTGGGGATGGTGCATGTGGAAACTCTCTGCCTCCTTTTCACTTCTCTTCTAGCAGCTCCTGGAAGTTGCAGACATTGCTTGGAAGAAAAGAAGCGGGTACAGAGCTCTTGTTGAATGTGGTTTTAGGAGACATACTCCTGTTTCTGGGAACAACATCTTCTGTGCCTAGAGGCTCTGTGGGCTAAGCCTTGTCTACAGAGCAAGTCGGATGGAGATCATTGAAAGGATTAAGGCATCATACCTTTCTGTTCACCTTTCTAACTCGTCCGTCCATCCATCTGTCCATCCACCCTTCCAGCCAGCCATCCACTTATCAAGCCATCTAGCCATCTTTTATTTATTAAAATTACATTTATTGAACAATTGTGTATCTGTCACCATACGTTATACATATTTCACCTATAACTTAGGGAGCACTTCAGAGTTAAGGGGATGCTAGATCCAGACAGCCTGAATTAGAATCCTGAGTCTCCCTCTTACTAGTTATTTGGCCTTGAGCAAGCTACTCAACCTCTTGGGGATTCCATTTCCTGATGCGTAAAATTCAGATAAGAATATCAACTTACAGGGCTCCTGTGATGACTAAATGAGATTGTGCATGAAAGTGCCTATTATTAGACACATGGTAATGTTCTGTTAATGTTAGTATTATGACTTAAATCATTTTTTAATTTTAATTTTATTTTTATTGAGGTATAATTGACATATGACATGTTAGTCTCAGGTATACAACATAATGATCCAGTATATGTACATGTTGCAAAGTGATTGCCACAATAAGCCTAAAGTGTCCATTAATGGATAAATGGATAAAGAAAACGTGGTGTGTGTGTGCATGCACACACATATACACACACAGAGAGAGAGAAATACTATGCAACCATAAAAAAGAACAAAATCTTGCCATTTGCAGCAATGTGATTGGACCTTGAGGTTTTACACTAAGTGAAATAAGTAGAGAAAGACAAATACCGTGTGATCTCTTAACATCTGGAGTCTGTTGTTTTATTTTAATTCCAATAAAGTTAACATACCATGTTATATTAGTTTCAAGTGTACAATATAGTGATTGAGCAATTCCGTACATCACCCAGTGCCCATTACAAGTGCACTCCTTAATCCCCATCACCTATTTCACCCTTCCCCGCACCCACCTCCCCTCTGTAACCATCAGTTTGTTTCCTATAGTTAAGAATCTCTTTCCTGGTTTCTCTCTCTTTTTCCTTTGCTCATTTGTTTGGTTTTTTAAATTCCAGATATGAGTGAAATCATAAGGTATTTGTCTTTCGCTGACTTATTTTGCTTAGCATAACACTCTCTAGATCCATGCGCATCAATGCAAATGGTAAGATTTCGTTCTTTTTATGGCTGAATAATATTCCTCTGTGTGTGTGTGTGTGTGTGTGTGTGTGTGTGTGTGTGTAATGCTACCTGGCATTTGTGTGTGTTCATTCACAGATAGTTGGGCTTGTTCATTCACAGATAGTTGGGCTGTTCCGTTATTTGACTGTTGGAAATAATGCTGCGATAAACATAGAGGTGCATGTATCTCTTTGAATTAGTATTTTTGTATTTTTCTAAACATTTAATTTTTAAATAATCTCTACACCCAGTGCGGGGCTCAGACTTAAAACCCTGAGATCAAGAGTTGCATGCTCTACTGACTGAGCCAGAAAGGGACCCCAGTGTTTTTGTATTTTGGAGGTAAATCCCTAGTGCAAGTCCTGGATCATAGGGTAGTTCTATTTTTAATTTTCTGAGGATCCTGCCTGCTGTTTTCCACAGTAGCTGCACCAGTTTGCATTCCCACCAATAGTGTACAAGGGTTCCTTTTTCTCCACATCCTCTCCAACACTTGGTGTTATTTGTTTTTTTTGTTTTGTTTTGTTTTGTTTTTTGGCTGTTTTGACAGGTGTGAGGTGCTATCTCATTGCAGTTTTTATTTGCATTTCCCTGATGATGAATAATGCTGAACATCTTTTCTTGTGTCTTTTGGCCATCTGTCTGTCTTCTTTGGAGAAATATCTGTTCGTGTCTTCTGCCCACTTTTTAATTGGATTTTATGTTTTTCAGGTGTTGATTTGTGGAAGTTCTTTATATGTTTTGTATACTAACTCTTCATTGGATATATCATTTGCAAATATCTTCTCCCATTCCATAGGTTGCCTTTTAGTTTTGTGGATTGTTTCCTTTGCTGTGCAGAAACTTTATCTTGATGTCTCTTTCCCTCTCCTGGAAACTCTGTGTTGGCACGTGAGTGTGGGGCCAATTTAACGCTTCCTCCTGGGACATTGGTTCTGGAAGGAGAGACTGGAAAATTTTTTGATAGCACCAGCTAGTTAGTACCCTCCGAAGAGGGTGACGTCATCTATTCTGTGGTGTCATCTGGCTCTGAGTGACTGGTCATCTCTCTCTCTTTTTTTATTCAGATACAGTTAACATCATTGTTATATTAGTTTCAGGTACACAATATAATGATTCAGGAGTTCTATAAATTTCTCATTGCTCATCACAAGTGTACTCTTACTACCCTTTATCTAGTTAGCCCATTCCCCTACCTACCTTCCCTCAGGTAACCACCAGTTTGTTCTTTGTATCCAAGAGTCTGTGTTTTTTTTGGTGTCTTTTCTCCCCCTTGTTTGTTCATTTGTTTTATTTCTTGAGTTCCACATCTGAGTGAAATCATACAGTATTTGTCTTTTTCTAATGGCTTCTTTTACTTAGCATTGTACACTGTACCTCCGTCCATATTGTCCCAAATGGAAACATCACGTTCTTTTTATGGCTGAGTAATATTCTGTTGTGTGTATATGGCACCTCTTCTTTATCACAGTGGCTGGTCTTGTTCTTCGGCTTCCATAGCAATTTGGTGGACAGTTTAATATCTTTCTGAAGAGCTCATTTACTGAATAACCAAATTTCTGCCAGTTACTGTCATTTGTATCTAAGAACCCTGATCAATACAGGAAATGAAGAGGTATAAGTGTGTGCTGGGGTAGGAGTGTGGAGATGGGGATGGGGGAGTTATGATTATCTTCTTGACATTGTAAGTCCAGCAGTGCCCAATAGTCAAATAAGCCCAACTAGACCATCCTGTCCTGAATTATCACCTGGTTAATCATTGCTTACTTCTGGGTGCTTCAATTGCTTAGGAGCTCATTAGCTGCTGTGGTAGACATATGAGAACCTATACTAAGGTCTCTGCTCCTCCTCCAGTACTTCCTACTGCCCGTTTTCTTTAGAGAAATGTTACCTGGCATTGTCTGCATTTGTGTTCTCACAGCAAAGTGATGGTGATACATGCAGGGTTGTTAAATCCATTTTGGGTCAGCCCCCTGTTCCAGCACGATGGCAGCTGTTTCTCAACACCCTCTCTTCCTGTGCTCATTTGCAAACCCAGCTCACGAGTGAGGGTGGACAGATTCCTGGGAAAGAACGATGGCTTAATTAATGGTAATGCGAAGGATGTAGGTGCCTCGGTGATTGGGGCTCTGTGAATGCAGAAGTGGATGGAAGGCTGAGATGCAAAATAGGATAATTGAACAGTTAGCTGAACTGGAATTTAGCAGTTAATCACTTTTATGAAACCTGCATCTCAATTCATTACTCCATTTATGCCTTGTTGCAATACAGTGCTGTTCAGCTAATTGGTAAACAGGAGCCAGAGTATCCAGACAGGGCAAGGCTATCAAAGGTACCGTGGTATTTTCCATGAGTGCACATCTCCATTCAGTCCAGCTAGGAGTTGCCTGGTAGCTTCATGCTCTTTCCCAGAAAGAGAAGCTAAACAGCACTAAACAACGTAGTGAAGTCATGCTCCTACACCCCAGATAATGTTGCTGACCATCGGTTGTGTTCCTGAAGTTCTCTAGCCAGTTAATAACGCTAATGAACTTTTTAGTATGGTGAGTAAGACAGTAGGTTTTGGCAGGACAGCTCTCCATATGGGAGACAGGACTATATCACAGATTCCTAATGTATGACATTAGGCAAACTTAAATCCCTCCTCTGAACCTCCTTCCTCAGGTGTGTTGTAGTGAGGATTATGTGGAGTGCATTTCATCATGAAAGCAAAGTGTCTAGTACAGAGCCTGGTATTTAGTAAGTGTTCAGTGAATGCTAGGTCTTACTGTTATCTTTCACCTAGAAATCGTTTCTTGTTTTAAGAAAAGGAGGAATTAAAAAATCTCTGCCATGTGTTTATTGTATCAGACAAAAACTGAAGGCAAGATTAGAGTAAGAAGCTGATTGATTTAATAGAAGTTTATCAAGAAAAATTTTGAAAAAGAAAAGACTGGCTAGGAACGAAGGAAGGAGTGAAGGGCATATGTTTTGGATGAGAGGGTGAATACAGGACATCATCGAGAAACTTTTTATTGTTTGGGGTGGGATGTTTAATGAAAATAGGGCCTTAATCTGCTGGAGGGTTTTTGTTTTGTTTTGTTTGATAGAGGACTAAAGAAGCCCCATCTGAAAAAACAAAAACAAAAACAAAAACCTCATTTTGGAGTTGAGACCATTATACTCCAAAATCCTAGTGAATCTTCTCTTCCTATTTAATTTCAGAGCACCCCTTCTCTTTCCTAGGACCCAGACATGGAACTATGGGGAGCTAAGGTAGACACAAATCCAAGTGTAGGCCTCCACTGTATGTTTAGGTCATCTCAACAAATAAGCCTCTTGGAGGCATAAATTTGGCAATTATGTGTAGAGGTGGTAGGAATTATGGAGGTGGATGAGCGGAATAGTGCTGAGAAGGAAGAAAAAAGTCTGAGGACACAACCAAAATATCAACTCTTAGGGGTCATCAAAAGCATTGGGCTCTTGGGAAAAACATTTTGGAACTTTGAGAGAAGATGCTTATGTTAAGGTGATTCATTCATTCTCCCATTCAGCCATCATTTATGGAGAACCTGCTATGCCCCAGGTATAAACACTAGATATAGAGTAATGAACAGTGCATTCTAGGCTTGTATTTGTGGGATAATCAGAATATGATATCCATAACTATAAATAAGATAAAATTGAAATGTTTAAATACTGTTGAAGGAAATAAAGTAAAGTGATGATGAGGTGCTAAGGAGGGTATCTTAGATAAGCACAAAGACCTTTCTGACCAGGTAAGATTTGATCTGAAACATGTAGGATTAAAAAGATCCAAGCATGTAAAGAGCAGGTGGGATGTTCCAGGGAGTGTTATCAACATATGCAAAGGTCCTGAGGTAGAAATGAACATAAAAGTTCACTTGGCCGAAGAAGAGAGTTATAAATGATGTGAATGGATCTGGAGATGAAGGAAATTTGAAGGGTATGATAAGGAGTTTGAATATGGTCCTGTGTGCATTGGGATGCATTAACACATCTTCCCCTTGTTGGAATGCATGTGCACTGGGTCTAGAGGGCTGCGATATATTAACTCATGTAGGACACAGTCATAGTTTGGTTTCAGATTACTGTTTCATGTCAGGCACTGGGGTATATGACACTGAAAGCTATTAATGTAAATTAATGATTGCTCCTGCTGGCTTTGTTACGGTTTACTCCAATGAGGGATTAATAAATGCATCATGCCTTGCAAATTTGCATCCATTAAAAACCTTACCATCATGAGGCACCATTGATCCCCTTTGGGGGTCTAAGAATAAAAAAGAAAAACTACACAGCTGTTGCAACTAGTGTTCAATATAAACTGGTTAAAATGAGATAATCGATGGAAAAGCACTTTGAAAAAAGAGACTCACTCTGTCATTATCAGGTGGTGCAAGAGATAAGAAGGATGCGATTTGACAGTCACAGTCGCCATGCCCCTGGCACACACTTGCGGTGGAAGAGATTATCATGTGGTAATCCCTAACTCATGCCAGGAGCTTTCATAAATGTAATTACTTTTAATCCTGATAACACTGGGAGGGTATTATCCCCATTTTACAGATCATGCAACTGAGTTTCATAAGATAAATAATTACCCAAAGTCTCATGGCTAGGAATAGGAGGATCGTGTGTTTTTATCCAAGGTTGTCTTGGATAAAAACACACGAACTGTAACAACACTACGTTGAAAAAGAGGTGTCTAAATTCTTGGAAGCCACACATTGAGTTGATGGAAGCGTTTGAGAGGTTCCTGAATTTTTCCTCCCCAGAACTGACAACCAGATATGTGAAATATATTGTTGCTCTTTCTTTAAAAGTGGTAACTTCACATTTCAAAGATTGGCTGCCGACAAAATTTACCACTGGTGAAATATAGAGCCACACAATTCACAGATGTAGGCGTGACCCAGGCTCTGCCTTTTGCCGAAGCTGTGAATGTGGACAAATTATTTAACTTCTTTGGGACTCTGCTCATTCATTTATAAAATAGGGCTAATAGGAATGCTTACCTCTTCGGGTTGTTGTAAGGATTTACTGAGATAAAGCATTGAAATTGCTTAGCACTATGCCTGCTGTATAATAAGCTCTTACTAAAAGTCACCTATTATTTTCTCTTCCCTGAGGGATTTGAACAATATTAATATGGAGAAAGTAAATTTGTAGTTGGCAACTGCAGTGTTAGCCTCCATTTTGTTGGAAGAAGCAAGGAAATGATTGTTTTGATTTTGCTTAAGTCTAGAAAATATTACTGAAGTCTTAGATTCTTTGAACCTGAGTTTCTCAACTGTGGTTGCAAAGCTGAATCACTGGGAGAGCTTTTGAAATATACTAGGGGTCCCTTCTTAGAGATTCTGACTCAGTTGCTCTGGGTTGGAGCCGAGGCATCGATGCCTTGGAAAGCATCCTGGGGTGACTCCATTCCATTGGCTGCGGAGTTCAAAGGTCATGGGGTGCATCCGTCTTCCCCTGCAGACTTGACATACGTTGGTACAGTAGTCTATACCTTCCACATGACAACACTTGTCCCCTCTTTTATCACCACTATTACAGGGATGTGTGTGTATGTCTTTAGGATCAGCCTTGTGCAAACATGTAACTTCCTCTTGGTCCTCTCAAGTGTTCCAAGGAAGGACGCCTGTATACAAATGACCCTACTGCTTAGGGAAGTGACTTCCAGACGTGTTTTAAATGGGACACAAAGTTGGGAGTTATCCAGGCTGGTTTTTTTTTTTTTGTTTTTTTTTTAAGATTTTATTTATTTATTTGTCAGAGAGAGAGAGAGAGATCACAAGTAGGCCGAGAGGCAGGCAGAGGCAGAGGGAGAAGCAGGTTCCCTGCTGAGCAAGGAGCCCGATACGGGACTCGATCCCAGGACGCTGGGATCATGACCTGAGCCGAAGGCAGCCGCTCAACCAACTGAGCCACCCAGGCATCCCGTTATCCAGCCTGTTTAATCAGCTTCTTCCTCTGCAGGGAACTATTGAAGCTATCAAATTATATTTTGGGTATATTGCCTCAGACTATAATGAAGTGTGTCAAAATGAATGATTGGCTGCTATATCGGGGCCCTGTCCTGAGTTGTTTATATTTATTTATATCTTAAGGTTGCTTAGGAGTATTTGATTCCATGGGCTGTGATTCACATGAGTCTTTAAAATATTTTTATGTGATGCTGCACATGAGTTCCAGGCATCCATGAGCTCCAGAGCATGGGGGCAGTGACAGTTTATGTGATTTCTCAGGTACAGATAGACTGAGCCATTAATGAATGGGGGTGGGCAGCCAGCCTTATCCTTGGTTTTATTAGGATTTGTTGTAAAGTGTGTGTGATAGAAATCGTGGTGGTTCTCTCCCAGCTGAGATGAACAGGTCTCATAAGCAGACATGGAGATAGAAGAAAAGAAGTATGTATAGTGGTTGGTGTGGCTTTTTAGCTAGATCAGCGACAATTGGAACCAGGTGGGTTGGGTAACTCTGTACTGCAGCTCCAAGAGGTAGATATCAGCAGCCTATTAAGGACATCCCTGGCTTTTGGACTGGACACCCAGAAATTGATGCACTGCCTTTGGTTCTATTATGTTTTCAAACTTTAATTAAGTTTATACCTCTCCCACCTGGACCTCATAAATAGCCTCCAAGTAAGTCATTTGTCATGGAGGGGCGCTTATGAGTAGATTCATCTTCCAAACAACATTATTATTGCCCAAAGTCCTGCCTTAAATCCATCAACGCAATGCAAGCTTGAGTGCCCTACTCTATTTTGACATGTTATCCCAAGGGGTTATTTTCTGCTGGGCTAGTGGCTAATTCATTAAGTTATCACAAGGTGGAAGAATGCAGATACATTATTAGCTTTTAAAATGATGCAACTGGTGATTACAGAGAATTAAATTGAACTTCAATGTTTTTTTTTTTTTTCCATGTAAGTTAATCCATCCTCATTTGTGAAAGGGCATGCTCTTGGCCCAAGCTGAGGTCATCTCAGATTATATGTAAAGGCATCCCTGGGGTTGGAGGCAGGAATGAGGGGAGATGGTATCTTCCTCAAGGCCTGGGACTTGCACCCTACTTGAGGGACAAATTGGTAGAATCTAACAAATTTGTAAATGCACATTCCTAGGACATGGAAATTCCACATAATCCATATGCCTTAAACAGACTCTTCAAAGTGCACAAACAGTTGTGAACAAGGATGCTCACAGCAGCAGTGTTTGTAACGGCCGACGTTGGTAAATGACTTAAATGCCTATCAGTGGAGGCATGGATAAGGAAAGTGCAGTCTATTTATGTGACAGACTGTAATGCATCAGTTGAAATACAGATTTTTTTAAAATGTAATTTGGCACTTTGATTCCTTGTATCAAAATGGACAGGCTCAAACACAACTTTGAAGAAAGCAAGAGGAAGAAGCTATTTGTATGAATTCTTGACTCTGTATATAGAGCAGCACCGGATCTGGAATCCTATCAGGAGACCGAGCCCTGGTCAGTGGCTTCCTGGGAGGAGCTTTGGGTTGGGGAAAATAAGACGAGGCACCATGGCATTACCATTATTTGTATTGCTCTGTTAAGACCGGGAAGAAGTTATGACAAAATATAAATATTTGTATATTTGGATTGTAGGAATGAGTGTTTTCTCCATTTTTTTTTTTTTTTTTTTTTTTTTTGAAGTTTCCTAAGGAGGATAACAGGAGGGATTTCTGGGAACAGAAAGGGGAAGTGCCGTTGGAGCCAAACCTGGAGACTCCCAGGTGATGAGCCTCTCCCGCAGCCCCAGGGAAAGGTTCCAGCTTTGTCTCTGTGGGAAGCTATTGAGAGATGACTCAACAGTGGGTCTCCCTTCTCAACTTGTAATCATCCACTAAGGAATTTGGTCTTGATACATACCCAGTTTTCTCCTTCTAAGGGCAGCATGAGTTGATTTTTCTCCACATACAGATTTTCCAAAAGTACATAAGAAGATCCATTACTTTTAAAACGCCTATGACAGTAGAGGGAGGAGAGTATGTGTCAACCGAAGGTAAGATTCCAGTTTGATAAGCTCCCTGGACTTTTCTTTCTGCTTCCTTTTCTCCACTGGTACGTATTCCCCTTGGGAGGGGCATTTGAGTCCGAAAATGGCCAAGAAATAGAAAGTAGAGGCTTGTTCCTTCTGATGAGATGACAAGATTTTAGTCCCTAGTTTGAGAAATTCAAACCAGTGTTATTTTTGGCACAGGGACACTTACTCAGCATTCCTTCAGGCATGATGTGATTGTGACTTCAGTCACAAGCATGAGAATGGGAGTCACAAAGCCAGTACAGGATTTTAGCCTTTAGGGCAGGGTGGGGATTTTAGCCTTTAGGGCAAACTGGTGGGGCTACCAGTTGCCTTTACAGTTTTCACTGGTGTCTTGGGTGGGATGGGAGCCAGGGAGGCAGACTGGGTTGAGAATCCGAGAGTCTTCCAAGAGAAAAATCCACCATCCCAGTACTTTTCCATTCTCTCTTTGCTTTCAAACAAGTGGCGTCCGTCCTGTAGTGACCCTTGGAACACTAGTTCAAATTTATTTTCTAGAATGTCACAGGTTAGATATTAATTCAGCAGATATTTATTGACTCCTAACCACGTGATAGACTTTGAGCTGGTCACTCAGGTGCGAAGAAATAATGGTGCACAGAAAGATTATTCTCAAAATGCTCCCAGTACAGTAGGATGGATGGAAAATTGAAATTGTGATGCATGCTTAGTAGGAGTTGAGCAACATGTGCAAGAGCCCAAGACTAGAGACTGTGGTGCCTCCATGAAGCTTAGAGTGTTCAGCATGGTGGAGTGTTTGCAAAGGGAGACAGAGGTATATAGAATAGGCTGCCTGCAATCCCCTCCTCACTAATCTGATGTATGACCTTGGGTCAGTCATTTAACTTCTTAGGCCTCTCAGCTATATAACGGAATACTGGTAATTACCACCGAAGACTATCACAAGTATTAAAAGAGGCAGCATAAATAAAGAACCACTTTGAAAACTACATTCAGATGATTTGGTACCGTTACACAGATTGGGTAAATGGAACCAACATGAAAGATAGCCTTAAGTTTAAGTCTAAGACATTGGCTTCCCTGAAAGGCATGTTAGAGAAAATCACTGTGATGTCACTCAAATCAGTATCCCCCTAGGCTGGCAAGCTAGCCCAGTTTGCCTGGTTTGTCCCAGTTTTAGTACTGAAAGGTTTGTCACCCTGATCTCCCACTCGTGGCTCTACCTCAGAGTCTGAGATATCAGGTATCGATGGTCTCAATGTTGAGTGAACATTTTATATTTAAAAAAAATTAGTTTGGATTGTGAATGGCACCCTCCCCTAACAGCTTCAGAGACAAAGCCCTCTCTACTCTGTACGTTTACGGAAATGGACAGGATGTATCCTCGTTTTGTTTTTTGTTACCTAGACTCATAGTTGAAGCATTTTCTTCTCTTCCTCTGCAAGGGTCCAAGTTTTAGTGAAAAATACACTTTGAGAAATCAATACAAGATTTGATCCAACCAGGTCAAGCTCCCCAGCTGACCTAATCTTAATGCATTGTGAAAAGTATTTCTATTTATTAAACTCTTAGAGGTCTAAGCAAAAGCTGCAAGAAATGGTGTTTAGATATGAAAGAAAGGGAGCTTGGAAGGCTAAATTTAGATAACACCTGAGTCGCTTTGCGGCTAAGTAGAGTTTAATAGAGGTGCATCTCTGCAATCTTCATATGTGTTTGGCATGACAATTTATTTTGTTTGTCAGGAACGAATACTTAAGGAAGAAAAGCTTTTTGAATTGCAACACGTATTTCATATCAGTGAGAACCATTTTGATTTAAAGGCTACTCATTTTCCATAGCAAGGGATAATTTATGTTTGGTGCAAAGCTGGTTGCCCTTGCTTTGATGGGCAGAATTCTTTAATACATTTTGGCTTCTTACAACATGTATTCTGTGTGTGAGACTACAGAGAGGTGGTTCCTGCAGTTTCTAAATGCCCAAGGATATCCTTTGCTCTCCAGCTCTGAGATATTGCTGTTGATTGGCCCGAGCATGATCTGGTCTGCATGGATAACACTGAAGAGAAAGGGATTACCAACCCAGTGGCTTATGTGTAGTTAATGGGCTGCAGAATTGCAATGACTAAATTAAGGATCACCCAGGCAAAATGGAAAGTTTGTTGGAGAAATGTTAGGATGTTCCAGGTTACCTGAGGAAGTAGAGTGGAGCACCTGGGTCTCAAAGAAAACTCGACCTGGAGACTTAACCATTGCCAGGATCCTATTTTCCTATCTCTCATCTCTGCTTCTCTTGGTATGTGACGTGAAGTATCTCTTTGCGTAGACCAGCTATGGGGGTGAGGCCGCCATCTGTAGAGGCTCAAGCCTTGTAGTTCCATCTACCAAAAACGGACCCCATTTCTTCCTTTGATAGCCATTCAAAAAACTCAAAAGCAAGATTTTATTTGGACCATCTTGGGTCAGGTACCCAACTTTGAGTCAACACTCTATGGTCTAGAAGGCTTAGCTATGTGACGTAAACATGGCGCCTGAAGTCCCACTCCAGTGACCAGGTCACGCCCGAGAACTGGAATCGAAGAGCGGACAGTCATTCCAGGTAGTGCTGACTACAGGGTTCATTAGTGATTACTTATCTCAGCGCCATCACTTAAAATTTTAAGGCGTTGGGCACACCATATACCAGTTACCTATTGGTAATGTGGCTGTCATAATACCCACCTCACAGGGTTGTGATAAATAATTATAAATCCATAAGTAACATATATTTAGAGCATAGTACTGTATATAGTATAGGAAGCAATTGGCAAATGGCAGTTGTGGTTGTAATAGTGGTGAATTTGGTGATGGGGTTAAGGAGAGGGGAGAATAGCATTAGTTGGCTGTTAAAATTTCTGTGGAATCCTAAAGACTGGCATATAGGAAAGGTTGCACTAAGCTGAGTAGGGGGTCTTTTTTGGCACATCAGAATTGTCTCTTTTGGCCCTTATCACATTTCTCCTTGTCCTCTGCAAAGACCAGAGACCTATCAAGACAAAGATTTCTTGTGGAATTTTAATGTTATGCTCATATTCATTCATTCATTCACTCATTCTCCATTAAATATATTTGAACTCTTAGGTCTTGAGAATTTTTTTAGGGCAAGATATACAGTAGAGAACAGCACAGGCAAGGTCTGTTTCATCTTGCAGCAATCACTGTAGTGGGGGGTCCAGACAAACTAAAAGTGACAGGACACATCAATCAATTAACTGTGTATTATGGTAATGAGGAGGAAAATAAGCTGGATGATGTTGGAACAATGGAATAGGATGGTCAAGTGAGGTCTCTCTGAAGACATGACACTCTTACTCAGAGCTTAAGAAGCAGCAGCCCTGCAAAGAGCCAGAGGGAGATTGTTCCTGGCCCCTTAATGGGACAGTCATGCAAAACATTTGCAGAGGGTAAGACCTAGATGTGCTTGATGAAATGAAGGGAGAGCTGGACAGCAGTAAGGAAGGAGGAGGTCATTGAGGTCAACTCAGGTAAGATGGATTGTTTCTCCCTGAGAGTCTTAGTTCTCAATGGTGTCATCTGTTTAACCAGTTATAAGCATATGTTGAGCACAGCCATACTTAACTCCACCCACATGCACGTTTTTGTTATCATAGCATTGTCAATAACAATGAAATTCTTCTATATCACAGAGGGAATGTTCTCCTAACAGGAATACTCCTCAGTATAGAACTCCCAACAACGCATGATATTCTTTTTTTTTTTTTCTTTTTAAGATCTATTTATTTGAAAAAGAGTGAGAGAGGGAGAGAGAACACAGGGTGCTCTCACAGGGAAGGGCAGAGGGAGAAGCAGGCTCCCCACTGAGCAGGGAGTCCAGTGCAGGGCTACGTCCCAGGCCCCAAAGATCATGATCTGAGCCAAAGGCAGACACTTAACCAACTGAGCCAGTCAAGCACCCCAATCCATGATGTTCTTAAAAAGGGCTTAGGGCATTGTCTGTGTATCTCTTGGGGCTCAAGCAAATTTGTATACAGCACTCCAAAGGCTAGAGTGAGTACTTAAAACAAAATATTGTGAGAATTGGATAAAATAATAAATGTAACCTTCTTGGCATAGTGCCTGGCATGAAGAAGGCACTCAACTATCACTACTATCATTACCAATTTGCTTTCTAAAAAATGCTCCCATTAGACTTTGAAGGATTTGAGAACATTGACTTGATTTTACTTCTCTTTGCATCCCAGAAGCTTAGCAGAAGGCCTGTTCATAATTTGTGTTTACTTATAAGTGTGTTTTGAGTGGTTGGATGGATAAAGAAAACTGATTGTGGGAAGCGTGTCTCTCTAGGAAGTCAACTTCCCTGGAGTTGAAGTAGATTCTAATGATATCTGGACTGAGGTTTTCTAACAGAATACACACTACAGTTCTGTTGTTTTGTGTACCTAGGATTTATTTCCCTTGATGACAGTAACACCCTAATTTTGCTTTGGGGAACCACTGTACCTGTTAGGTAGCAGTTATATAGGGAATGGTAAAGTAGCCCCATATTTCCAAAGAAGGGGGGTAAGTGACTAACAGAGGTCACTTGTGCCCTTTTTTCCAGAATCGAACCTTGAGTGGAGTGACACAGAGGTAGAAAATAGGATGAGCTTATTTACCTAGCTCTCAGGGAGGCTATCCAAAATACCAGCTCCCTGGATACAAGCTGACTTGTAAGCTTCTTGTTCTCCTTCAGTTCTCTGAGCTTCTTGATATTCCTTCAATAAATTGTTTGCTCAATCTCCATAGTTAAATTCTGTTGCTTGCAACCAAAGATCTGTGAGTGATGAAAAAACATTGCGATGTAAGCCATGAAACAGAAAGACTGCCTGCAGCACCAGGGCTCCGGGAAGCTGGTGATCCCCTCACGATCTCTGTTAGTAGGAGGTGCATAAGGGAGCTGGGCTGGGCCATGCAGTTTGAGACCTGTGCTCTCCTACAGGTTGTGCACAGTGGAACGGTTCTGCTAAAGTCTGAGGTCAGCCAGGCAGACTACTATCATAGGAATGTTACTTTGTAGAAAGAGGAAACATGCTTTAGTGAATTTGAAAGGTAAACAGTAGATGGCAGAATGTTGTGTCATACTGTCCAATGACCATGTTAAGTTTTTGTAACTAGTGAAATGGAACAACATTTGTACCATCTGAAATTTTCTTCAAGAGTACTGTGTGTGTGTATTAACACACTGGTCTCACAGGCCAATGTGTGACTGGGTCCACTCACAAGGGCACTTACAGCAGATGCTCCAACCTGCTAGAGTCTCCTAGGACTGAAGTTTCAAGGCTGGGATCTGGGTATTCCTTAGTGGACACACTGGCACTGGACAGAATTTCCTATAAATTCAATCACCATTTATAGGGGCGCTCAATGCTACGCAGTGTTCAGAGAAGGAAAGACTTTAATGGTTAAGAGGTGTGATAGAAAGACTCTAAGATGACCTTAATAATTTATGGCCTTGTATAATTCATTCCCCTTGAGTTTGCAATAAGACCTGTGACTTGATTCTAACTAATAGAGTACCACAGAGGTAATGGGATGAGATGTCACTTTCTTTGTTACATTTATATATAAATATACATCATGTATGTGTATACATATGCCTATGTGTGTACATCTATATATGTATGTACCTTCAGTTCTCATTTGATAGTTATGTTCTCTAAAGTTGCCATTCTTAATTAATACGTATGTACTTCATACATACATAATATATAAGTGTATATGTATATGCACATATTTCCCCTAGGAACAATGGAATAGTGGTTCAGTATTCATTATTTAGCACTCCCAGTGAAAAAAATACGTATCATATACAAATATATATTTGTTTAATAAAATATTAAATCCTAAAAACAACTCATCTGATAGATTGTTTCTCTGTTGTGTAAAATAGAACATAGGGTTTAGAGGTGTCAGGTCACTTGCTTGAAGCTACCCCACTTGGAATTTAAACCCCATCCAACTTCCTCAAAACCAGAGCCCTTTGCACTGCACTGAACGGCCCTTTACCGCATCTGTACTCTGGTCATCTCTGTGGAAGGGCTGGAACAAGAACGCAGAGTATCACCTTGTTCAGCCTCGGCTGGGAATGTGTGTTGGGCACCTCAGCTTTCCCTGCTATGTGTATTTTCCCCCAAATTTCACCAAAAGCACTTCAGTCTTGATTTGGGGGTTGTAAATAAATTTTAGCATGTAGGCTAATTCACAAATACTGGATACACAGATAATGAAGATTGACTGTGTGTGTGCGCGTGTGTGTGCGTGCATGTCATGGAGAAACCTCCCTTGCTGGCTTTGATGAACAAAACTGCCATATTGTGAAAGGCACCTTTGGAAAATGCTTCATGGCAAGAAACTTGAGGCGGCTTCCATCAGTTGAGATCAGTCTCTGAGCAGTAACCAGCAAGAAAAAGGAACCTCCATCCTAAAACTAAAGGAATGAATTCTAGTGACCTGAGGGAACCTGGAGTGGTTCTTTCCCTACTTGAGCCTCTGATGAGCCCCACCCCCAACCAGCATCTGGATTGCCAACTGCAAAGACCTTCAGCATATGAATCTGATAAGCTATGCCTAAACTATTCCAGAGATCCTATAAGATAATAAATGGAGGCTGATTTAAGGTTTTGAGTTTGTGATAGCTTGTTATGCAGCAACAGAAAAGTGCAGGAGTTCAGTATTTATACATACCTGAATGGAGACCAGAATCCCTGGTTGAGGAGCTCCTCCCCTCTTGTAGTAATTCTGGTGTGATACCTGCTGATTGAGTCCCTAAGCCAGCAAGTATGGTGGGGTCATCAGATACAAGAGAGAATCTGGCAGCTGAGAAATAGAGAAGCGAGGTTACACCTGGAAAACAAGGTAAATAAAGGAGATGCCCAAGCTAAAGCTATGGTACAAGCAATCTGTCATCTGAGGGGACAGAAGTAGATAGGTTCTTAGTTTAAAGCACTTAAACAGTTTCACAAATGTCTAGACTCACTACATAATTCACTCTTTTCTCAGCTGCCCCTGACCCTGGGATATCACGTTAGGGTGTTTTAAGTGTTGGGAAGTTTTTAGTTCCCTGTGAAGGCAGTATTCTGGTTGCCATGGAAGAGAGCTGAGTGGACAGACGTGGGTGTAATGCATCCTGGTGTGAGTTGTTAAGCACATCAACCCTTCTGTTACCAGCAGTCCCCTTAGATGATAAATCTCCTCCCTCCTGCCAATGGGCGCTGTAACCCTTTCCCTGACACTAATTTCATAAGGAGGAGATGATGGCTGTGGCGTAATGAGGCTTAGAAACCTTCCAGACTTTAGACTTTTGCATTAAGAGAAAATGATTTTCAGTTTACAATTAGTGTGATTTGAATTTATTTAAACATACACACAGAGCAAAAAAAAAAAAAATCTGAAACTGCATCAAAATGTTTCAATGAAAAAAAAACTAAAAAAAAAAAAAATGTTACAATGGGTATGCCTACATGGAGGATATGGGGATGAATTTTACCCCCCTCCCCCCAGTTCCTTTCTGTCCTATACAACTACTTGTGGAACAAAAAAGGTTAAAAAACTCATTATGTATTGGGGAAAAGAGAAAATTCTTTTGTAGAGGTCAGGACCTTCTTTCAATCATGCTGTCATGGACAGTGGGTGGTGATGGATTTAAGTGTGGGTGTTTGCAAAGGATGCAAGAAGCATTCTGGTTTCAGAACTTTTGGTGCCAGTGAAATTAAATAATCTTAAATGTCACTTGCAGGGACTCCCTCTTGCCTTCTCTTCTCAGGCTGAAGTCCATAGGTTCGATTCCTTTTGCCTAGAATGCCCTCTTCTCCCTTCTTGTAAACAGTAACTTCTCACTCTTCAATGCCAGTTCAAGGGGTACCCCTTTGTGAAAGCTCCCCTTACCCAAAGGAGGTTGGGGGGGGTTCAGTTAGGGGACACTTCTCTGTGCTGCCTCAGTCCCCCCACCCCATTCCACATTGTAATCGCCCTGGCATTGCTTGATTTCCGGTCAGAGTAGATATCTTTGGTGTCTCTTGCCAGTGTCTAGCATAGAGCTTGACTTTACAGAGTAAAGTGCTCAGTAAGTGAGATAAATTTGAGCTTAGCTCTCGTTTTGCCTCAGAGTTGAAAATGGAGCCCAGCTGTGCTTGGCTCAGAAGTAACCCTAATAGGGTGGGAACAAACATTGTGCTAAACCAAAATGTGTGGCCAGGGATTTTGCATTCTGCATTTTTCATGCCCTAACTGGGGTGTGCATACAAGCCTGAGGGGTAATGATTTACCAACCTCATTTTCTAAGACTTGTTATCCTTCATTTTGACACACTATTAAAATCATTTAATTATCACTATTTTGCCTTGTCACTATGGAGGCACTGTGATCCATTATTTAGGGTTTTCAGGTTTTTTGCCTTCCACCTACTTGGGAGGAACAAAGGTTGAGATTTCCTGCACAATTTGAGTTCTGTAACTTGATGAACACAGACTTCTAAGTGAAACCAGCAGGAATTTTGGGGGGTGATTTGGAGGGTCAGCTGATGTCCATTTTTTACTAAGAACTTAATGGTACTCATCCATTGCTTCACTAGCACTCTGGCTTTTCCTATTCTACAAGTATTCTAAGATCATCACTGCCCTTGGATTTGTGTTTTCTGTGCCTGGCGAGCTCTTTCCAAGGGCTTTGCCAAATCACTTCCTTCAGATGGTATCTGTTAGATATACTGACCCTGACTCTTGATTTAAATTACTCCACTCACACCTACCTTCCACTCATTATCACACCACTATTCTCTTCTGTCTGGCTTTCTAATTTTAAAATGTAACATGTTTTTTTTTCTCAAGAAATTTGGAAACACAGTAATGTATAGAAGTCACCTATAATAATCCTACCATCCTCATATTAATGATGGTAATGTATTTGGGATGTTTTCTTGCAGTGTTCTCCTATGCATTCACATTTTTATTTTTATTTATTTATTTTTGTAATAGAAATTTTCAAACACATTCATAAGTAGAGAGGAGAGTTAACAAGTTCCCACACACCCACCACCCAACTCCAACAATCATCAAATATCCATATATCAAGGTAAATAGTTAATAAGGAAAGGTTCTGGGGCGCCTGGGTGGCTCAGTCAGTTAAGTGTCTGCCTTTGGCTCAGGTCATGATCTCAAGGTCCTGGGATTGAGCCCAGTGTCAGGCTCCCTGCTCAGCAGGGAGTCTGCTTTCCCTGTCCCTCTGTTCCTTCTCACTACTCGAGCTTGCTCTCTTTCTTTTTCTCTCAAATAAATTTTTTAAAAAATCTTCAAAAGAAGGAAAGTTTTTTTGTAGAAGGGTCACGGCAAAAAGAGCAGGCAGGATGGTAAATCATGTAGAAATCCCTAGCAATCACTAGAAAATCACCAATTTACAGCTCCTAATGAAATAATAGAGTTAGGCAATAATAATAACTGCTAAAACCGCTAAGAAAAAGGATGATGGAAGGTTTGATGATGGATGTGTCAGGGTGACACCACCTGAACCCACTTCTCCACCTTAGAATCATGAAACTGGGAAAACCAGATGTTATGTACCTCCTTATATGATGTAATAGGTAATACCCAGTACCCCCTACGATGCTCTGCTAACAAGAAAATAAATTGCAACTGAATCCAACAAAGCTTAATTCTAATTGACAGTTACAGGAGAAATTGAAGATTAGAGCAAAATGTTAAACATGATTTTGGATTTGAATAAAAACATCAAAATCCAGAAAATGGGAAACCCAAGCAGAAAATTATAGAGAATAATATGATGAACCTCCTGTACCCACCTTCCAACTTTATCACATCTAATATAACTTTATATTTGTTCTGAATTTGTAAAGATTTTTTTTTAAGGGGCGCCTGGGTGGCTCAGTGAGTTAGTTCTGCCTTTGGCTCAGGTCGTGGTCTCTGGGTCCTGGAATCAAACCCCGCATCAGGCTCTCTGCTCAGCAGGGAGCCGCTTTCCCCTCTCCCTCTTCTTGCTTCTCTGCCTACTTGTGATCTGTCTCTCTGTGTCAAATAAATAAATAAAATCTTTTTAAAAAATTTTAAAAAAGATTTTTTTAAAAGTATGATCATTTGAAGCCCCTGGGTACCAGTCCCTATTCCCATTGTTTTCGTTTTCTGCCTGAGTTATTCCCATAGATAGATTCTAAATATTTATGAATCCACAGACAAAATATGGTACCTCATGCATCTTTTTTACTCACCGTTGTTTTCTGATTTATGTATATTTTTACATGTAAGTCTAGTTTATTCAATTTATGTTCTATATAATGTTTCCCTGTATGACTATATCACAATTTGTTACCATTCTCATAGTGATGGACTTTGACATTATTTTGTACTTTTTCAAACAAGGCTATGATGAAGATTTGTGAACTTGCATTCTTGTGTTTAGATTAAATATGTGGATGTGAAATTGCACAGTCAGAGGATATGTGCACCTTAAAGTTTACCTGATATTCATAAACTGTCTCCACATGTTCCAAATTCCTCATTGTCTTTATTGCTTGGCACCTCTATATGAATTTAAACAATAACGGCTTCAAATCTGATGGAAAATTATTATAATTTTGATATGAATTGCATTGAATTTAAAGATTTATCTGAGAAGAGTTTGTTACAGTTTTCCTACAGATGAATATAGTATAGGTCTCACTATTTTTGAGAACTTCATGTCTGTCAAATATGTTTGTAAATGTATACATTTAAATAATTAATGCATACATTTTCTCTTTTCTCTCAAAAAAAGTATCTTCGTATTTAATTAGTGAAATTTATTCGTGTGAATGGATACATTTTTGTACCATGTGAATGGGATTTTTTTTTGGTCATATAATTTTGAATTGTTCACTTTGTTTCTGGAAATACTTATATATTGATCTTTATCCAGCAGTCTTGTCATATCCTTAGTCTATTTGGTATCCATGTAATTTGTCCAGACTGTTTTGGCTCTACTTTTCCAATCTAAATAATAAGACTTCTAAGTCTTTACCTAGGAATACAGATATTACAATTTAATTATATATGATATATTTACTAATGTAACTGTCATATATAATAATACCAGTTAATATGTTACTTATGTTTATTTATTGACACTATGTTTTATTTTTTTAAAGATTTTATTTTTTCATTTAGAGAGAGAGAGAGAGAGAGAGAGAGAGAGAGAGAAACCATGGATGGGGGGAGGGGCAGAGGGAGAGGATCTGAGAAGACTCCCCACTGAGTGCAGAACATGATGCAGGGCTTGGTCTTACAGCCCTGAGGCCATGACTTAAGCTGAAACCAAGAGTTGGACACTTACCCTACTGAGCTACCCAGATGCCCCCACTACATTTATTTTCTATTGCATTAGTTTGAAGACCAAGGGAGATATGATGAATAAAATCAGAAGTTGTAGGTGTTCTTGTCCTGTCCTTGACATTGGTGGGATTCCATTTAGAGTTTCTCCTTTAAGCATGATCATTGCAGTACATTTTGATAAATAACTTTCTTGGGTTAGAAAAGTTCCCTACTATACTTTGTTAGGTAAGAATTTTTATAATGAACATGTATTAAATTTTATAAAACGCCTGTTCTGCATCAATTGTTATGATTATATGCTTTCCCCTTATCTTTTAATGCAGCACATTACCTTAATAGGAGTTCTGATTTTGAGCCATTATTGGATTCTTGGGATAAACCATACTTGATCATGATGTATTATTATTTTTAGACCTTGATGAATCCAGTTTTATAGTGCTGTATTTGAATTTTTTTACATCTACGTTGATAAGTGAGAATGGTTTATAATTTTCTCTTCTTATGCTGTCCTTGTTTGATTTTGTTACTAAGGTGGTGCTACCCTCATTAAGGTGAGTCATGACTTTCTTTTTATATTTTCTGAAAAATTTTTATCAGGCAGAATGTTACTTGTTCCTTGAAAATTTGATAAAATTTGCCTGTAATTTTTTTTTTAACCTTTAGAATGAGCATATTAGACAGGAAAAGCAATTTGGATCCCCAATTCTATTTCTTTTACGATTATTGGCTTATTGTCATTTCTCTATTTTTTCTTGACTCAACTTTAGTAATTTATATTTTTCTAGAAAACTATACCTGCAATACACTTTTTTGTTTAGTAGTATGTATAGTTTGCTTTTCTGATTTTAAAAAATATATCAGAAATACCATTTGACCCAGAAATTCCTCTCCTGAGTACATACCCCAAATATTTGAAAATAGGTATTCAAATAAAAACTTGCAAGCAGTGCTTCTTTGAACATTCATGTACAGTAGCCAGAAAGTGAAAACAACCCAATAGCCATCTGCTAATGAATGGATAGATGAAAGATAGTATATCCAGCAACAGAAAATTTTCTCTGTAAAAAGGAATGAAGCACTAATACATGCTAAAACATGAATGAGTCTTGAAAATAATATGCTAAATGTGGGGGAAAAAAGACAGAAAAAGTCACATAGCATATGATTCCATTTATTTGAAATGCCCAAAATAGTGAAATGCAGAGAGACAGAAAGCAAAAAAAAAAAAAAAAAAAAAATTATTAGGATATTGGTAGGGATTGTAAATCCCTATCCCTATAGATAGATTACTTAGGGTAATATGAATTTTTAATATTAAATCTTCCAATTCATGAACACAGCATGATCTTTTAAAAAGTAAATTTATCGGGTGCCTGGGTGGCTCAGTGGGTTGAGCCTCTGCCTTCGGCTCAGGTCATGGTCTCAGGGTCCTGGGATAGAGTACCGCATTGGGCTCCCTGCTCAGAGGGGAGCCTGCTTCCCCCCGCCCCCGCCTCGTCTGCCTCCCTGCCTGCTTTTGCTCTTTCTCTGTGTGTCAAATAAATAAATAAAATCTTTAAAAAAAAGTACATTTATCTCTATATATATAGTATGATATAGGTATATTAAAACTTTATTTTATTTTTTAACATTTATTTGTTTTAGAAAAAGAGCCCATATGAGTGGGGGGCGGTGGGAAGGAAAGGGAGAGAAACAGACTCCCCGTTGAGCATGGAGCCTGATGCAGAGCTCCATCTCAGGACCCCAAGATCACCACTTGAGCCAAAAAGAAAGAGTGGTGGCTTAACTGTGCCACCCAAGTGTCCCATATTCAGACTTTTTTTTTTAAGATTTTTATTTATTTGACAGAGAGAAACACAGCAAGAGAGGGAACAGAAGCAGGGGGAGTGGGAGAGGGGGAAGCAGGCTTCCCGCCCAGCAGAGAGCCTGATAATGCAGGGCTCAATTGCAGGACCTTAGGATCATGATCTGAGCTGAAGGCAGACACTTAACAACTGAGCCACCCAGCTGCCCCCAGACTTTTTTTAAAAAAAGATTTTATTTATTTGAGAGAGAGCATAAGCAGGGGAGCAGCAGAAGGAAAGGGAGAAGCAGGCTTCCTGCTGAGCAGGGAGCCTGATGTAGGGCTTGATCCCAGAACCACAGGATCATGACCTGAGCCAAAGGCAGACGCTTAACTGACTGGGTCACCCAAGCCCCCTCCATATTCAGACTTCTATAAATCATCTAATTTTGTTATTTTTGTTCACATATTCCCTTTACTTTTTTTTTTTTTTTTTTTTTTTTTCCCATCTTTTACCTCTTCCTCTTAGGTCAATCAAGTTTGCTTTATTTCTTCTATACTAGTTTGGAGCCAATAGATTGTACTACTACATAGTAGTAGTTTTCACCTGGGGCAGTTGTGCCCCCAGGGAGACATTTGGTAATATCCTGAGACCTTTTTTAAAAAAATATTTATGTATTTGAGAGAGGGAACACAGACTGGTGGAGGGGCAGAAGGAGAGGCTCCCTGCTGAGTGAAGAGCCCAAAGAGGGCCTCCATCCCGGGACCTTGAGATCATGACCTGAGCTGAAGTCAGATGGCCAAGAGACTGAGCCACCCAGACGCCCCATATCCTGAAACACTTTTAATTGTCAGCTAGCGGGTAGAGTGTTCCACTGCTGCTAAGCATCCTATAGTGCCCAGGACAGCCCTCCACCACCAGAATTATGCAACCCAAATATCACTAGTGCCAAAGTGGAGAAACCCTCAGTGATACCATGGTGTGAATGTCACCAGGCATTATCTGTCCCTTCTGTTTCTATTAATTGGACTTTTAGTTTAATCTTTTTTGAAATAGTTACTTTTAGAGACACTTAAAATAGATTGCCAACATATTTGGTCAATTTCTGGGCTCAACTTTCTTACCTTCCTCTGTGTTTGTTATCTTTATTCTGATGCCCACTTTGACAGTCCTTTTGGCGAATGTTTGTGGACGGTAAACTCTCTTAGCCTTTCTATATCTGAAAATGTCTTTGTGTTGCTGTCACTACTGAATCATAGATTGTCTTCATTCACTTCAGAGACTCCTGTTTGATATGTTGGAGCTCTTCAATCAATCATTATTATCACTTTCTTATCCTCCCTTTTAGTTTGTCTCTTTAGTGACTTCTGGGTGCATTCTTCAGTAATCCTTCCTTTGATCCTGATTTGGCTCCCATGCCCATCCATGAACTTACCATGAGCTGGCCAGATATAGGTCATGTATTTAGTCTTAAGAGTTGGGAGTGGGGGGCTGCCTGGATGGCTCAGTGGGTTAAGCCTCTGCCTTCAGCTCAGGTCATGATCTCAGGGTCCTGGGATCGAGTCCCACATCGGGCTCTCTGCTAGGCAGTGAGCCTGCTTCCTCCTCTCTCTCTCTCTCTCTCTACTTGTAATCTCTCTCTGTCAAATAAATAAAATCTTAAAAAAAAAAAAAAAAAAGAGTTGGGAGTGGGTTTGGTCCAACCCACAGAGGCTGCGAATAGGCAACAGAAGTTATGATGCTTCAAAGAAAACTAAAAGCATGCTACTAATTTTAAAAGGAGAATGGCACTGGGCAGGCAAACCCAGGAAATGTTCTCTGCAAATATGCTGTCTCCTTGGTCAGGATTTTTTTTTCTTTTTACTGCCTCTCATCCCCATTTCTCTTGCCCTAACGAGCCTAGCAAACTCTATTTATTGTCAAAGATCCTAATGAATCAGCCTTGGCTCCGTGTGATTTGTCTCTTGCACTGCATTATTGGCTAATTGTCTGTCTCCCTTGCCAGACCATGTGCTGTCAGCGGCAGAACTATGTCTTGTTCACACTGAGAGCCAAAATAGGGCATAGGAAGAGCTTGGGCTCCAAGGTAATACAAACAAACGGGAAACAAATCATGTGAAAGCTTAGCGTTTTCGTAAAGTTAAGGGGCTTCGTAGAGGAAGACCTGACGATGCTCAAGCTTGCGCTGAAAAGAACTGCTCTGTAGCCAGATTTGTAGAGATCACAGAAATCCACCTTCCTGCAGGTACAGTGGGCAGAGAGTCTTTGGGTGACCATCCTTCCAAAGCCATTTATTTTCTGCAACATCCTTGAAAAATAGGTTGTGTTGGAGGGTTTTTTTTAGCCCATTTCTGCCTTCCTGGAACTTCACTTTAAATGCCAGTTTTAATAGTCCTAGCTTCTGTTTTTTTGTGTGTGTACCAGAAAGGTCTGTAAGTTCCTTCAGACAACATAAACTACCAGAGAGCAGAAACTGCTGTCTTGTTTGGTGCTGTTCTTCAGTGTCTAGAGCAATGCTTGGTAAATAGCAGGAGCTCGATAGATAGATGGTGACTGAGTAAACAGAAATCTAAGTCTCTATCAAAGTCATGAATAGTTACCAGTGAGAAAGATACGGGGAATTAGCAGCAAAGTCCTCAACACTTAGCTTGACCAGCGAGGGAACAAAAGGGGAATTGGTGTGCCCGTGTCTGAGCATTCAAACCATTCTGCCCCAATAAGCCTGGAGGGGAACGGATTGGGAGAGGATTCGAAACCTCCTAGCTAGCTTTTGTACGTTATGGAGATTTATTTTAACGATAAGCTTGTATAACCTCAATGTTAAGGGTGAAGACCGTGGGTATCAGCCAACACATCTGGGGATACTAATGATTTTGATCTCTTTAAAAAAAAAATACTGATTTTTTGACAGAGAAGAGAGACAGAAACAGTTTGTGGGGGAGGGGCAGAGGGAGAGACTCTTGGGTGCAGACTCCCTGCTGAGTGTGGAGCCTGACAGGGGAGGCAGCTCAGTCTCATGACCCATGAGATCATGACCTGAGCTGAAACCAAGAGTTGGATGCCCATCCATCTGAGCCACCAAGGTGCCCCTTAATGATGTTGATCTCTTAAGGATTTGGGGGGATAGAATGAGATGAATGAAAAGGTTGTGTGGGGCCTGGCATTCAGTGAGCTCTGTACTTACATATGGGTTGTAGAACTGAGCTTAGTAAATGTTCTCATTTTTATTTTTATTTTTTTTATGTATCCTCATATTTAAATAACACCACCTGTGACCAGATGAATGGTCTTGGTGGCTGCAAACATGGGGTGAGAGAGGGAGGTGACTTTCATTTTACTGTGTATATTATAGTTTGACCAACTTTACAGTGCTTCAGTATGCATCATGGTGTATTGTCAAGTTGTCCCTTAGGTCATTCAGTAAGTAGTTATTAAAGTTATCCTGTGTGCTAGGGCCAACTCTAGGTAGTAGGGAGACAAAGATGAAAAGGATACACCTTGCTCTCAAGGCATTTACAGTCTAGGGTGTGAGAGAGATAGGAAACAAATAATCAGACCTCTACGGTTTAGTTACAACCTGCTGCTTGTTATGAAGGAGAGGTACAGGTACAATGAACCTACAGGTACAGGGGAACCTACCTGAGAATGGTACAGGGGGACATTGGGAAAAGGCTTTCTGGAGGGTTTGACATTGAAGGCAAATCTTTTAGAAAGATGTGTAAGAGTTGGCCAAGCAAAGAGGGAGGAAAAGAGCTGCCCAGGATGGCATTTGTTTCAGTGGAGGGCCAACAGAAGGACAGGACAGCTGGAGCCCAGGGAGCAAGGAGGACAGTGGCATCAGGTGAAGCCAGGGGCAAATCTCGCAGGCCACCCTCGTGCATCTTTATAAGGGTTTTGGTCTTTATTCTGTGAGTTATGGAAAGCTACTTGAAATTTTAAGTCTAGGAACGACACGGACACTTTAGTGTTTTAGTTAAGAACATAGACTCTGGAGCCAGGATGCTTGGATTTGGATTCCAGCTTAGCTCCTGAGTAAGTTACTTAACTTTCTGAGCCTCTGTTTTCTCATCCATAAAATGGAGATAATAAAAGTCCTTATATCTGGGCGCCTGGGTGACTCAGTGAGTTAAAGCCTCTGCCTTCAGCTCAGGTCATGATCCCAGGGTCCTGGGATCGAGCTCCACATAGGGCTCTCTGCTCGGCGGGGAGCCTGCTTCCTCTTCTCTCTCTGCCTGCCTCTCTGCCTGCTTGTGATCTCTGTCTGTCAAATAAATTAATAAACTCTAAAAAAAAAAAAAAAGTCCTTATAGGAATGTTGTAACGTGTGTGTGTGTGTGTGTGTCTATGAACGATGTGCAGGAATGTGTGTATTGGTGTATATATATGATATATATCATGCATCATATGGTATGATGCATATCATATATGATAAAAGGCTGTAATCATCCCCATTTTATGCATGGTGTGTGTGTGTGTGTGTGTGTGTGTGTGTGTGTGTGTGTGTGTATGTGTGCGTGCGCACGTGTGTGTTTAGGTGCCTGGCATGCTTGGAATTCTATAAAAATTTAAACTGTCACTATTTGAACTACTACTGTTTTGCTCAGATTAAACCCTCTAAAATCCTTATATAGGAGCTCAAATCTATTCTATCCTTGGAAATAAAAAGCAACCACATTGTGTTTTTCGGTTTGCCAGGACAGGTTTTTCAGAAGGGGAGAAGGCAGCCTTGCAGTTCTTTTCTCATTAGCTACCTCAAGCAGCTCTTAGGGCTGGTTTTAAAAAAAAAAAAAAAAAAAAAAGAGCTGGACTAAACTCCTGGGGTCATCTGATGGGACCCAAGGGGAGGGGAGGCTACGACCTGACTCCTGCAAGGGTGTTTAGTTCCCCAGCCATAGGAGGGCAGGAACAGTTAGTTGCAGAAGCTGCTGAATAAAACACCTATAATTTAGATCAAACTTGTGCAAAGAGAGGGCCAAATCATTTTTTGTGTTTCTCTGGAGGAACTCTGGAGGCTAATCCATCACTGGAAGGTAGAAATGAAACACTTGCCGCTTATCTCCCAGAGAAGAGTTGCACACAGAGAGGCCCCCGGGGTCTGGGGGTTGCCATGACACACAGGGAGAGGTGGGGTATGATTTATTAGCATGTGCACAGCTCTCTTGGCTTTTTGTCCTTTGAGCAGTGCTGGGAGCCAACCAAGCCCAGCTACTTTGCATACTAATAAAGATTGGTGCATGTAATTATTCAGCAGTCACACCGTTATTCCTCAGAGATAAATCATCCCTGGTTTATTTACCCTTCTTCCCTCAAGTTATTTTAAGTTGCCTTTACTGCACCACATCTCAAGTTGAATAGAAGCACCAACTACTTTAGTTTTTAAAGCATTTTAGGTAGGAAGGCTTCCAGGTAGCTCTGTCGTTATATTTGAGGGGCTCTGCCAGGACCAGCACCAGCGCACTCCTTCGTCATCTTGGCTCGATTATTCTGAGTGTGTGTGGAAACACATAAAATGACAGGGTGAGATAGACCAGTGCCAGCTGGTTGCCAGGAACCTTTGACATCTTGGGATAGTTCGAATTGGGACTGAGACCTATTTAGCTTCCTACTCCTTGAGGGACGTATTATATTACCTATCTTCAACCAAAGAGTCATGGCTATGAGGCTCCTACCTCCAATGACATTCATGGACCGCCTCTTCCCTCAGCCCATTTATTTGTCCAGTTTTATCTTTGCATCCAAATATGTAACCACCCACACAGTATACCGTCAAGGAGAAGGCCAAGTTCCGTCAGCAGAGATAGAATAGCATAAATCACTTATCTCTGCAACCAATGATCTTTGTCCTAAAAAGCCATTTTACATCTTGCCTGTATCATTTCCATAATCACCCAAACCAGTAAAATCATGGTTTACTGGATATCTTGGCTTTTGAGAATGTCTGTGACCAGCAAACACTTGATGTTAGTACTTTTTTTTTTTTTTTTTTGGGAATGGCAACAAACGAAAAAAAGATGGAGAGGAGGTTATCAATGTGGGCTCTTTAAGTGAGTATGTAATGAGAGGGCGATGAAGCTTGATTTGTATGGTCTCCGGCCATTTAACAAGAGGATAGAGGAACCAAAGCATGTGGGGGGAGCTTTGAATCCTGTTGTTATTCCCCTAGAATGCAATGATCACGTCCCTTCCAGTTTACTTACCAAAATATCCTTAGTGCCTAGAACAGTTCCGTGGGAACATAGTGGACCCCCAATAAATGTTTGTTTAATGAATGATTCAACATCTTGCATGTTTTCTTTACACTCATATCCCACTTGGAACTTTTCACAGAAGAAGAAAATGCATATAAATGCATTTCTATGTGGTTAGTTTAAACATGTCTCCTAATATAGGATGTCTGGGAAGATGCCGGCGGAAATAGAGCCCAGACCAACATGATTTCAAGGTGCCCATTCCCACAAATCTCGTAGCAGTCTTGCTTCTCCTTTAGCAAAAAACCTGCCCTTTGATTTCCCTGGTGTTCTCCCTTCATTCGTGCTGGGTGAGTCATGATGGAGACATGATTTAAAACATAGCCTGAGTGGGAGGAGGGAGCTGATCATTAAAAATGCATTTTCTCTGGGAGTTTGTTTTTAAAACTTTGGACCAGAAAATATGTACAGGAATGTTTGGCTTTTAATAATTAAATCATGCATTGTTTTAATTTTCTCCAGAGTGTCTCTCTAGAGGAAAATAAAGTTGCAAATCCAATATTTATGTCTTTCCTAAAGCACTGGTTGCCAAATGAAATGAGTTTTGCTATTTTTTTCCTTGATGGTTGATTTGTCTCCAGAGGGCTCCCTTTTGAATTTGCAGGAAGGGTTTAATGTTCCGTGAGAGTGGGGAGGGATCTTTGGAACAGGGGGCAAGAGGGTGTGGGTGCTCTTGGCTTAGGAAGATGCAGGATTTAGAGTGTAGGCCTGTACCCTCACCCCACCCCACTCTTCGGGTTGCTGGCATCTTTCATTCACCTCACTCGACTTCACACACAGGCCATTTTCAGCAGGGAGCAGAAGCCTAGCATCCTGTGCAAAATCAATTATTTGTCTGACTGCTTTAGGCAACCTCTCTCTCCCTCGTCCACCAGCCTTGACCATAAGGGGGTGTTCACACATGTGAAATGTGAAAAACATCCAGCACACTGAATCAGGATTTGAGTTTTCTAAGACCCTTTCCCTTCGCAGGCAACACAAACCTCATCCTTGGGTATTTTCCTATAAGCCTTCAGTAGCGGGACCCACACCTGTGAAGTATCTCAAACCGAGCCAATCCCTATTTAAGCCAAGAGGGAAAAGTGGGGACCTTTCTCTGTGTGAACAATTGGAACTTCTTGGCTCTTTTGCAGCTATTTCAGGGGAAGACTAACCTCTGTACCTGCTGCTTGTGATGTGTTTGATTTTCCAAGTCAGTTGTTCTTTAAGGACCTTCAGAGGGGGAGTGCATCCTCACAAATGTAGGGCATCTCATGCCTTTAATGGGGAACGTAGTGCCCTGCTCATAAAGGCAGTAGAACCTGGATGTGGTTTAGTAACCACAGAAGATGCCAGGTCTTACCTGGATAGCTAACACCTCTGCTTCTCATCCATAACGACCCCAGAGAGTAATTGAGAAAGGCAAGTATTATGCCTTCCTCCAACACTCTGGCTACACATGCAGTGTTTAAAAGCACAGTTTTTTTTTTTTTTTTTAAAGATTTTATTTATTTATTTGACAGACAGAGATCACAAGTAGGCAGAGAAGCAGACAGATAGAGAGAGGTGGAAGCAGGCTCCCTGCAGAGCACAGAGCCCGCTGTGGGGCTCGATCCCAGGACACTAGGACCATGACCTGAGCCGAAGGCAGAGGCTTTAACCCACTGAGCCACCCAGGTGCCCCTAAAAGCACAGTTTTTAAACACTCCAGGGAAGATACAACTGGCATTCAGCACAGTTCTGTGGTTTACTAGTGTTGCGTTGTTGGGTGGAAACTTGAACTTCTGTGAGCATCAATAGCCTCATCTATTAAATAGAAGTGATACTAATGCCTTATTGGTTTTCTGTGAGAATTGAGAAAACCTTTGTAAAGAGCATGCCATGGTATTTGACAGTATAAGAGAACACTCACCAGAGATTTGACAGAAAGAAAGTGTAGTAACATATAAAATGCCACTGGAATCAGATGGACCTGGGTTCAAATTCCAGTTCTGCTGCTCTGCTACTCTTCCAACTCTGCAATATTGGGAATGCTATTTCTAAGCCTCAGTCCTATGGTCTTTAAGTGTAGGCACTAATATCCACCTCAGAGGAATTTTCAAGGATTAAATTTAGCAATATATTCATGGTGCCCCATGGCAAATTGTTCTTTTTGTTGTTGTGGAAAGGTGGAATGGATAAAAGAGGCTGGCCGCTGTGCAAACCCGTCAAAGCTTTTGTTGTTTCCTGTTCTCTGGGTCCCTTCTATAATTCCCCCCCTCCCCGCCCTAAAAACCTA
This sequence comes from Enhydra lutris kenyoni, assembly GCF_002288905.1. NCBI lineage: Eukaryota > Metazoa > Chordata > Mammalia > Carnivora > Mustelidae > Enhydra > Enhydra lutris. Next base: position 11,264,260 of record NW_019154129.1, on the reverse strand, counting down.
GAGTAATCAAATTGGAACTAGGTGTATGAAGAGAGAAACATGTTCTCTGTTGAACTGGTCATTCATTCATTTATCTCACTTCATTCATATATTCATTATAACTTCATTCAAAAAATATTTTTTAAAAAGTCAAACAAGATGGGGTGTCGGGCACTGTCCCAGGTGCTGGAATTAAAGGGCAGAAAGATACAGTCCTTCCATGTAAGTTCAGAACAATAAGTCTTAAACTTCTGTATATAGAAATTCTTTTGAGAGTCTAATAAAAGACTTTTCTCTCAAGTGGTGGGGCAGGAGAGAAGAATCTGACACATTTAATTCATAATTTTAAGCCATTAGTAGACCCACCTGGATCCAGCTTGATTTGAACCTTGTGTCTTGTTTGATTGCCTTGCATCTGCCATTCTTACGGAACTAGTATCCCACTTCTTTAAGAAGCTGACCTCCCCATTCCACTTCAACTGAATGTCTTCCAGTTCCCAAGAATCGGCACATTTCATAAACACCTCTCTCCGCCCCAGCACACGGACACAATATTCGTTCCCCTGTCCACATACACCATTGCTTGGTCCAGTGCTATAAATCATACAGGTTTGGCAAGGGGGAATCTATTTGGGATATATTCAAATTGGGCCAGAGAGAGGATCAGTTCTCTCTGAAAGAATAAGAAAATGTGAAGATCAGAGGCTTGAGAGATTCTAATATCTGGAGGATGAACATGTCTGTCGTTACTGAGAATGAACCCAATTTTTGTAGAAAAGCAGATATGAGAGCCAGAGAGAGAAAGAGAGAGAGAGAAGCTAGTGAGGGAGAGTACCATGGTAGTTTTTGAATCTGCCCCTACCTAGATTGTGGGTGTTCAACCTCATTATGGATCCATGAGTCAATACATCCTACTTTTGCTTAACCTTGGTCAGGGTGAGTTTCTGTCACTTGCAACCCAAACAGCCTTGCCGAATATAGCACCTGTGGATCGGTCTTCAGTCTCCAGTGAGAGACAGATTTGAGGATGTGATTTTATGACTCGGTGGAATCAGGGTCAAGATGGAAGATGGACTCCTGTGTCCAGCATAGAAGAATGCTTCCTTACTCAGGAATTCCATGAAGAGTGGCTCCCTTGTGTCCTTCAGGAAGAGTGAAGACTGGTTTTTCTGCTCTTTGATCACTGGGAGTGTACATGAGTATGATCTGATAGGGATGGACCAACCTGGCCTAGTGATGGCAAAATAATAAGAATTTAAAACAGATTCTCATGGTGGAAGGTTTTATCATTTGCTTCCTTTCACCTCCCAAAGTATCCTCGGGTGAGTGTGCAGTAAGACAAATGGCAGCTCCTGGCCTGTATATGTCGATCACAGCATTAATCCATCTCCCGTTCTCTCAGGCCTCCTCCTGACACTTCCTGTTTAACAATAGGCCTCATTAGCTACTTGTGTCAGACACCTTTCCCGCTGCCTTCTCCCAAAGGAAAATGTTGCCTTCTTCATTCAGGAGCTGAAATCCATCTGACACTAGGGATCCCATTGTACATATCCAGCATCTACTTAATGAGACCCTTAAACTAGCAGCTCCCATTTATGAAGCTGCTTCAGTGTATTGGGTCCTTTAATCAGTTTCCTTAAATACATTGTCTTCTTTGTTCTTCACAATGGCTCTCAGAGTACGTATTATTGCCTTTGTTTGTAGGTTAGCACCTAACAGGTCAAGGTGCTTGACCGAGAGTCTTCAGGTCTCTGACTCAGACTTGTTTGACTCCACAGTTGATGCACTGGAGGGCAATGATCTTGTTTAGCAACCATCGTATCTTCAGAACCTGAGAAAGCTCCCAGCACATTGTTGGCTTTCAAGAACTATGTGCTGGACAGTTGAAACATACAGGTATCTACAGATGCATATGAGAGATGATAGACTCCCAGGAAAGGTCTTTTCTGAGACATATGAGTTTAGAGTCAAGGGTTATGTGGTAACTGGTCTGCCACTTTACAGATGAGGAAACTGAGGCCCCGAATTATGGATCACGTAGCCTAGTGTCATACCGTGTAAGGGTTGGAGTGAGGCTTGGCATCCATGCTTTTTTTTCTATTGCTTCCACTGTATTCTGTGTTGGAGGTGGGGATGACCACCGTCTGCCAGTGTCTCGATATATTCCCTTCATCTCTCTGCTTCCCAACCTCAAAATTTGAGGGCCTCAACAGGGAGAGGAAACTTTACTGGGCTGCTGCTGCTGTGATAACACAAGTCACAATGCTGTCCTAATTGCCTGTATTATAAGCATGGCAGGCCTGGCACATGGTGCACTCAGGGCAACTCTCCAATTAATCTTTTCTTCTCCGATTAAGGCTTGTATCCTGCATTTGTTGTGGTTGGGAGCATTGGTGTACAGGATGTTTCAAAGAGTTCCATGTGATAGAGTGAGTGAAGGAATTTGGGGTTAACCATGCTGACATTATCTCAGACATGATCACTTCATGGTCCGGAACATCTGAAACAATATGGAGCCCATTACTGGCTTTGCATCCCTGGGGAGACCGGGCATTTGCTGGGCTTGTTGGCAACTGTGGCATTAACACATCACGCAAGGCAGAGCTGTTGCTTCTGCTTAAAAGACCTGAGAGGGTCAGGAATGGTTGGAGACATCTCTCTGTCTTGGCAGAAGCAAGGAAAATACTGACTGACACTGTGTTGTTTCCTTCGTTAATCAAATACATATTTATTGTACACTCATACTCACCAGGTCTTGTGTCTGGAGCTGGGGTACAGTGGGAGCACAAAGAGATATGCCCCTGAACTCCTGTGGCATTTAATCTGGAAGGAGAGACAGTGAGTAATCAAATTATCACAGTAATGAGTGCATAATTGCAGACTAAGGTAGATTCTCTGGAGGCATGGGACAGTTTATTAATTTGATTTAGTAAACACTTACATAGCACTTACTCTATGCCTGATGTTATTATAAATGCTTTGATAACAATAACTCACTTAATTTTAATAATAGCCCTATCGGGTACATATTAGTATTCTTATTATTATCTACATTGTACAAATGAGGAAACTGAGGCATGGAGAGGTTAGGTTAAGTAAGTTGTCCAAGTTCATACAGCTAGTAAGTAGTGAGGCTAAGATCTACACCCATCCAGTCTTGAATCCATAATGTGTGCTTTTAACCACTCAGGGTATCTTCTCTCTGCTGAGAATATATTCCAGAGGAATCTATGACTGTCTGGGGTTTGCTGTAAGCTTTAAAGCACCCATCTGTAAAATGGGTAATATTGTTCCTAGTCTCATAGAAGGTGGTTGTGAGAATTGAGCAAGAGACTGCTAATAAAAGGCTTAGTGGGTGCCTAATCTTGAATAAGCATTCAATCAATAATAATTGTTATATAATAAAGAGGGTGAGATTTAAAGGAAGAAAAGAAGATATTAACTAAACAAATAGGGAAATTTCAGGTGAAAGGAACAGCATGGGCAAAGGCCCTGTGGCTGGAGGAGGAATGGCAGGTTAGAGAGACTAAAAGATGGCCAGTGAAGCTTGGTGTGAGGTGAAACCAGGGAGGTAAGCTGGAGCCAAATTTCCCAGGGCCCATCAAAGACCTTACTAAGGATTGTTTTGGTCTTTACTATCAGGAGCATGGGGACGCCTCAAAAGATGGTTAAGCAATCAGATTTGCTTCCTGAGAAGGGTTGCTGTAAATCTGGATGTCCACGTGTATCCCAAGGACCTAGTACCTGGCAGCTTGGACACTTTCAGGGGAATGATGATGATGATGACTGTAGCAACAATAGTAATAGTAACAACTGTTATTGATGGAGTGATTATTCAAGATTAGGCACCTACTAAACATTTTATTAGCAATATGTTGCTTAATTCTCACAAATACCTCCTTTGAGGCTAGGAATGGTGTTACACCCATCTTACAAGTGGGTGCTCTAAAGCTTAGAGAATTTCAGTAGTTGGTTGTCATTATGGGGCTGATACTGGGCATGACAAGTTATTGAGCCCAGACCCGCCTGATTGCAGACATTGCCTTATCCCCTGATGATGAACTCTTGTCACTAGAGAAGAGAGGATGAAGGGCATGATGGACCTTTCAGCTAATAATCAGTACTTAGATGCCAATATCCTAGGGGCTTCTCATCTTATATTATCTCATTTAATTCTTACAACAACTGGGTGAGTTAGGCATCATTGACCCCATTTTGTGGATTAAGAAATAGAAGCTCAGATATATTGTCTAAGGTCCCAGAGTCCACAAATATCAGAATGTGGATTTTTAACCCAGGTCTTGTGGCTTCCAAAGAACCAGTGGTTAGTAATCTAAAGAAATTCCCATTGAAAGGAAGAAAGAAAGAAAGATAGAAAAAAAGAAAGAAAAGAAAAAAAAAGAAGAAATTTCCCTGATTCCCTCTGGTCTGAATTCCCAGACTTTAATGTTACTCTTAACTTTAATGTTACTCTTTTTGGAAGATGGTTTTACCTATCTGCCCAGCTACTGTCCTCTCACCTTGTTCATCTTCAGAATTCCAGTTGTTTTAAAATACTGAGCGGTCATGTTCTTCTGTGCAGGCAGGACACTGCCCCACCCCGGAGGCAGTATCTTGGTTAGTCTCTAAGGCAGTCCTTGTACTACATGCTAGTATTAAGTAGTAAGAATGGTGGGTGTGACTTTATTCTGGCCAGTGAGAAGTGAGGAAAGTCTTCTGGGTGAAGGTATAGGGAAAGTGTTTTTCCTGGCTTTAGGGGAAGAACACAGAGATTCCCTGTAGTTGAACTGACCAACCCTGAATCAATTTACCTCTGGATTTCTTGTATGTCATAATGAGTTTTTTGCTTGCCTAAGCCATTTTATGGAGTTAATTTTATTGTTCCGTAAGGCCAAAAGTATCCTAAATTATACACCCCCTTTTGGATTGTTCCTCAGTAACCTTGGAGGGAAGCAAGAGAGAGAAGGAACAAAATGAGGAGGGGAGGAAATGAGGCAGGGATTTAGAACAGATGAGATGAAGGAGGCTTTAAGAGCTCTTCTTGCCCTTTAAGCTGTAGGGGTTGGTGGAAATTGCCCTTGTTTCATTCCTGGTACTTTTGATGTAAAATGGTGATTTCCCCACCTGAGCTAATCTGGGCTTTTGTCCCCTAAATTCCCCAGCTTGCTCCCACTGTGCTCCCAGAGAGGTTGCCCGTCTACAAAAGAAGCCTCTTTTAAGGTTTTAAAACCTGACACTGGTTGATCTAGAAAATTCCAGATCTTTGATTCCTTTAAAAGCCACATTCTCTAAGGAGCTGTGAGGAATACTGTCAGCTCGGCAGTATAAGAATTTACAGATAAACTCACTCTCTTTTCTTGGGGCCTCTGAAGACAAAAGGTCTGAAGACAAAGCATCCCAGAGAAACCCACTGTACACCCCGATCCTAACATCTGGGAGAATGGCTTGCTTTCAACTCAGTCACTGAAGGGCTGGAACATTGGGGACTTGACCACTTGAACAGGTTGTGTCAGTTTTAGGTGTGGTACCAAAGACTCAATGTGTGCTGACCTCCTTTTTGGAAGTCAGGAGGATGTCCATCGTGTCTACACTGTGACACTCTTTCTGGGGGACCCAGGTGAGAAGGCAAAGTTCCTGGCACACCTCAGATGTGTGAGCACTAAGCCCTTACAGCTAAATGTCACTGAGGTTTTGGTGTTTCGTACCTAGCATTACTGGCCACAGATAACAGACACAGTATGTCAACATTTATCACATTGGTTAATAACAGTTTTGGTTTGTCATCTCTGTAAAATCTTTGTGGGCAAGAAAATGATAAGATCAATAGTGATGATGATGATGATGTAATATACATACTACATCAAACGACTGACCACAGTGGTAAGAGGAGCTCCTCTAAAAGGACCTTACAGATGGGAGAGCTGAGGCTTAGATTGGTGGAAACATCTCAGCACCTTGAGTGCTAACCACAGCAGTAGGCATAGAGTCGGTACTCACATGTCTGTTGGTTGAATGAATAAATATACTTCAAATTGTGTTTAGTTGAATAAGCCTGGAGCAGATTAAAATAAAATAGTACATCTTGCCTTAAGTGAACATAAACGAAAAGGATAACTTTTCCTGCTTCTCTTATCTTTAGCATATGCGTCTCTTTGTGCAATGAACCCTAAATACCTAACATTTATCCATTTTGTTTCATTCCCTGGAAATGCATGAACACTAACCATTAGGTTACTGTTACAAACAAGAAAACAGCCTATTGTGTGTGTGTTTTAGACAACACTATAAATCAGGTTTGCCTTATTTCAAAATCTAATTCAATTACAGAGAAACTATACCTTGTGGACGATTAAACTGTAAATTGTGGGTGTCCACTGGGTGATTAGATTACTAAATGTGTTCCCTGCCATAACTTACCTCTGTCTCTTTTGTATATTGTCCATGCCTACTCAAGGATAGGAACATTTCAGTAGACATGTCCCACATTGAAGGTTATTTATGGTGCATCTCAGACATGGAATATCTTCTTCAAGGAGATACCAATGCATCATGCAAACTCTTATAACTTACTATGCTTCTCTAAGTGGAAAAGTCCACTTCATGGATCTCTCTTTATCTTTTGCCAGTGCTCAGGTATTGGAATTGTGAAATGTGACCTTTCTTGTTTTCCACAAAAATAATCTCTGTGCTGTCTCTTCTAGGTCAAAGCATGAAGGCTAAAGGCCTTGCCTTCTCTGTGATGAGTTTCTCAGGAAACCAGGCATTGTGCTGAGGTTGGGAGTCTTTGAGATGCCTGTGTCTGCATTAGAAACCCACAGCAGCAAGTAGGAATGCTTGTTATCAGGGCTTCCTTTGGCCCAAAGCAAATAGCAGAGGAAAGGGGTTTGATTTCATTCACTGACTCATTGTTCCTTTAATACATATTTATTGAGTCCTGCAATGTGCCAAAGCCACTTAAGAACTGTAACAACATAGCTGTGTTTGTCTAGTTCTTCACAGCTTATAAAGCAACTTCCTAATAATTCTTTCATTTGCTCCTCATAAAAATCTCATGAAGTAGGCAGGGCAGGAATAATCATAGTACATTTAAATTGCCAATGATAGTGAACATTACTTTAGCAATTATTATATACCAGGGGTTACCTTAAACACTGCACATATGTTGTCTTACTTAAGCTTTGAGTGAATCCTCTGAAGTGGGTGCTATTGTAGCGCTCTTCCCCCTCACCCCACCCCTGGTATGAAGAAACAGGTTCAAGGAAGCTCTGTGATGTATCAGTGATTACACAGCTACTAAGTGACAGATCTTGGATTCAAACCTGGGCTCTCTGAGGTCCGGAAGTCCATGCCCATAATCCCTGAGTATCTTGGAGCATGATACTGGAGCATGGATTTGCTGTCTTCCATATGGCTCTTCCCTTGACATTGGAATGCTCTAAGGAATTCATTCTGGCTTTAAGGAGTTCTGTTAGTGGCAGAAAACTCCTGAGATTACACCTGTTTTCTTTTTTTGGCCATTAGAAATTAGAAATCTGGGGTGCCTGGATGGCTTAATGGGTTAAGCGTTTGACTCTTGTTTTAGGCTCAGGTCATAATCTCAGGGTTGTGAAATCAAACCCTGCTCCAGGCTTCTTTTTGTTCCTCTCCTCTGCTCCTCCCCCCGGCTTGTGCATTTTTTCTCTCTCAGATAGACAGATAGATAGATTGATAGAATCTTAAAAAAAGAAAAATTAAAAATCTCTGGAGGTACTTTTCACTTAGAGAGGGTCAGACAGTACAGTAAAAGAATCTAATTTTCTGGGACTTTTCATGAGTGCAGCAAAAGAGTAGAAATTCAAAATAATAACTATTATTTAAAATTTCCCCTAGTTTCTTAATTTGGCTGTTTTCAAAAGGAATTTCTTGGGTGATATAGATTCTGGTTATTCTATGCACATTTATCAATGCACTTCCACTTTTTGCTTGAATAGCTCTGCAAGGTGATCTTTCCAATAATTTGGAGGTTTTGGGTAACTACTAATAATAGCAGTTCTTCATTTTTCAAGGAGATCTACTCAAAGAACATCCCTCATCAGTATTTTATTTGATTCTCCCAACCTTTATGTTGGAGTAGGTATTTTCAGCCATCTATTTATAGATGGAAAACACCAGAAGATGGAAGATACTATGGATTTTTATCTGAGGCATGTGTATCTCTCCTTTTGGGCTTGGTCATGTGACTTGCTCTGGCCAATGGATGTTAGCAAATGTGACCCAGACATAGGATAGACATTTCCTTACACAGGGAGGCTTGCGCTTATGTACCTCTGTCATTGTCACGCCCCACCCCCCGCAACCCTGGATAGCTGCTCTCCTTTTAGCTTGGGCCCCATAGGCTCAGTCTACCTTAAAAGAGACCAAAGCAGGGACACCTGGGTGGCTCAATGGGTTGAAGCCTCTGCCTTGCTCAGGTCATGATCCCAGGGACCTGGGATCGAGCCCCGCATCGGGCTCTCTGCTCAGCAGGGAGCCTGCTTCCTCCTTTCTCTGCCTGACTCTCTGCCTACTTGTGATCTCTGTCAAATAAATAAATAAAATCTTTAAAAAAAAAAAAAAAAAGAGACCAAAGCAAGCACTGTTATTAAGCCCACATGTGGAGCACATATGAACCCAACCTCTGATGAGGAGGCAAGCCCAGCCAGACCTGTGGTTTGAAGCAGAGCCACCTAGCTGAGCCCAGCCCAGATCAGCCAGTCTCTAGCCAGGCCCAGGCCTGTACTCATGAATGAGTGCCATTTTAAGCCCCTGAATTTTGTGGTGGTTTGTTATGTAGAGTCACTGTGACTATAGCTAGCAGATACACTGTCATTAGATGTGAGCTCTCTGAAGGCTGAACTGTGCATATTCCTCTTTGTCTCCAATGTGAAACACAGGGTCTAACAGAAAACAAATCAAGTGCAATTATGATTTTTTAAAGATTTTATTTATTTATTTGACAGAGAAAAAGATCACAAGTAGGCAGAAAGGCAGGCAGAGAGAGAGAGAGGAGGAAGCAGGCTCCCTGCAGAGCAGAGAGCCCGATGTGGGGCTCGATCCCAGGACCCTGAGATCATGACCCGAGCTGAAGACAGAGGCTTTAACCCACTAAGCCACCCAGATGCCCCTCAAGTGCAATTATGATTAAGTGTGTGGAGCTTTGATCAAGACATTGTTGGTTGTGCTGTTATGTAGAAACTGCGTTAAACCACCTGGCGTCATGGTCATCTTATGAGTCGTGAAGATAACATTCTTTCCTTCATAAGATTTCTCTCAGGTTTGGATAAGATCAGGTATAGAAGTGATTTCACATAGCAAGCACTCATAAGGGTTAGCTTTTATGAGCATGTCCTCAAGTAATATTTGTTGAATACATTTTACCTATTTAAGGTATAAAATCCAGGTGTACCCAGTTTGCTCATTAGGTACAACATGAGACTCTTGATCTCAGGGTTGTGAGTTCAAGCCCCATGTTGGGTATAGAGATTACTTAACAAATAAAAAAAATTAAAAAAAATTAAGTGCTCAATCCAGTAGTTTTAGTTGTATCCACATGGTTGGACACCATCACCGTAATAATTCTAGAAACTTTTTTTCATACCCAAAAGAAAGCCTATACCCATTAAGCAGTCACTTAAACCCTATTTTGACCTCATCCAGCCTCAGGCAATTACTAATCTACTTTCTGTCTCTATAGAGTTCCCTATTTTGTATATTTCATATAAGTAGAATCATAAAATATCTGGCCTTTTATGACTGGATTCTTCCACTTAGCATAATATTTTCAAGATTTTCACATGTTGTAACATATATCAGTGCTTCATGGCTTTTTACTCCTGAAATATATTCCATTGTGTGGATAATACCACACCTTACCATTTATTAGTTGATATGTATTTGCTTTTTGGCTCTTATGAATTATGAAAATTTGTGTCCCAAATTTTAGGATGGACACATGATTTCATTGCTCTTAAATATATCTTTAGGCTTGTAAATGCTAGGTCATGGTGACTCTTTTTTTTTTTTTTAAACAATTTGAGGAACTACCAAAGTGGCAACACGATTATACATTGTCACTTTTAGCAGTCAATGAGGGTTCTAATTTTTCCGTATCTTTGCCAACACTTAGGATTTTTTTTATTCTATCCAGTCTAGTGGGTGTGAAGTAGTATCCCATTGTGATTTTGATTTGCACTTCCCAAATGAATAATTATGTTGAAAATCTTTTTATTCTTATTGGTCATTTGTACTTTTGTGGAGAAATGTCTGTTCCGATTCTTTGCCAATTTTTAAACTGGTTATTTATCTTTTTAATATTGAGTTGTAAGAATTCTTTATATTTTCTTGATACCAGTCCTTTATCAGTATGATTTTCAGATATTTCCACCCATATTTTAGATTGTCTTTGAACTTTAATGATCATATCAATTGCAGCACAAAATTTTTAATTGCTGTGAATTTCCACTGCCTATTTCTCCTTTTCTGGCTTGTGCTTTTACTATTGCATCTAACCTAGACTTTGCCTGACCCAAGGTCATGAAAATGTACTCTATTTTCTTCTGTGAGTTTCATCATTGTAGTTCTTCAGCTTGGGTCTGTGATCTATTTTGAGTTAATTTGGGGGAGTTCAGTGAAAGGAGGTCAAGCTTCATTCTTTTTCATTTGAATATCTGTTGTTTCAACATTGTTTGTTGAGAAGGTTACTTATTCTTTCACCATAGAATGGTCCTGACACTCTTGTCAAAAATCCACTGATCAGAAGTGTAAGATTTTATTTATGAATTCTCAGTTCTAGTCCATCAATGTCTATATGCTGATCCTTAAGACAGTGCCACCCTGTGTTAATTATTGTAGCTTTATGGAAAGATTTGAAATTGGGGGTGTTACCGCTCCAACTTTGTTCTTCATTTTCAAGATTGTTTTTGGCTATTCTGGGTCTCCTGTAGCTCTCTATGAGTTTTAGGATCAGCTTGTCAACTTCTGAAAAGAAAAAAGGCAGCTGGAAATTTAATGGGGATTGTACTGAATCTGTAAGTCAATTTGGAGGGTATTTTCATCTTAACAGTATTAGGTCTTCTGATGCATGAACGTGAAACGTCTTTCATTTGTTTAGGTCTTTTTAAATTTCTTCAAACAATGATTTATAGTTTCATTACACTTGTCTTAAGTTTCATCCTAATTATTTTATTCTTTTTGATGCTGTTGCCAATGGAATTGTTTTTTTAAATTTCATTTTCAGGTTATTAAAGAAATACAACTTTTTTTGCATATTGATCTTGTATAATGCATCCTCACTGAACTTGCTTTTTCAAATTTTTTGTGGATTGCCTCAGGCTTGTCTATATATAAGGTGTTGTCATTTGCAGGTAGAGATAGTTCTACTTTTCCCTTCCCAATCTGGATGCCTTTATTTCTTTTTTTTGTGACCAATTGCTCTGGCTAGAACCTCTAGTATAAAATTGAATAGAAGTGGCATGAAATGACATCCTTATCTTGTTCCTCATCTTAGGGAGAAAGCCTTTAGTCTTTGAACATTGAGTATGATGTTAGTTGTGGGTTTTAATGGATTCCCTTTACCAGTATGAGGAATTTCCTTTCTATTCCTATACTGTTGGGCACTTTTTTTTTTTTATTTTTTTTTTTAATTTTATTTTTTTATTTGACAGACAGAGACCACAAGTAGGCAGAGAGGCAGGCAGAGAGAGAGAGGAGGAAGCAGGCTCCCTGCTGAGCAGAGAGCCCGATGCGGGGCTCGATCCCAGGACCCTGAGATCATGACCTGAGCCGAAGGCAGCGGCTTAACCCACTGAGCCACCCAGGCGCCCCGTGTTGGGCACTTTTATCATGAAAATTTGTTGGGTTCTATCAAATGCTTTTTCTGAGTTTATTGAGTTCATCATGCCATTTTTGCCCCTAATTATCTACCCTCTCTATAGTAATATGCTATTGATTGTCTAACCTGTCTCAACCCTACCCATGAGACCTTTGTGAAGCACTTGCAGCTGGGGCATTCCAACACTAAACGATCCCAAACAAAAGACCAAGTGAATGTTTACTGCTTTCAAATACAGAAAGACAATTATAGATTTGATTTTATGCCCACTTTTTTGGTGGTGGGAGCACCTAGGAGGTGTTGGCAGTATGTGTTATCTTCACTTTTTTTCTGCATGGGTTGGGTTCTAGCATAGGCCCAGCATGGTGGAATCAGAGATCTGAGGTTTGGGGCTCTGTTAGCCAAGAACCCTTATGGAACCAGGTTGCTCTACTGACATTCTGTCTTTTCCACAACTACATTGGATAATATAACCAAGTCCTATAAAATTAAAATCAAGTTTGAAATAAGGTTTGTTAATTACAGTATTTAACTGTTGTCGTTATTGTTTCCTTGGAGATTAATGAGGTGAGTTATTGTAACATAATTAGGCTACGGTGTATCTAATCTCTTACAAACCCTTGCGATTCACTATTGTTCCAGTATCGTTTGAAGGTTAATTTCACTTTGCTGGTATAGATTTGGCAATGTGCTTTCTATTGAAATATGTTTTTAATTATATTTGGAAGTCATTAGTCAAGGGCTCTGCTGGGCTGTTCTGTACACACTTGCCATGGAGAAATCCAGATACAATTAGACTCATCATGGTCATCCATCCCTATGCCCAGGTACCCCCTGGGGAATTCAATGGCAGATGGTACTTGCGACCTGATTTAGGCCTCGATATGGTCCCAGGCAAAGAAGTTTATTGGAGAATCTTTGGGAGAGGTCCCCACATGGCATTATGTCTGCAGGTCAGCATACAGTGGGCCCTTAGGGGCCCTCACCCCTGCAGTAGACTTTTTCAAACACACCTAGGTCTTTCCCACTTTAAGGCTTCCCGGGCACCATTCCATGCTTAGAATATTTCTTACTGTGGTCTTACTGTGGTCATCTCTCAGATCTCAGCTTAAATATCATTCCTTTTGAACAGTCTCCTAGGACCCACCTCTCTGTCCCAGTGTTATCAACTCTTCCTGTTACCAGCCCTCATTTCACCTGAGTTTTCCTGTGTGGAACTTAATACTGTGTATAGTTTCACATGTTTTTGTTTAATTATCTATTTGATACTTCTCTCCTCACAAGGCAGAAGCTCTGTTTGCTCATTGCCCTCCTCACAAGTGCATGGCACACACAGAAAACTCTTTCAGGCGTGGCGGCTGAACAAATGCATCCAGAACTGACTTGCAAATCTCTGACAGTCTAACTGGCAAGAGACCCAGTCTCAGCTTTGCATCTCTTGATTGCATGCTAGGTCCATCCATGCTGAGTGACTGGACTACTGCTCACTCCACCCTTTCTCCTGCCTCTGTTCACTCATTTGCCACACAGAAGATGTACACGGGATGTTCCTCACAGGGGATGAGATGGGTCACAAGTCAAACATTCACCAAGGTCCATTTCCTTGTTTGTCTGCAGTATGAGGGACTTGGGCTGGATGGTGTCTGTGATCTGACTTCCAACACCCTCAGTCTGAGATTGAACAGATGGCCCACAGGAAGCTGTGGAAGAGACAATGGGATTAGCCACCCTGTGGACCACTCAAGTGTGAAGTTTGGTGCTAGACTGGCCTTGCTCCATTGATTTCTCTACAGTAAAGCAGCTCCTACATGGACGTCTTTTTAAAGAACTCAAGTCAAGTGAGGTATTTTTACACTGGCTTCCATTAAAAAAAAAGGGGGGGGGGACTGCTTACAATACTGTTTTGGCGTGGCCAAGGTCAGAGGCAGAGAATATTGGTGTTGACTGCTCCCAGTGTTAGGAAAGCCGTTTGTGTGTGTGTGTGTGCGCGCGCGCGCGCTTGTGTGTGCACACACATGTACATACACGTGCATGGGTGTAGACTACCCACCTTGTGAATGTATTTCTCTTTCCCACCCTGTTGTGGAAGGTCAGAAAATTGCGCTTTTCACTGTGCTTTTCACTAAGTTTGTAAAGTTATTTTCTGAAGGTTTTCGTATAATTTGGATAAGAGCCATTCTTTGAAACAGTGACCTAAGCAAAGGCCCAGAGAGTGGTAAAGCTGTGAAAATAAGACCTGTGTGTAGGATAGTTGTCAGAGAGTGACTGAGGCCCTTGCCCACCCAAAAGTCCCAGTGGGATTTTGGTTCAAAGCCAGCTGTCTTGCTGTTGGGAGAGGTGGTGCTGGGCTGTAGGCATGAGGTGTCACTGCAGGAGCAAACTTGGACTTTCCCTGGATCTATGTGTTTTCATCTCTTGGAGGCAAGGTAGTGTGGTAGCTAAAGCAGGAACTCTGGAACTGGACTGCAGGGGGTTGAATCCTGGATTCATGTCCTAGCTGAGAGCTTAGGGAAGGAAGACTTTGGACCTCTCAGAACTTCAGTTCCCTTAAGTGCAGTCTTCTTGGGGTTGTTCTCCCTGTCCTCTGCCATCACACAGAGCTCTGGGTGGGAGGACAGAGAGTGAGGAGAGAGCACAGTTGTGTACTAGTAACTGCATGGTACCATACGGGATGCTTTACGTTCTTTGCTTTATTGAATGTTCGCACCAGCCCACCGAAGTGTCAGAGATCACCCCCATCTGGGAGAAAATAAAAGTTATCTGGTGCTTATCTTGCCCTTCAGCCTTTGTGGGGAAGTTCTCAATGGGTTTCACACCGAGTCCCTATGATTTGTGCCATGTACTGGGAGTGAAATCAGCATCATTACCATGACATTGGAAGCAAAACATGTGCAGGCTGGGTTTGGGGGACACCAATGCACTGGGAGATGTCTTTGCTCAAGTCTGTCCAGTGAGCATGTTCCATACTGGATAGCAAACCCCAGTCTGATCAATGCCTTGCTTTCCCTTAGGAGGCGTCAGAGTGGATTGAGGGCAGATAGTTCTGATCCTATCCCTAGAACTAATGAGATACTTGGGGCATCCTCTGTGATGCCTGATACACACTGCCGAGAAAGATAGCATGTTGGTTAATGAGCATGGCAGAGCAGTTCCTTTTGTTAGAAACTCCCTTGCCTAAGATAAATCCCTATCTTAAAGGACCTCTTTGTGGGTCTGTCCCTTGAGCTGTAAGAATGACCATATGATCTCCATTTTCCACACAAGGACACTTGGAGAGGCAGTTCAAGGTCTACAGTCATACAGCTGGCACATGGCAGAGCCATTTGAGCGCCTGTGGCTTGCTCACCTGTCAGGACCAGTGATGGGGCTAGCTGCCATCACTTCCTGGCATAGAGCCCGCGCTTCCCAAGGATGCCACAACCAGCTGCCTTCTCCCCCAACCAGGGCTGGTCCAGGATGCCAGGTCTCCAGGTCCTCAGCCTCTTGGCTGGCACCTGGCCTGATGAGGCTGCAAGGTTTAGCAGGTTAGCCGCGCGCAGGAGTTGACTCACAGCCCTGACTTCACAGCATCTAACCACATACAAGATCACATCCCTGAAGCTGGCCAGCAAAAGGTGACTATCCTTGGAGTGAGACCTTCCATTCATTCCATTGTCTTTTGACTAAACCTGAGTCCTGCTTCTCCAAATCTTCTTTGTATTTTCTCTACCTTATTTTTTAAAAGAAGCCTTTTTCTTTAGGTAGAATAGGTTTATCTGATTTAAAATTCCTGGGTCGCAGTTTAATTTCCCTTTGCTAATGTGCCATATTGGCCTTTGCAAATCAATCAGTTTTGTCATACTAGATCAGATGCTCCTTGAAATGCAGATAAATTGCCCATTATGGAACCATTGTCTCCCAGTTCTGAGATGTATTCAGAGAACTCAAACAGATTTGTCAGGCCTGACCTTCTTTTCATGAGCCATGCTGTGACTTGCCCTGTCTAAATTAAATACTGCTGAATGGTCCCGACCATCTAAACATCCTCTGACTGGCACCTTGGATGTCTTGCACCATCCCACCTTGGACAACAGCTCCTCCCTTGCCAGGAAAACCACCAGCATGTCAGGACCCTGGCCTTTTTGATCCATATTCCTTCACTCTGCAGTGGTCCTACTTTTGGGGCCAGCCCTACACCTTGAGGTTGCCAGGGGCAAATTCTCTTCCACAATAGGCCCTGAGGAAAGAGTCCCAGGCATGTGGGGGGCTTCCTGATGAGCTCCTACCACTGTGTGCTGTTGGCCCCCTTGCCTTCTCCTCACTTTGAGCCAAGTTCCCAGATCACCTTCAGTCCACCTACCCAGACCAAAAGTACCTGAAATACCCCTTCCTGTAGATGCCCAGACGTAATACCATGTTTCACCTTAAACTGTTGGTGACAAACAGTGCCAGGGTGAACCTTACCTGCACAGCCCTGGCTCCTATCCAGTGTCCCCAGTGATAGGTGAAAAGCCTGAAATCACCCCAGGACTTTCAGGATCCAGCTGTAGGGCAAAAGGGTTAGGGAGGAAATGATACATGTTGAGAGCTTGCTGTTGCTGAGGAATGTAACCAGCTAAACATAGACTTTGGAGCCTGGCTGACCTAAATCTGTCACTTACAAGCTGTGTGTCCTTGGACAAGTGACTTAGGCTTTCTGAGCTTCAATTTGTTGGAGATACTAGTACCTTCCATGGAGATCCTTATATGATAGGAAGTAGTACGGCTGTGGTTATTTTTCAGTGATTTTTATTATGTGTCTTTCTATCAGCTGAAGGAAAATTAAGGAGACACCACCACATCTCATACATCGGCCTCAATCAGTGGCCCATTATCTCATCTGTTCAGGTGTTTAATGGAAGCTCCTCTCTCCTATGGACCTGAGAGCTTAATAAATCTAGAATCCTCTAACCTGCATCAGTGAGTTAGGCATTCCCTTGCAAAGGCAGCCTCATTGCAGCCATGAACAGGGTAATATTTTCCCCTTTTTTCATATTCTAATGAATAAATGATATTCCCATTGGTTATTTATCTACTTTTAGAATTTGAATGGAATTCTGATAATTATGGCATTTCACCATTTGATAGGAAATTGGCACCTGCTGCATGGAGATAATAGCCCAATTCAGTATCTATGAAATATGGAATTTTCTGCTAATTCCTGCCTTGAAATTTGTAAATCATCAGTGGAGTTGGTTATTAAAATTCAGGAGTTTAAAGACCTGGAGCCAAGAGGGAGCAGCCCTTCTTCATTAAAATTAAAGAAACTAACAGTGACTGCTGGACTGAACATTCTTAGCCCAGGAAGGCTCAGAGCCATTGAAGAGCAAGAAAGCTTCTTGGTAACGTGATTATCCAGGAGGCTCAGCCTGCGGATAGGAGCTAGCTGGCTTTGAGGTGCTTGTCAGAATTTGCAGAAATGAAGATGGCAGCAAGTCATAGACTAAAAATAGGCTTTGGGGTCAAGCAGAGCGTGGTTGGAATTCTAGCTGTGTGTGATTTGAGGCCTCTCTGAGCCTCTGTTTCTACACTGGTGAATTGGAAAAAAAAAAAAAGAAATAATGCCCCTTTTGGCAGTGAATAAACTACTTTCTGTCTAATCTTTAAATTAATCTGATATCCAATCTGCATGTTTCTCGTGCATCTATTCAACAGTGACTTACTACCAGTCCCCTAAGTGCCAGAAACTCTGCTGGAAGTTGGGGCATGGCGGTGGGGGGTGGGGGTGGGTGGGAACCAGTCTTATTCTCCAACCTCATGGAATCTATTCATGAAGGATGGGGTTTTAAGTCTTCCACAGTCTGATCTTGTGTGAATGTGAGGATTTCATTCCAGAAATGAAAATAAAGTGTACCTTTCTCCCTGATTTGAGGGGAAAGCCGGTCTGCAATTAACACCTAGAATGTTGACTTGAGGAAGACTTTTTGGGATCCTAGAACTATTCCATGTTTTGATTGTGGTAGTAATTTGTATAACTATATATGTTTATCAAAATTCATCAAACTATACATTTAAACAAGTACATTTTACCATATGTAAGTTATGACTCTATAATAAGATTGACTTAAACTCTCCAAAATGCCTCTTTTTGAAACGAAACAGGCAGTGTGACCTACTGTAGGAATTTGCTAGACCTAAAGATTTCACTGACCAGGAATTCAGAATTAAAAAAAAAAAAAAAAAATTACTGGGGCCTAACATTAGGTTCCTGAGCCTACACTTTGACATTTAAGAATATACAAACACTTCTAACTGACACTGAGTTATGCAAAGAGCTCACAAACTCTCGGCTTTGGGTAGACCCAGTCCTCATCTGGGTAGAGTCAAGGAAGGCCCCCCGGGGAACAAACTGTCATATATACTCAAATCTCCCACTAATTCTAAGATCACATCCAACATGCAAATTGTTTCTCTTATTTGCAGCCCTACAATGTCCTTCCAAGCAGCAGTGTTGTCAGTGGAACAGCCGCAGCCAGGTGACAGTGGTCACGTCTAGTGGATTTACCTGGTCTTGGTCAGGTCAAGGAATTCAGGCTTTTGTGCCCAGAAAGTGTTGAACTCTGCAAGGTCACTTAATACCTAGGGTCAACCCTCATGATGTTACCCTTGTTTGGCTGCACTGACGTCTCTCAAATGTCCCCTCTCTCCTTCCTCGCTCCATTCCTTGTCCTCTCTTTCCTCCCTCTCCGTCTTCTCCTCTCTTTTCCATGCTCACCCTTCCCTACCAACTCTATCCACACTCATCCTTCCCCAAGTACTAGCCTGGGCAGTTTATAGCTGGAAGAAACTTCTTCCACAACCCTGCCTGGTTTAATATACTTCTCCCTGCCAGCTGAGGCATGCTGCTTGGGGATTCCTCAAGTCAAAGACTATATGCTTTACTCCCCCACTGAAACCTGCTTTCTGCTGAGTCCTACAGAGACTTGGCATTGCAAAAGAAGCCCTTGGTAAGGAAACGAGGTAGCATTAGCTTTTGATCTTCAGCTGAATTGATAATCTTACTTAAGTCCATTGAGCTCAGAGCCAGGTTAATGAGACTCAGGGTGCACTTGCTGACATTTTCCCCATCAGTGCCAACCTCCAGACTTGAATGTAGGCAGCCGTGGGATGACTTTATATCCTAACTTCTACCCTGGACAGTGAGGTCATCCCAGGCAAGAATGATGTATTATTCTCTGCAATTCCAGGACTTATCACAGGATCTGGCATGTAGCAGTTGAACTCAGCTGAATTAAACTGGCCACAAAAAAATGAGGAAAGAGAAAGGGAGCTGCCTTCAAGAAAGGGGCACCATGAGTATAGTCCACAGTAGTGAGCATGGTGGGAGCCATTCCTTACAGTGCAAGTTTGTCGAGTTTCCCTTAGTTCTTTGGTTTCTATGCCTCATTCTCCTGTAGTCACAGAGATACTGGCTTTGCCTAGAAAATACTGAGGGACCATCTTTTAATAGCATCCTTATCTAGTTTAACTAAAAGAAGGGGTCAAGGCAGTCTGTGGTGTCGGGGTGATACTTTCAAAGCTTTCCACATGTCATGTTTCCCATGGCTTTTACTCAGATCTGGTCAATGCTTGTCCTGAAACTCTGTAGAACAGAGCAGGACTATCCCCTAGCTCTTTTTTTCTCAGTCACACCTCAGTTTCCTCCTAGCAAAAGTGCCTGGTGGCCTTGGTGTTAGAGGCATCTAGAAGCAGCTTATTCTCTTCAAGATGCCTGGGGATGTCATCTCTTCCCTTCGCTGCCCCTCTGTGCTCTCCTCCTTGCTTCCACCTCACTGTTGCCCCTGCCCCGATTACTAAGTATGACTATGTCTGCTGGCTGAGTAGAGGAGGACCCAGTTGTGAGTGCAATGGGTACATGCATGCACCTTTCAGGAAACTGTATCCACGTTCATGCCATGCATGTGCGCCGGGTGGGTGGAGGCATGGGCAAGTGTGTGCTCTTCAACGCTGGGATGTTATGGTTATCTTCCTGTGTGCAGAGGGAGCAATGATGAAGGTCTGCTGGGCCTTAGAACCCACAGAGGGATTCTGACATCCATAGTCTCATTTAATTCACTTAACTATCAGCCATGATAATGGGGAAGGGCTGTGTGGTTACCTATGTCCAGTGGAGTGGCCCTTCCCCCCTCTGCTATATGCCTGGTCACCCAGCACCCCGCTGTTCATTTCATGCAGGGGTGAGGTGAACTCAGCATCTAGGAGAGATGCTGGGACCTGTGTTTAGGGAAGTTCAGGGTCTAGGGCTTTGAAATACTGAGCTGCCTCCTTTGTTTCAGAATCAAACCTGTCACTAAGCAACACTCCCTGAGATCCTTCCCACTTTGCTAAAAGTGCACCAGAGTAGCACTGGGGGGAGGTGCGATTCAGCCACCCACGGCCATATGGGGCCACTTCTTGTCCCAGCTTCTGCTCCCTCCTCCCCCACACCCCTTCCTGCTTCCTGGTGAGAGAAGGACTCAGGCACCCTGTTTTCTAGATGGCCTGGAGGGAGCAGGGGAGGGCATTTGATCAGTCTGGGAAGAGTTCAAGATGAAGGCAGTGGAGGTTGTTAATTTTTTTTTAAATTTATTTTTTAAACAGCCTCTGTGTCTCTCTGCATTTTCCTGTGCCAGTGTCTCTCTGACCGTCTGTCTCTGTCTCTTTCTGCCCCCTCCCCTCTCTCCATCTGCATGTGTCTGTCTCTCTGTGTCTCTGCCTTTCTCTCCATCTGTTTGTGTGTCTGTGAATCTGTCTTCCTGTCTCTTTTTCAATTGCGCTCTCTCTCCTTCTTTCCCCCTCCCTCCCTCCACTGTTTCCTTCTCCTCCTCAATGTCTCTCTGTCTTTCTCTCTTTGATTCTGTGTTAATAACCCTCTCTCTGTTTTCTTGGGCACCTCCCTGGTGAAACAGGGCTGACAATAGTGGGTATCTTACATTTCCCATAATTTACATGGGGTCCAACATGTGTCCCCTTTCCATTGGATGCCTGACTTTGGCAAGCAGTGTAATCACACAAGATCTGTATCACTTTAAAAAAAAAAAAAAAAAAAGATTCTGGAAAAAAATATTTTGGCTTAACATTGCTTAGTCTCACCCATGCTCCACAATTTCCCACATCACCCTGCCCCTATTTGGCTCTTTATCCTATTTTTTTGTATGTCAGTAAATCTCTATTTTTTGCTAAGTGAAGTGTGCTTGGAGTTTTCCTTCCCATCCCAAATTTCCCTTATTATCGAACTCAAACCAGTGATTATGGCTGCATATCTCTGTGAATAAACTAGACACCATAGACTTGAACACTTCAAATGGATGACATACACGTATGTGCATTATATTTCAATAAACCTTTTTTTTTTTAAAGTAAATCTAAAGCATGAAGCCCAATCCATTGTTTTCAGTCTAGCTTCAGATCTTCTGCTGGGACATTTGAATTTGGGGGCTCCCACAGCACATGGCCCAGGATTTATTTATGGCTCTTTATAAATGTATCATAGTGAAATACCAGACATTAACTTCTGCTGAAATCAGCTGGGTAATCTAAACCTTGGCTAGAGGGTTTCATAAATATCAGTGTTGGAGCAGAAAGCAAGGGAAGATGGATGAACTTATGGTAGGATTGGCTTTCCATGGGTTTTCTTCTCTCTGTAAAGACAAGCTAACTCCCACTCATACCAAGTTTAGAGAAAGCTCCTTTTTGCCTTGCTCCCCAAACATCTTGAAATTTTTCTAATTTACCATGCCTTAGTGTCCTTGGTTTAAGTAGACGTTTTCTCCATTGGACTGTATGTTCCTTGAGTGTGGTAATTACATCTCTTTCACACTTGCTAGGGATGAATAATTGAGCAAGGGGAGATGGATGGATGGAAGGGATCAATGAACAAATGAATGCATAGGAACTTGGTATCATGAATACAGAGGAATATGGACATTAAGCCTGGTCCCTATCAAGTATTTAACATCCAACATGTATTTGTTGAGCACATACACAGTCTTCTGTGTGTCCAACGCTATTCCAGTCCCCGGGAGCCCAGCAGCAACAAAACAGTGAAGAATCCCTGATACCATGGAGCTTGCATTCTAGGAGGGGAAAGAAACAGACAATAAAAATGAATCAGTAAATCACAGGGACTATTAGAAGGTAATAAAAGTTACAGCAAAACCAAAAGCAAAGGAGTCCTGGTAAAGAGGTGTGGCCATTTGCAAAACATTCTTCCTTAGTCCTTATCTACCTGGCATCTATAGGGAAATGGAGCTCTAATATAGGAGAGAAAACTGGAGAACTTTCCATATGACAGAGATAGATACCCAAGCTTTGGTGTTTGCTGTTTACCTTAAGATGTCAAGCTAGGACTTCCAGGAGTAAAAAGAAGACATGAGGAGCTGGGACCAATATCCCTCTTGTTGTAGAAAAGAGAGTGAACTCGGAAGTGAGTTAGATTCCAGTTGAGCACTTTCCATTCCATCTTTGCAAGCAGGAACCTTGGCACAGTAGGATGGTAAAAAAGATAAGAAAAACAATCAGTACAAGCCACGGTTTTTAGAGACAGAGAAGGTGGGATGAACCTAAGCTGATGATAGGCTTTGGGAAGGAGCCTGTGGCCAGCTCTGGGGGCGGGGGGGGGGGGGGGGGGGGTCAGTGCTGCACAGCGGCTCTCTTTGAACTTGGTATTTTTCCACAGCAAACAGAAGCCCAAATCTTGTTGGCAGTGGAGCCACATCCCTAGGGTAGAGAGGGCAGAGTGGCCGTGGGGAGCCGGGCTGGGAGGAAGCAAACACAAGGGGAGGAGGCTGACTTTCAGGACTTCACAGTCTGGGGGCTCCCTGGAGAGCCAGGGCCAGTGTTAATATTCACCAGGTGCCCTGGCAATCAATCATCAGAAGTGAGAGGAGAGCAGGGCAGCAGGTCACCAAACATGGCATGATCCCTGGAGATCCTGAGGGGCTCTGCCAAACCCGTGTGCAGCAGAGCCCCTAAGACACAGGCTGGCTGCAGTCAGTTTTACCATGATGATAATAGCAGTAGCCAACTTTTACTGAGGACTTGTTTGTCAGATACTGTGCAAAGAACATTATGTGGATTATCTCACTCATCCTCACAGCAAAACCACAAATCATTCTATCATTTAGGACTCACTTGGTTACAAGTGCCAAAGACCAAACCACAAATGATGAGAAGCAGAAAGAGAATTTGTCAACTCATGCAATTGAAAAATCCAGGAGTATCTGCCTTCAGGCATGGCTGGATCCAGGGACTTAAACCGTGTTCAGGCTTTGGGCTTTTTCCTAATCTCTTGATTCCTCTTCCCATTTCTTGGTACCATGTTCAGACAGGTAGTCATGGTGGCTGCTAAAGGGCTGCAGCTCCTCAAGCCCACATTCTTTCAGGGTGAAGTCCAGCAGAAAAGTATCTTTTCCTGTCCCCAAAGTTCCAACAAGTATCCTGGCTTCTCATTGGTTTAGGTGGGGGTTCACATGCCCATCCTTGACAAGATCAGTGTGGCTGCAGGGATGTCTCTGTTTACCACATACTACCCTGGAGGGAGGGATGGATGAGCAATCATAATGCACTGAAATGGGTGCTCAGTTGAACATTGGAGCAGTACTGGAAATAGGCTAATGGAGGCATGTGGTAAAAAATAAAGATGCCCACACCTTTATGCTATTAGCACCTCCATTTTGTACATGGGGAACCTGAGGCTTGGAAAGGTGGAGGGAGGCTGCTCATCAGGCAAGTCAGTGTTGAAACTGGGAGAGAAGCCAGTGTCATCTGTAGCCACTTCTGTTCAACTCCCCTGACAACTAGTGCCTTACCTCCTACTGCTTACTCCTGTCCTCTTCCGCTTTCCTGATCTGTCCTTGGAGCTGCCAAGTCACTTCAAGACACTGGGCGAGTGTTAGGGTCGCCCTGAAGACAGCAGGAGTTGTCTCGAGGCCACAGACCCATCAATCCTGTCAGTTCCAGAGGACCATTCCCAAGGCAAAGGGTCATTGATGTCATCATCTCCATCTTCTTTAATGCTAATTACTTTTTTTCCCACGTCAACATAAAAATCATCTTAAATGTCCTCATTAAAGCGGATGTGATTTCTGACCACAGAATCATCAACTCAGCCTGGGAAAGACTTTCAGGGGAGAAAATGTTCTCTGAGCCACAATGGCAATTCCAAGTGATTTAGAATATCAAGTTTGTATGATTTTTAATCATTAAAGGAGATATAAAAACATATTTTATACACAATCTTTTATCTTACACTTATTTTTATATTTCTCTATAACAATTTATTGCGATGCATATATCACCATTACATCAGACATTTATGGCTCCATTAAAATTCAATGCCACCATAAATTTGGGCCGGTTAAAGTGGTGACATTTGTAACAGCTTCCACAAGGACATATTTTATATTTAAAGTGAAACTTTGAAAAGAAACTTTGTTAAAGGAAAAAAAAAACACGTAGGGTAAGAAAGGGATATGAAATTCTCTTGCTATCTAAAACACCTAATGCCTACCCTAATACCTGCCGTATTAAGAAGCCAGACTTTTGCTAAATACTAGGTGTGCTATTTCCAGCATTTAGGGATTAACGGGAATCATACAATAATGCTATCATTGACTAGAAATACTCCACTATGCCCAATCCTTCAGCATCCTGAGACCTGGGAGAATTTCAAAAGTAAGAGAAAATACTAAATCAAACTTTTAAACAATGCAGTGTTCATGTAATGAGAAGTATTCTGATTCTGGTGCTTAAGAGTTTTCAGAGAGTGACAGGATGAGGGACTTATGTTTTTCTATCATCTGGCCCAAGATGGTGAGTATTCCTTCTGGGAAATTTGAGATTTCTCTTTTTTTCTTTTCAACCCATCAGAAGGTATTAGAGCAGCTTTTGTGAGCCCAGTGCTTTATAAATCATTTGGAAAAGTAAAAGTGGGGATGTATTTCTTGTTCTGAAGGAAACTTCTATACTCAGATGCTCTCAAATGAAAGCAACACTCCTGATCACTTTCATATCCTCAGGAGCCACAAGAATGTCTGACATACCTTGGGTATCCAATAACATCCTGTATTCATCTCATTGGGACTGTTGGACAAGGTGTCTCTGTAGGAAGTTTTGGGCATTCAGTGCCCAATTGGTCTTGACTGAGGGTCTAGTTTTACCAGATAGAGTAGGCGTCCATAAGACTTCACAAAGAAAAGAGGGGCGAGGGCCTTTGTAAGCTTGAGAAGGGCTCATCAACCATAGGGTACAACCTTACCCCTCACAAGTAGGACACAGGACACAGGGTAGTCTAGGATGAAAGAGGTTTGAGGTCTGGAAAGAAGAGAGTTTTTTTCTTTCTTCTGGGAGAGTTTTTTTCTTTCTTCTTCTTCAGTTGAGCTAACTCAGTCAGCATGATTATCCGTATAATAATAGAGGCAACAAACATTGATCTAGAGCACGTTGTATCAGACAGGATGCACCCTCTGCATAACAATAAAGAGAGTGAAGGATTATTACCACTCACCAGTAGTCTGGTCCTCTTCTAAATGCTCTTCTCAAATGAACTTATTTTCATGTTCCAACTCCCCATTCTGTTGTTTCCTGGCTGGAAAGAATGGAGAAAGGGAATAGATATGTTGGTTGTAGATACGTTCTGTATTTCTCCAGATGTGTCTCTGATCACCTGAAGAAATAGAAGCTAAAGCTCTTACATCCCAGGGATAAATGTGATTGAAGCATTGGGTGGGCACCTTTGTCCTCTGTTTCTACTGGCTGACGCCGCTCGTTGTGGTTGTATTCAGGTGTCAGCAGAGGCAATGCTAGTGAGACCAGACAAATCGGAAGTTTCCCAAACCACATAGCACCCATCCTGCCCCCATGCCCTGGGGACTCAATTTACATTTTTCAGAAGATCAGACCACCTTGGTACTGTAGCATACACTACAGGAGCCATTAGCCACATGTCTTCCCAGCCCTTGAAACATGGCTAGTGCCACATGTTAAAATGATAGGTTTTGTTTACCCCACTATGTAAAAAACATTATTTCTAAAAATAATTTTACCTTTTTTTTTTTTTTTTTTTTTTTTTTTTTTTTTGCTTGCTTTAATGTGGCTACTGGAAAATTTTAAATCCCATGTGTAGATTGCATTGTATTTCTGTCAGTGCATAGTGTTTAAACCCCTTCAGTGGAAAGGGCATATCTTATGCAAGAGAGATTTCTGGAGGGCCCCTTCATCTTGCCACAAACTTCTGGGCTGGGAGCTGGTTTAGTATAAGAATTTCAACCACATCTAACTGATGACTATGCCCTAAAAACAATCATTTGTACTCTTTTTTTGCCTTTGCTTGTGTCATGCTCTCCCTCTGTGTTCTTTCCTGTTACCTGGCACCTTACTCACCTAGTGTGCTTCTACACTTTCTTTAAACCCTGTCTCAAAGGGCATTTTCTTTTTGTAGCTGCTCTTCAATTATTTTTTCTGTCCTCTGGAGGCCCACAGTACCTTGAACCCACTTTCTCTACTCTTACTCTCACCTTGTGTTTTAGTTATCTGTTCACAAGTCTATCTCAGCAGTGGCTCATGGACTCTCTTGAGGTCAGACACTCAGTAGTTATAAATTCATCCTAGGCTGTGCTGGCTGTTTGGACTGCCAGAATGATACTGGACCGCAGCACCCAGTTGTATAAGTATCTTCACAACTTCACATTCAGTGGCTTCATATCGATATAGGAAATTGGCCATGGTAGAGTATTTACACTGCAGGAATTGGCAAGCAATATATAATTTGGGGCTTTTATGGCTTGTGGGAAGGGAAGAGCCATTTATCAGCTCACACAGACCTGAGGTAAAATGAAATAAAAGGTTTTTGTCACCCAGATCAGCCTCCGAAAACCGTGGTCCTTTTTCCTGGGGTTAGGTGACCTGGATGTAAAGGATTCTCACTTACTCTTTGCTCTTTAAACTGCTTTGACCCAGGCGGTTTAAGGAGCTCTCTCTGTAGGCTGTAATATTTAGGATGTGTTAGAGAAATGATGGATTAGACTAGGTGATTATAAAGTTTCTTCCCAGCTCTAAAATTCACTGATTCTGGGCATTATGCATATCATTGGCAAGTAATTAACATTAATAATGCCTTACATTTGTGAAGCTCTTATCTTTCTTTTTTCCCTATAGAGTATTCACATCCATTATGTCATTTGACACCTCTGTGAAGCCAGTGGGCAGATTCCCTCTCTACTGAATAAAGAAGTTAGTATGTCCAATATAGACTTCTGCTTAAAAACAAACAGATACACTTAGTTGTCCTTGGCCTTAGAGGGGATAGAAGCCACAGGGGGAAGGTGGAGCCTAATGTTCTCAATCCAGGCAGGGTGAATTCTGAGGGTCAGAGAGGGCAAGACATTTACCAGAAGTCACACAGATATAGAGTAGCATAAAGCCTTGCCCATCCTAGGACTGCACTGAAAATGAGGAACATTTGGTGTAGGTTGTGGTCCAGAGGAAGTGAAAAGTAGTGTATCTGTATAATATCAACTATTCTAAAGGAGGAAAGAAAAAATGACATTGACTCAAAATTAACAAGGTTTATCTTGGATTGCAAACATTAGAATGTTAAAACCATTTGAGGGGCTCCCATTTTCACCACTCACCGAGCTGTTGGACTCTCATAATTATGGCACTGTGCTTTCCAGTGCTTCATGGGCTACGGAATCCTTCTTTTCTCCATTCACAGAGAATGGCCCCTGAAATAAAGGATGAGCAGGCATTTTACAAAGGTTTCAGAAAAGGCTCTCCCTCTTGGAATTCCAACTCTTGGGATTATGTCTGTTACAATAGAGAGGAAAGGCAATATGGATTTCATGAAACTGCTGGGTGACTGAGAGAAGTTTGGTTAAAGAACTCCAGACACACTCTACTTTGGGTCCAGACAACTTTGAGATGTATATTGTATTTCAAAGTAAACGGAAAGAAATTAACAAGAAAAAAAAAAAACTTGCAGAGAACAGTTTTCAAAAAAGAGTGCAAATCTCTGTATATGTGTGTGTGTGTGTTCACACACTACACTTCAGTAGTGGCTTTTTTGGGCATAGCTCAGTCTTCATAATGTGCTTATTAAAAATCTAGAGGTAAAGATTTTAATGCCATTAGGTAGAGCATTAAAGAGAAAAAAGTGTTCGTTGGTGTAAGTTGTCTTCAAATTCTACACTTTGTACACTACTTGTTTTACTATTTAATCTCAAAAAATTTAGAATATAAGGGCATAGAATTTAGGCTGCATTTTTCTCTCGAGAAAAGACTTACAATTCTATTTCCATATGGCAGAGAGAATCCCTCCAAGTATATACATTGGAATTGCTTCTCTTTGCAGAGCTGTCTATAGGACCTACCCTCTAATGTTATGCTGGAACCAGCTTGTCCTTGCTGGTAAGAGCTGATGGTTAAAAAAGGAAATCTGCCAGTTAGTTATGTCATATCAGCAACTTGAAATTGGCCATAATGGGAATATTTAAACCATGGAAACTAAAAAATGCTGCAGACCAGTGGTTTCCTCCACCTACCACCCTGAGATCTGGTTATTAAGCATTTACTAGCACACTACTGCCACTCTCCATCTAAGGTACCACTCTGTTATATCATTCAATCTCATTTAATTTTCATATCCATAAATAAGTAGGGAACTGTATTGAGGTCATAGTGTCTTAATAGGAAATCAAAGACCTGAACCCTGTAAGAAAGCAGAAAGAATATGGGATTCTCTACTCATTACCCATTAATCTGTAGGTATATGATAATTACCTCGTATCAGCATGTAGCCTTTCTTTTTGATTCTTTTTCTAATCTAGCTTGGTGGTTTTAGTGAGTGAGTTAATGTGCAAGTGTTAATAATGCAAAACCACTTGTACTACACTTGATAGGAAACTATGGGTTTTCAGGGTAACCTTGGCCATATAACTATTTTGCTGGAGGTGGCATAATATGGTAGCTAAAAGCCAAAATACTTGGTTTTGTATCTACAGTCCTCTATACACAAAGTACTTAACCTTTTTAAGCCTCATCAGGAAAATGAGGATAATAATGGTAACTTACGTCTTAAGTTCTTACTAAATGTATTAATATATGTAACATTCTCAGTATTATTCCTTGTACCTAGTAAGTGCCAGTATGCATTAGCTATCATAAAGTAGCAGAGTCTGGAGGTGCATGAGTGGCTCAGTTGGTTGAGCTGCTGACTCTTGCTTTCGGCTCAGGTCATGATCTCAGGGTTGTGAGATCGAGCCCCATGTCAGGCTCTGTGCTGGGCATGGAGCCTGCGTAAGAGTCTCTCTTTCCTTCTGCCCCCCACCCTCCCCCTGGCTCTCTCATTCGTTCTCTAAAAATAAATAAAAAGTAAAATGAAATTAATAAAGGAAGGGAGTGTTTTAAGTGAGGATTAGATTGAAGCCAAGACTGGGAGAGTTTTTTTCTTTCTTCATCTTTTTTTTTTTTTTTAAGATTTTATTTATTTATTTGAGACAGAGAAGGGGAGACAGAGCACGAAGAGGGGTGGGCAGAGGGAGAGGGAGAAGCAGACTTTCCGCTGAACAGGGAACCCGATGCGGGACTCGATCCTCTGAGATCATGACCTGAGCTGAAGGCAGACACTTGACCAACTGAGCCACCCAGACTTCCTGTGAGAGGGTTTCAATTAGAAGTTTGTTGCTTTGGTCCAGCCTGATCCTATTGAATGGGCCACTGATACCATTAGGTGTTATTGTAGCCTAAGCCAGTGGCTCTTCCTGAAACTTTACTTATAACCTAAAGGGCCTGACTTGACCATAAAAGTCCATTCCCCCCAGGAATTAATTTTAGCGACTTAAGTCCAATTCATAGCTAGAAGACATGATGAGGAGAGGAGAGGGACAGGAAATGAAGACAGAGAGCATGCAGGTGCCAGACCTTGGAGGGCCTCTGAGATCATGGTGAAAATTTGGATATTAAGCATAATGAAATTATGCTGTGAAATAATTCGGGAATATTAAGCTGTGAAATAATTCAGGAATTCTATGCTAGGCATCAGGAGGAGTACAAAGACATAGGTGGTCACAGGGGC
This sequence comes from Enhydra lutris kenyoni, assembly GCF_002288905.1. Taxonomy (NCBI): domain Eukaryota; kingdom Metazoa; phylum Chordata; class Mammalia; order Carnivora; family Mustelidae; genus Enhydra; species Enhydra lutris. The sequence continues at coordinate 11,234,363 of NW_019154129.1, read as the reverse complement.
TTGGAGACCAGAAGGGTTCAAGCCCTTTCCTTTATTAGTTGTTATTTAATTTCTGTGACCCAAGGTTTTACATCTTCCGCATGAACAGAAAAATCCCTTCATACCTCCTGTGGTGGAGTGACATGCAAAATGCCATGGGATTATAGTATGGTATGACAATTAAAAGGAAAGGGCATGCAAATGGTTGGACTTCTCTAGGAAAACTGGAAACCCCTACAGAGAGGGCAGTAAGGAAAGATGAGCCATGGCTTTCCTGGTGCCTTTTCCCCTTGCAGTGGCCCATAAACAGCTGCATTGGGGACCACCTTTGCTGTAGAGTTTGTTATATCTCCCAAATGCCCTGGCTAGTCTCTTACCTCTTTCCACATCCAGGCCCTGTCTCATGTCCTGGGGCCAATAATAAAGATAAATTTGAGAAGTAATGGATAAAGACCCAATCCTTGTAGAGCAATAAAATTTATCATGGCTTAACTAATCTGGCACCATTTATGCCTGCCGCCTGCCTTCCCAACCATCGAATGACTAATTGATAACTAATTTCCTCAATTTGTACTTCATTACTTATTGCAGCAGAAAAGCTTATACCTAACTCTATGAATCAAATAGGCTCCATGAAGTCAATGGAGATATAACTTGCCAGGGTTCTTGGCAGATTGGCCAGCTATGCAGAAAAAGTGGCTTCTTTTCAATAATACACCTAGCAGGTACAGAGTGCTCATTGCCTGTCAGGAACTGAGCTAAGCCTGTTCCATTTGTACAATGAAGGGTCATGTTAAATGATAAAATAAATAAGTCCCTAACTGTGTGAGCACCATAGAAATTTCTTTATGAGTAATGATTTAATTCAGGTGATCCTAGTTGATAAAAGATTGGAGAGCTCTGTTCCATGCAATTATTCAAGTAGATTGAGACACAAAACTAAGACCCAGTTGATTGAGAATCTGCCATCAGCACTAAGTAGCTTTCTGCCAGCAAGGGGGTGGGGGAGAGCATGGAGGAATATAGGTGGGAATTTCTTAATGGGGTAGCCAAGAAGAACACATAATTGCAACTCATATTTCATTGGTCATAACTCAGCCACAGGAAGCTGGGAAATGTAATATAGATGTGACCCAAGAAGAAAGAGGTTTTGTTGGATACATTGCCACACATGTCATTCCTAATCCTTACAATGATGCTATGAGGTTGGCTATCATCCTCACTTTCCAGATGAGGAAACTGAGGTTTAGAGAGGTTAAGTAACTTGTTTAAGGTCAAAGAGCTCATAAGTAGAAGAGCAGAGTCTTCAGCTCAAGTCATTGGTCTGATTTTAAGTCTATATTTTTAACCACTCTATTAGACTACTTCTGTTAGGTCTTAAGCCATGGAAGCTCTGATGGTGAGCTCTTCTTCTCTGTGCTCTAGCCAACACCACTGCAGCTGAAGCTGACACACCATGCCATTCTCTACTTCAGGGTATAAGCCCTTACCCCTGCCTACAACACTGATCTTCTAGTGCAGGCAGACTCAGGACACCTTGTGAACTTCCAGAAACCCAGGTTCGGATGCCTCATGATGTCCAGGTTCGGTGATACTGAATTCCGAGGCTGACCGCCCACATGTGCTTTCTCTGTGGGAGGCACAGAGCAAGTGTTAAACTGAGCCAGGAAAGACTCCACTAATTAAAGCTTTTCTGAACTCTGCTGTCCATTGGCTTTTTAACAAGTGATGCTATTAATCCTACATGTTCTTGATTTTTCATTTGTTTGTGGTGGGGGGAAGTTGAAGGCGATATTGTGGTATTTATCCTTGGAATAATGTTGCCATAGTTACCTCTCGGCTTTATTATAACAGTGGTGCAATAATTGAAGCAGGGAGACCTGGAGATGCTCTCATAACTGTGAACTTGGTCCCCAGGTTGGGCATGAAAAGCATCTCTTAGATTGGGGGAGAAAGAAGGGAGCTTGGCCTCAGCAATTAACCCCAAAATGCAGCACAGTGGTCCTATGCCTTTGATGAGAGTGTTGCCTGGTGATGTCCAGAGTGAGCCATTTCTATGAAGTTGCTTTGTTTTCACATTGTTTTACAGTGACACTCTTAGAATGCAAGAATGTAGTGTCTCCATGGAAACTGGAAATGTACAAAATTAAGACCCAGAATAGGAAAGCTTCTGTGAGCACAGTTCTGCTGATCACTAATAAAGAAATGATGTGTTGCAAGTACAAGGTGTTGGATGTCAGAAGAGACAGGGAATGATAAATGTGACATCCTAATCTAACCAAGGACCTTCACTTTTTGGACATGGTAGAGAAAGGTTATGAATGTAATCTAAGCAATGTGTGGTCTGTCAGAAAAGAGTATGGCTCATTTAACATCCCAGTGTGGGAAAAAGGACTGCTGACCCTGCAGGGAAAGTGAACTTTGACTCCACCTCTCTGTTTAGGCTCATCCAGAAAGGAAGAATGAGTTGGACCTGAGAGATACAATGGAAAGAGCAGAGTTAAATCTTAGCTCCCCCATTTACCATCTCATGACTTGGAGCAAATTCCTTCAACATATTGAACCTCCATTTCCATGTTCATAAAATGGGGAAACTAAGAAGGTGTACCTTTCTGAAATGCTGTAAGAATTGAAAGTACACACACACATTGTCCTTATACACACATATCTGGGTACCGTCAGGGCTGTGTATGTAGGATATATCCTATATATGTAATTTTTCTTTCTTTGCTTTACCCTGATACTTATTTTTAGCTGTTATCATTGGGGTTCCTTAGCCTGACTTCCTACAAGTGAGAACAAGGATGAGTTTAGAATGTCTGAACCTGCATAATGGCATGAAGTCTGTGTGCAGCCTGTAGGAAAGTTGATGGAAATATGAGACCATCTCCAAATATAAATAACATGTGTCCACAGTGGGGATTGGTGAAGTCCTTAGGTACATCTCTGTCCTGATGTTCCCACTTCCTTTATGGCTCCTCCTCCATGTCTCTCATGGTCCTGTGTAATCCTTGACCTTGACTTTGCGTCCCTCTAGCCGCATCTTACACATTTGCTGAAATACCATCGAGTTCTATGGGATGTTCAAAGACACAAACTCACAGTCTCTCCTGCAGTCACTCAAGTTCAAAGTCTTGTCAAGAATTTATAGCTCTTCTCATTTCCCTTCTTTTAAAAAAAATTATTAAAAACTTTTAAACTACTTCATTGAGTTATGATTGACGTACAGAAAGTCATGCATATTTAATCTATACAACTTGATGAGTTTAGAGATAAATACACATCTATGAAACCATCACCACAGTCTGTGCCATGAACATTTCCATCACCAGCGAAAGACTTCTCCTGCCCCCTTTTATATAGTTATCATTTTAGTGATAAGAATACAATGTAAGATACACTCTCAGCAAATTTTTAAATATATAATTTGGTATTGTTAACTGTAGGCTCTATACTATGCAATAGCTCTCTAGGACTTATTCATCCTGTGTAACTGAAACTTTATACCTTTTGAATAATACTTCCCAGTTCCGCCTTCCCCAGCCCTTAGCGACCACCATTCCACTCTCTGCTTCTATGAGTTTCTTCTAGATTTTTCATATGAGTGGGATCATGCAGTATTTGTTCTTCTGTGACTGGCTTATTTCACTTAGCATGATGTCCTCTAGGTTCATCCATGTTCCCACAAATTTCAAGATTTCTTTCTCCACCCCCACTAAGGCTGGATAATACTCCTTTGTATACATATAACAGATATTCTTTATTCATCTGTTCATGGGCCCTTAGGTGGATTCCATATCTTGGCTATTAGGAATAATGCTGCAGCGAACATGGGTGTGTGGTATCTCTTTGAGATCCTGATATGTATTCGCAGAAGTGGGATTGCTTGATCATATGGTAATTCTATTTTTTAATTTTTGAGGGACCCCAAGGGGCACCTGGATGGCTCAGTGGGTTAAAGCCTCTGCTTCCAGCTCGGGTCATGAGCTCATGGTCCTGAGATCAAGCCCCACATTGGGCTTTCTGCTCCATGGGGAGCCTGCTTCCTCTTCTCTCTCTGCCTGCCTCTCTGCCTACTTGTGATCTCTCTATGTCAAATAAATAAATAAAATCTTTAAAAAAAATTTTTTTTTTGAGGGACTCCTATACTATTTTCCATAGAGGTCATACCAATTGATATTCCCATCAATGATGTGCAAGGGTTCCCTTTTCTCCACATTCTCATTAACAACTGTTATC